>NW_004444180.1:2295075-2309100 GCF_000243295.1 Trichechus manatus latirostris
TCCCTGTGCCTGGCAGTGTGGTCGCTCCCTGTGTCCTCTAGCTGCTGACCCTGGGGCGATGGCCCAGACCGGAGGCCCCGAGCGTCCTAAGGCGCTGGACCCCCCCCCCACCACTTCCCTCCTCTGAACTCAACCTGCCGGCTCCCAAAGACCCCTCTGTTGCTCCTCAGGCCCCTTGGTGCCCCTGGCACATCTGGGAGGAGGCAGGGAGCAGAATCACCATTGGAGTGATGAGCGTCAGGGTCCCCTCCCCACCTCCTGCCCGGATAGAAGGCCATCCTCTCTGCTGGTGGTGCTGCCCGGGTCTCGTGGGCATCTGGGGTCACTGCTGGCCCTGCCTGCTGAGAGCCCAGGGAGGGGCAGCCAGGAAGGCTTCCTGGAGGAGGGGTGGGAAGAGAGGGCTCTGGCAGGTCAACACGGGCTTGTATTGGCACAAAGACAGCCTGGGCAGAGAGGTTAACATCAGAAAACCCAGCAGGGCAGGCAGCCCCAGGCAGCTCACCGGACCCCAGTCCACCCCGCCGCACTGCAGGTGACCCAGAGTCCCCACCTGGAGCCTCACTCTGTTTCCCTGCTCAGCCCCGAAGACAGACTGGCTACTGCCGATGGGAGGTGCCAGGCTGGGGTTGGGGGGCGATCACGGGGAAGGGGAGGTCAGCGTGAGGAGGGGGAGGTTAGCATGAGGAGGGGGAGGTCAGCGTGAGCAGGGGCACCCGCTCCCCCCAGGCGTGTGTCAGTCTGCTCTGCCACCACCCAGGCTGCAGCCTTGGAAGCTTATTTGACCCCCGTGAGTCTCAGTTTCCATGCCTGTAAAATGGGTATAGGGCACCAGCTGCCCGTGCTGCCATGCGCCTGGCGCCCAGCAGGGGCTGTTCCGGCGGTGAGGGCCCAGCCCAGGCGAGTCAGAGAGGGGAAGGGAGGTCTCTGTCCCTCGGATGTGAGCCAAGCGCACGGCCGGTGCCAGGAAGATGCTGCGGCATGCGCACCACAGTGCAGCTCTGGCCCGGATGGCGCGGGGGAGCCGTCCACAGGGTTGACAATTAACTGGAGAAGTGCCCAGACTCAACGCCCCCCAGACCTGGAGCTGGGGAGTCCTGACAGAGCCCCCTGGAGCCTGGGGAGAGGACAGGCACGTGCTCACTGCAGCAATGCCCACACGTCCCCACCCATTCAAAAGCTTCCGCCTCTGCCCAGTCTCCCTCCTGCCCACGTGAGCCCCGCGGCGTTGCCGAGCTCCCCGCCCTAGCTTCCAAATGTCTGAACCCCAGAGTTGAGGGGGCCGTGCCCCCCACGCCTGCCAGCTGCCAGACATCTCCCACAGAACTCTGCCTCTGGCCTGGGACAGAGGGACACCAGGATCCCGCCCCTGTCCTCCCCTCCACGGACAGACCCTCCAGCCTGTCTCCTCATCTGACGGGTGGGCTCCACAGCTCTGCTCTGTTGACCCCACCAAGGCAGCAGGCAGCATGCAGGCCAGTGGGGTGAAGAGCCAGTGGCCGCCACACGAACACCTGTCTGGGATGGGGGCTGGGAGCTTGGGGAGGGGTGGCAGGGAAGGGCCAGGCCACCAGCCGAGGCCCTGGGAGGTGGGTGGGGCGGCCCGGGGCAGACAAGGGGTGAGCATGGCACAGCTCAGATCTCCCCAAACCCAGCGAGGGAGGGGAGGGAGGCTCTGTCTGCGGAGGGCCCTGCCGTTTCCCACAAAAGGCATTCAAATGAGAGACAAACATTTGAGATCGTAAGAAAGAGCCCAGCCAGGCCTCCTCGGCCCAGCCCGAGTTGCTCCCAGGCCTCATTTGTGTATTAATTGGATTTCGTTTAGGGATTTGCATACTTATCAACGCGGGCGGTGGCCAGGCAGGGGGGCAGGGGGACAAAGCCCTGGGTTGGTAGGCAAATGCTGCTTGGGAGGGAGGGCCAGGGAACCCTGGGGTGGCCACCAGCTCTTCCTGGCTGGCTGGAGGCCACCCTGTGCGGGCCTGGCCTGGCTGCACGACAAGGAGACGGGACCCTATGGACCCCCCAGACCAGTGGGGTGGGTGGAGAGAAGAAAACAGCTCCCCAACAAGGCTCTAGGCCCCTCCCACTAGACCAGTTCCCAACCCCCCAAAAGGGACCCCACCGCCCTCCTCAGGCTGCCAGGACAGTCCTGGTGTCCCTGTAATGTGAGGTCACGGACAGGAGACGCACAGAGACCCTCCCTCCCAGCATCACACAACCCACAGGGAAGGCTTTGGTCTGTCAGCCTTCTGCGCTTCCCCACGGGGGACAGAGAGGGAGAGGGACATCTGGAGAACCCATTTCTTTCCTGTAGTGGGACCCTGGGAGGGCGGGCAGCCAAATATTGGCTCCAGAAGCCCCGTAGGTCCCCCCCTGGCTCACCGGGTCCCAGGAGAGGTGTCCAGTGCAAGGCCACTCTGGGACCCAGGGCCCTCTGTCCTCAGTTCTGCCCACTGCCCTGACTGGCTGGCAGGCGGCCTCTTTCAGAGCTGGCTGCATCCCGTAAGAGGGACTGGAGAGGGCAGTGCAGACCCCGGGGTGTGTGTGAGGGCAGTGCTGACCCTGGGGGCAGGGGTGAGGGTACTGCTTAACCCAGGGGGCAGGAGAGGGAAGTGCTGACCCCCCAGGAGGCTGATGAGGACACTGCTGACCCCAGGGGGTGGGGGTGGGGGTGAGGGCAATGCTGACCCTGGGGTGCAGGGCCGAGGGTAGTGATGAACCCAGGGGGCCCCGGCTGTAATGGCGGAGAGAGTAAGGATGTACAGACTGTGTGCTGCAAGGAGGGAGTGGGAGAGGAAGTACCCCCACCCCAGGGGCTGACGTTACTGGAGAGCCACTCGTTCCTGCCGCCCTGCAGCCAGGGCCCCGGGTTCTTGCCCAGCTTTGCCACACCCACTCTGATGTTCCCGGTGAGTTTCCCTGCTCATGTCACCCCCATGGAGCGGGCTGGGGGTGTGGCATAAGCAGGAAGGACAGGGCAGGCATGCACCCCACTTCTCCCCATTTGACGTGTGGCCTTGGGCAGGGGTTGCTTTGGGGGTGCTGACAGGGTGGCCCCCTCAGGAAGCCTCTTCCACCTCTGCCGTCTGTGGGGCCACCCGGGAGCTGGGGGCTCAGGGTCCTGGTGACAATGGTCTATATCACTATATAACGGGTGGGCCGGGCCCCAGCCTCAGCAGGGGGCACCCCTGGGGGCAAGGCCGGTGGGTTGATGACCAGTTCCTGGTGGCATTCAGGGCCCCTCCTCTGATTGATTTGCCCCATTAATCATAGCTGGGGGTGGGGGCGGGGCTGCAGCAGGGCAGGCGCCAATGGGGACCTGCACCTGCTCCCAGCCACCCCTCCACCCCCCTCTTTCCCTCTGCTCAGGCAAAGGAGAAGGCTGGGGGCAGGGCCCTCAGCCCCCCGGTCAGCTCCCTGCTCTCACAGACACGTCTGGCCCCTGCCTGGACCGTCGTCCCTGCCCCTACCCTGTCCTGAAGTCCCAGTTCTTTTGTCTATGAGGGACCCTCTCGGTCAGCGCAGGGTCTACCCTATTGGGACCCCTTGTGGCCCATATCCAGGACACCTGGAAGGAGCTTCTGGGAGGGAGGCAGAGATGCAGGGAGGGGGCTGCTGGACGGTGGGTGTGGGAGAGGGCCCACCCTCTGCCCTGTTCTGAGCACCTTCCACAGCCAGCTCTACGGGGAGTATCTCCCCTCCTTGCTCTGCAGGCATGCCACCACCACAGTGTTCTTGAAGGGGGACAGCAGGTTCCCCTGGGGTGAATGCAGCAGCCGCTGGGGCAGGCACTGACCTTCCACTCCATGGGGAGAAAAGCTTTGACCCAGGACCCTGCCTCAGCAGTCCTCCAGCCGTGTCCCCGTGTCTGTCACTTTTGGAGTTGAGTGGGCTTGCTGGCTTCCCATCTGGGGGTCACTTTCTGGCTACTGGAACCCTGGTGGCACAGTGGTTAAGAGCTCAGCTGCAAACTGAAAGGTCAGCAGTTGGAATCCACTAGCTGCTCCTTGGAAACCCTATGGGGCAGTTCTACTCTGTCCTACAGGGTCGCTGTTTTTTCCTGGCTATTAGCTCATCTTGGGGATGGCAGGGGTGAGGGATGTGCTCTGCGCTGGTCAGCCTCTGCACGTGCCAGCCCTGCCCCCAGCCCTGGCAGCAGCAGCAGCGCCGGTGTCCCAGTGTGTGGCTGTGCAGTCACCGGGGCCCTCGATCAGAAGGGTCTTCACTTGGTTGAATGCTCTCCTGTCGCCATCTTGAAATCACTCATACTTTATCTTTGACCTTGTGTTTGATGAGTGAGTCCGATGGGGCAGTGGGCGTGGGTGTGAGCAGAGGAGGTGGCGCAGGATGTGTGTCCTGGATCCCTGCCGCCCATTCGCACATGGCGTCCTCGATGCCACGAGCACAGAGTCCTGGTGGTCCCAGAACGCACGGAGTCCAGCGAGACTCACAGCGAATGAGAGGTGAGTATAGTACGTCCAGTACATCCACCACAGACCAAGTGGGCACAGACGGCCTGAGGGACCATGCTCTCTCTGTGAACCAGAACTTGCTTTGAACACAAAAAGGAGACCATACGTCCTAAGAAACATGACAACCAAGGAGCCCCATCATGTCCTTTCTTGTGTGACTTTCCTGCATCAGCCAAGCGCTCTACTGAAAAGGATGACATGGAGCAAAGGGGAAGATGGGGCACCCACTGCATCCCAGGGACGGCCAGCTCCCATCATTGGCCAGACTGTACAGTCTGTACATTGATGCGGTTCGTCCGTCAAAGCCCGTCTCCCTAGGAGAGGTTCTGGAGGGCAGGGTTTGCACATGGCGGCACTTAAGCGCCCAGCCGTCCCTGGTGCAGACAGAGGGGCCCAAGAAGGATTCCTGAGTGAGTGGCTATGGGGCACGAGTGGGGCCAGATAAGGCCTGGTCCCTGTCAAGGCAGCCCCATGTCAGCGGGCCCACTGCGTGGAGGACCCACGGGACACAGCCTTTTCCAGGCACATTGGGGACAAAGTGATTTGATGACTTTAGGTCCACAGAGACATCTGAGACGACAAAGCAGAGCTCCCTGGGCACCTGCTCCAATGAATGCTGCTGTGAGCTGCTGTGGGTCGGCTCCGACATATGGTGACCCCAAGTACGACAGAACAGAATGTTGCCCAGTCCTGCGCCATCTTCACGATCGTTGGTGTGCGCGAGTCCATTGCTGCGGCCACTGTGTACTCTGAGCGCCTTCCAGCCTAGGGGGTTCATCTTCCAGCTCTGTATCAGACAATATTCTGTTGTGATCCATGGGGTCTTCATCGGCTGATTTTCAGAAGTAGATCACCTGTAGTCTGTCTTAGTCTGGAAGCTCTGCTGAAACCTTTCCACCATGGGTGACTCTGCTGGTATGTGCAATGCTGGTGACATCACGGCAACACACAGGCTGTAACAGTACCACGAAGTGACAGATGGGGGGTGGTTATAATGAATAGACAAGAACAAAGTGCCCCTAAAGGGCTCCCTGGGGCCCCGTCATTGGAACTGCCTACCCACTTCTCGCCCACCCCAGCCCAGCCTGGTGGTGGTACCCTGACCCAGTCAGCTGGTCTGGCTCTGCAGGGTCACCTTAGCCACCCAGTCTTACCCCAAGGTGTTAAGCACTACCTCCCATCCCCATGGACTGGGGCGCACAGGGGTCACCACCTCACCCCACCCTCTGTCCCAGGAATCTCTGCATCCCTGGTCACTTACAGTCTGGAATCGGCTTTTGAACCCCAGGTGGGGGTCTTGCCCCCTGGCTGGACCACTCGGCTCCAGCAGAGCCCTGTTGCCCCCACAGCAGGGCCAAGGACGGGCTGGGCACCGGGACCAGCGGGAGGTGTGTCCAGTCTCCGATCTAGAACACTCAATTGCTAAGGGCCTTAGAGAGCCTCAAGCCAGAGCCTTGCCTTCCAGAAGGTGAATAGTGCTACGCCTTTGGGATGAAACCCACAAGGTTTGAATCTCAGGAATTTCAAGTTCTGTGGCTTTAGGCACTCAATCTTTCAGAGCCTCCTGTCCAGTTCTGTAAAACGGGGCAGTGACTGCTGCTCAGTAAATGACAGCTTTCGGGGTGAGATTTTAGAACTAGGGTGACCAGGTGACACCGGTTGTCCCAGCTACCTACCATTAGGAGCCCTTTCCACTCTCAAAGCTTCCCCGATTAGATAATACATTATACAGGCAGTGTACTTCCAATGGATGGTGCAAGCCACCAACATCTGAAGGCATTGATCAAAACCAGCATCATGGAAGACAGACAGACGGCACTCTGCTTCCTGACATGATGGAATCAAGGGTTGCGCCCCGCCTCGGAAGTTCCCACACCAGGCACCAAACGGGCCCCCAAGCGTGTATCTGCTTCTCTTACTCCCGTTCTCTCTTTTAAATTGATTGTGGTAAAATATATATATAACAAAACATTTGTCATTTTAACCATTTTTAAGTGTACAGTTCAATGGCATTAATTACGTTCATCGTGCTGTGCCGCCAACACCACTATCCGTTCCCAAATATTCTTCATCCCCCTAAACGGAGACTCCAGGCTCCTGAAGCAGTAACGCCCCGCTTCCCCTCCCCCAGCCCCTGGTTGTAGTTCTCAGTGGCCACTGAGTTGGCCCCACTCTTAGTGACCCCGAGGCACAACGAGACCAGACTGTTGTGATCCAGAGGGTTTTCATTGGCTGGTGTTCAGAAGTATGGTGTTTTCGATTGCCTCCTACGCATGCAAAAACTCTACAATGAAAAGACCAGAGAAGAACTGATGCCTTTGAATTGTGGTGTTGGCCAAAAATATTGAATATACCATGGGCTGCCAGAAGAATGAACAAATCTGTCTTGGAAGAAGTACAGCCAGAGTGCTCCTTAGAAGCAAGGATGACAAGACTTTATCTCATGTACTTTGAACACTGGTATGGATTGAATTGTGTCCCCCGCAAAATGTGTATTAATTTGGCTAGGACATGATTCCAAGTATTGTGTGATTGTCCATCATTTTTTCATCTGATGTGGTCTGATGGCACGTTTTATATGATTTCTATTCTTTCAAATTTGTTATAGTGTGTTATGGCCCAGAATGTGTTCTATCTTGGTGAATGTTCCATGTGAGTTTGAGATGAATGTTTGTTCTGCTGTGGATGGAGTGTTCTATAAATGCCTATCAGATCCAGCTGATTCATGATTCTGTTCAGTTCAACCGTATCCCTACTGATTTTCTGCTTGCTGGATCTGTCAGTCACTGAAAGAAAGGTGCCGAAGTCTCCAACTACAAAAGTGGGTCTGTCCATTTCTCCTTGAACTTGTACCAGTTTTTCCCTCGTGAATTTTGACGCTGTGTTGTTAGGTGTATACACGTTCAGGATTGCTATGTCTTCATGGAAAATTGGTCTCTTTATTATTATGTAATACATCTCTTTATCCCTGATAATTGTCCTTTTTCTGACCTCTGCTTTGTCTGAAATTAATATAGCTACTTCAGCGTTCTTTTTGCTTAGTGCTAGCGTGGTATCTTACTCCATCTCTGTTATGGATTGAATTGTGTCCCCCCAAAATGTGTCAAGTTGGCTAGGCCATGATTCCCAGTATTGTGTGATTGTCCACCATTTTGCCATCTGATGTGATTATCCTATGTGTTGTAAATCCTAACCTCTATGATGTTTATGAGGCAGGATTAGAGGCAGTTATGTTAATGAGGCAGGACTCAATCTACAGGATTAGGTTGTATCTTGAGTCAATCTCTTTTGAGATATACAAGAGAGAACCGAGCAGAAGGGAGAGGAAACTTATGCCCCCAAGAAAGAAGTGTCGGGAGCAGAGTGTGGCCTTTGGACCCAGGGTGCTTTTGCTGTGAAGCTCCTAGACCAGGGGAGGATGGATGACAAAGACCTTCTCCCAGAGCTGACAGAGAGAGAGAAAGCCTTCCCCTGGAGCTGGCGCCCTAAATTAAGACTTCTAGACTCCTAGACTGTGAGAGAATAAATTTCAGTTTGTCAAAGCCTTCCACTTGTGGTATTTCTGTTATAGCAGCTCTAGATAACAAAGACTTGTTATCAGGAGGGACCAGTCCCTGGGAAAGGACATCATGCTTGGTACAGGGTCAGTGAAAAAGAGGAAGACCTTCAATAAGATGGACTGACACAGTGGCTGCAACAATGGGCTCAAGCTTAACAACAATTGTGAGGATGGCGCAGGACCTGGCAGTGTTTTGTTCTGCTGTAAATAGGGTCACTATGTGTTGGAACTGACTCAACGGCACTGTCATGGATTGAATTATGTCCCCCAAAAAATATGTGTATCAATTTGGCTGGGCCATGATTCCTGGTATTGTGTGATTTTCCTATATGTTGTAAATCCTGCCTCTATGATGTTAATGAGGGAGGGTGGGTGGCAGTTGTGTTAGTAAGGCAGGACTCAGTCTACAAGATTGGATTGTGTCCTGAGGCAATCTCTTGAGATATAAAAGAGAGAAGTGAGCAGAGAGACAGGGGGACCTCATACCATCAAGAAAGTAGTGCCGGGAGCGGAGCACGTCCTTTGGACCCAGGGTCCCTGTGCAGAGAAGCTCCTAGTCCGGGGGAACATTGATGAAAAGGCTGACAGAGAGACAAAGCCTTCCCCTGGAGCTGACTCCCTGAATTTGGATGTGTAGTCTACTAGACTGTGAGAAAATAAATTTCTCTTTGTTAAAGCCATCCACTTGTATTTCTGTTAGAGCAGTACTAGATGACTAAGACAGAATTTGGTCCCGAGAGAGTGGGGTGCTGCTCTAACAGACACCTAAAATGTGGAAGTGACTTTGAAACCGTGAATGGATAGAGCAGCGGCAGCAGCAAAGGACCTGCAGCAGCAGAGAACCTGCAACAGCAGAGAAGTGGCAGTGACAGAGGACCAGCAGCAGCAGAGGAGCGGCAGCAGCAGAACCAGGAGACCAGCGTGAGGTGGCACGGGAGCCGACCCACGGAGCGAGGTTGCTGAGCACCTGTGCACTGGAAGCTTCCTGGCGGAGCGGGGTGCCTCCGGGCACTTATCAGAGGAGCTACAGAGCTTTGGAACACTTGCCCCAGCAGGGCAGATGCGGGTGTGAGGCCCGAGGGCCAAGAGCCCACAGGAAGCAGAAGCAGAAGCTGAAGAGACAAGGAAATGAAGAAGCCGAGCTGCCTCAGTCTCAAAAGGTATGGCATTGACCTCTGGGGTTTCAAAGGGTGGAGCCATGGCCTCGGGTGTTTCTAAGGGTGGAGTCACCACTCCGATGGACTAGGAGAATGGTGCGCCTAAAGCTGAGGGAGCAGAATTGCTGTCCCAGTGGGCCTGGAAGGCTGAGCTGAAGCCCAGGGCTGAGGGGCCTCCACTCAGAATCTGGAGACTGTGGCCAATACCTAGAGTCTGGCGGGCAGGGCCGTTGTGTAAATTCTCAGAGAACAGAGGGTTAATAATGTGTTCTGCTGACTTTCTTGGTGCGTGTTATCCTTTCTTTCCCTCCAGTTTTTCCCATTCGCAATGGAAATGTCTAGCTTGTGCCTGTTCTGCCATTGTACCTTTGGAAGCAGATAACTTGTATTCTAGATTTCACAGATGAAGAGGAATTTTTGGATTTTGGACTTGGAGTTAAGACTTTTGCTATGATATGATGGGATGAATATGTTTTGCATGTTGCAAGGATGTGATTTTTTGGGGCCAATGGGTGGAATGTCATGGATTGAATTATGTCCCCCCAAAAATGTGTATATCAGTTTGGCTGGGCCATGATTCCCGGTATTGTGTGATTTTCCTGTATGTTGTAAATCCTGCCTCTATGATGTTAACGAGGGAGGTTGGGTGGCAGTTGTGTTAGTAAGGCAGGACTCCATCTACAAGATTAGATTGTGTCCTGAGGCAATCTCTTGAGATATAAAAGACAGAAGTGAGCAGAAAGACAGGGGGACCTTATACCATCAAGAAAGCAGTGCCCGGAGCAGAGTGCGTCCTTTGGACCCGGGATCCCTGCGCGGAGAAGCTCCTAGTCCGGGGGAAGATTGATGAGAAGGCCAACAGAGAGAGAAAGTCTTCCCCTGGAGCTGACACCCTGAATTTGGACTTGTAGCCTACTGGACTGTGAGAAAATAAATTTCTCTTTGTTAAAGCCATCCGCTTGTGGTATTTCTGTTAGAGCAGCACTAGATGACTAAGACAGGCGCCTAAAACAACAACATGGAGAATTTACAGATGAAATGATGAGGTCTGGGATTTGCTGCAAAATAATGTGATGTCGGGGGTGGACAGGAGTGGTCTAGTGTTTTAACTGTTGAAGCTGGTGATGGGGGCCTATTGTATATCTCTCTCAACTTTTGTGTATGTTTGAACTTCCTCATAATATAAACATAAATGGGAAAACAAACATGGTAGCATTTGTACCTCCCAGAGTTTCACCCAGCTCCTGTGCAGGGGGAGGGCGGTCCTTGCCTCCCTGCCCTTCCTCTCATCCTTCTGCCTCCCCAAACCCACGGAGACCCCCCTTTCAATACCACCCCTTTGTCCTGGGGGGCCACAGGTCTCTCCCTGGAGACAAGCTGGGGAGACATAGGGAAAGGTCAGGCCCTATAGTTCAGTGAGGTTGCTGTCCGGGTTAGTGGTCCCTGGGGGAGAGGGCCCTCGACAGGGTGGGTGTCTTAGCGCCCTAGCGCTGCTGTAAGAGAAATACCACAAGCGGGTGGCTTTAAAGAACAGAAATTTATTTTCTCACAGTCCTGATCACGGTCTCTGCCGTGTGGAGTCCGTCTTTGTCGGTAGCCCCGGGCTTTCCCTGGTTCCTCGGCTTGTAGACGATCCTCACATGGTGTCCCTCTTCCCCGGTGTGTGTCTGTGTGTCTGTTCTGCTCTTTTTATAACTCAGAAGTGATTAGATTTAGAACCCACTCTACTTGGGTATGATCTAATTAACATAAAAAAAGAAAGACCTATTCCCAGACAGGATCACTTCCGCAGGTGTAATGGTTAGGATGCTAACACGTTTTGGGGGACACAATTCAATCCCTAACAGTGGCCATGACAGTGTGCCCCCTCCTGTCCCTTGGACAAAGCTGGTTACTTGGCCCTGGAGCCCCAAACCTCGGCTGGCTCTACTGACCCCAGATGATCCTGAACCTCATCACACTGACCCACCCCTGACCTCAGCGATGGACTTGGCTTTGACCTGGCCTTGGGAGGAGCCCTGACCCAGGCCAAGGCTGCTGCTGGCCAGAGAGGAGCTCTTAGGACCCCTGCTCGGGCAGTGACCTCTGTCCAGCCCAGCCTTCTGAGGGGGACACATCACCTGGCAGCAAGGAGCCCCCAGGATCCTGCATGCCTTATCGCTATGGTTATGCAGCAGACACCCGCTCTCAGCCAACACCATACACTTTCACTCCCAGGATTCTAACGGCTTTGCCCCACCCACCACTCCCTCCTGAAAGAAGGGGTGCCCTCAGCTATCCTAAAGCAGCCTGGGGAATCCCCCTCGGTCCTCCCAGACCCCTGCAATAAAAGGAAGATCCTAGGCACCTCGGGACTTCAAAGCTGCCGAGGCCCAGGGTCAAAGGTAGAGCTGAGTCATGTCTCAGCGCCAGCCTCTGGGCAGGGGGAGCCTGGGTGGGGCAGTGTGGCTCCTCAGCAAGGCCTGGCCTTCCTGTTCCTTTCAAGGAGCCGCTCCCGTCTCAGGCAAACAGAGACCTGCAGGGCCCCGCCACTGCCCAAGCCCTACAGCCGTTACTGCACACACTGGCTGGGGGTTGCAGACACAGGGGCTGGGGGGCTGACAGGGGCTGGGGGCTGCAGGGTGCTGGGTGCCACCAGGCACCAAACCCCATCCATCCAAGGAACCCCCAGAACCCTGAGGGTGGATCTGCTGTCATCGCCACTTGCAGGTTAAGCAATTGGCCCACGATCATCCACTTGGTAATGGGCAGTGGAGATGTGAAACCCAGGCAGCCTGGTCCCAGAGCCCCTGAGATGGAGGGCGGGCAGGTGCCCACAGGCTGGCCCACCAGGGTTCCAGACCAAAACCCTGCCCCCAATGCCAGTCACCCACCTCAGACCTCAGCTTCCCAGCTGTGACCTACAGCCCCCAGCCCCACAAGATTCTGAGTTGCTTTGGGCTCCCAGACCACACCCCTGGGCTCACCCTACAGAGGAGGAGGCAGAGCCCAAGGAGAGTGACTCATGCAAGGGGCTGCCACCCTCCCACCCAAGCCTGCCCCTCACCTGGGAAATGGGGGTTCAGGGCCATATACAGAGAGGACGGCTAGACCCACTGATAAATAGAGCTGATTTATTTGTAAAGTCCACCTTCCCTAAAACAGCGAGTTTTCCTGACACATTTCCCCCCAGCTGAGCAACACCCAGTGGCTGCCTTCACTTGAGGCAAGGGGCACCCACCAGGGACCCCCCCCCTCCGGGCTGCTCCATGGAAATCTTGGCCAGGTTGGAAACTTCCAGGTGCGGGGGGAGGGGGGCGTGGGATGTAGATAATCTTTATTGTGCTCCAAGCAGAACAACTCTTTATACAAAAATAAGTCTTCATTTTGCCAATAGTGTCACTCCAGCAGTTGAAGTGAATTCCTAAAAAATAGATTCTCTCTGTCCTTATAAAATCCTCTCCAGAAAAATCTCCAAGTGTGGGTGTTCCAGTCCCATCCTATCCTCAGCGGAAAGCATTAGAGGAAGTTGCCAGGCCAGGCAGGGGACCAGACCGCGGGAACCTGTCTCCGTAATCGTCCTTGGACAGGCTGGGCGGGAAGCGGGGCAGTCCAAGGCGTCCCTGGATTGGGCGTGGCGTCGCCCCTCGTGGCAGGCCGGACCTGAAGCGGTTGGCGTGATGGGTGCGGGCCTGTCCGCCTGGCTGGTTTCCGAGATGAAAGGCGCGCCTGCCGCTCGGCGTCCAGGGCTGCGGCGGGGGTGGGGGATGGGGAGAGGAGACACGGGAGGAGTTAACTTCGAGATGCGCCCAGGGCGAGAACCCGCCCCAGAGCTGCGAGGAAGTCCGGTCCTGCCCCTACCTCCCACCAGGGCAGTCGACTTGGTAGTTTTCTGGAGTTTGAGCTTGTGGGCGCCGAGACAGGGCGGGGCGCGCGCTCTGGAAGGAGCCGCGGTGAGTCAAGGCTCCGCACCCGCAGACTCATTTCTGTCACCCGGGGCCCGGGAGCACGATTTGCAATGCAAAGTCACCCCGCCTCCAGCACCTTAATCTGCCCCAGGATCCGCATTCGCTCGAGGCCTCACCCGCTCCTAGGCCGGCCCGTTCCACCCGATCACCACCTCCCCCCCTCCCCCCATCGGTGGCGGAGCAGCGAGGGGAAGTTTTGCAATCGCGGACAAACAAACGCGGTCTTGCACGGGCTTGAAAAAGTTTGGGAAAAGGCAGAGTGAGCGAAATCAGAGCCACTGCCTGCGCCCGGCGCTCGGCTTCACTGGCTTTCGAGGGCGCGACCCCCACCCACCCCACCGCCCCTTCCTCCGACCCTCTCTGCTATCCGCGCCCGATGTCCGTGTTACCTCGGGGAACGAGGGGCGCTCAGTAGCCCCCTAACCAGCTGGAGAACTCCAGCAGCTCGCGCTCCGCAGAGCTCAGCGCGCCCTCGCAGCCGCTGTCGTCGGACGAGTAGGCGGAGCGTGGGGAGCCGGGCTCGGAGCTGCCCCCGCGACCCGGGGACGACGAGGCGCAGGAGGGCGAGGATGCCGCGGATGCCGCCGCCATGGGGGTCCCCGGCGGCGCGCGGGATTCCGGGGGCCTTGCGGCGGGCGCCAGCAATCCCCCGGCCAGCGCGGAGCGCACGGCGTCGTGCTCGGCCAGCAGGCGCTGCAGCGCGCGGATGTACTCCACGGCCGAGCGCAGCGTCTCCACCTTGCTTAGCTTCTTGCTGGCGCCGCCGTGCGGCACGTGCTGCCGCAGCGCCTGGAAGCCCAAGTTCACCAGCTTCACGCGGTTGCGCTCGCGCTCGTTGCGCCGCGCCACAGCCGCCGGGCCACCCCCAGCCTCCTCTGGCGCGCCCGGCC
>NW_004444180.1:2309944-2325096 GCF_000243295.1 Trichechus manatus latirostris
CGCCTGCTCGGCCGTTCGCGGCGGCGCGCCCCGCCCAGCACCCCTGGAGAAGGCGCGTGCGCCCGGCGCGTGGCTCGCGGGAGCGTCACGATCAAAGTTGGGCGGCCGCCGGGACCGGTGCCCCACGCGCACCTGCGCTTGCAGCGCCCACCAGTGTGCTCTCGTACGGGGTGGGGGGCGAGTGTGGGGAGAGGACGAGCTGGGCGTGTTGGGCAGGAGGCTCCCGTGCCTGGGCGCCCTGCCTTCCCTGCCCACACGGGGGACCCTGGGCGGCCCCTGGGCTCGAGGTCTGGGGGTTTGTTTGCCTCGATCGCCACGGCCTTGGCGGCAGTCACCCCCGCGGCTTCTTCCTCGGCGCCCAGCGCCTCGCCCGGTTTTGCGCCCCGTCCCGCTCGTTTCAGCCACCCCTCCAGTCTCTAGTCTTCCTCTCCTGGCCCGCGCTCGTCGTTCATATCCCCAGCTGTTTTTTTTTAAGTACACCCTGTTGGGCCCCCGAGGCGGCTGAGATTGTGCCGGCGGGTAAAAGGCGCTGGGAACAGCAGCTACGCTCTTGTGGCAGCGCGGGGACGGGTCTCCCGGGGGAGGGGGAGTTGAAGAGAGCTTTTCTCCCTGCCCGATGGGACCTTGGGACATGTGCAGAACGCGCCGTTAATAAAGGAGTTAAGTCCTGCCTCACCGTCCGGGAAAGCCAGCTAAGCGGCTCTGGCTCCCCGGGGCCACAGACAGGCCGGTTTTTCCCGAGAGTGACCCGCGCTGCTGGGCCTGGGCCTCCGGGGATGAGGCGGCCGGATGGCCCCAGCTGCCTGGAGCTGCCTTGGCCGGGTGGGGGGTGGTGGTACCTGCATGACTTTCTTGCTTTGGGGAGTGGGGTGGAGGGTCGCACCTGCTGGGCTGCCTGGAGTTGGGGCTCTCTGCCTCTGTGGTCTCTGTCCTGGGGGCTGGGTGGGTGTGGGGTGTACAGTCACACCCCCAGTGTTATGGATTGAATTGTATCCCCAAAAAAGTGTGTTGTAAATCCTAACCCGTATACTTGTGGGTGGTGCCCTCGTGGCACAGTGCTTAAGCACTTGGCTGCTAACCAAAAGGTCGGCAGTTTGAATCACCAGCCGCTGGTTCTACTCTGTCCTATAAGGTCGCTATGAGTCAGAATTGATTCCTGGACAAAGGATTATACTTGTAGATGTAATCTCACTTGGGAATGGGCTTCCTTTGTTACGTTAATGAGGCTATTATCAGTATAGGGTGTTTTAAGCCAATCCCCTTTGAGATATAAACCAAGCAGATTAGGCACAGAAGCAAGCGAAATGGAGAAGATAGATGCCACGCCACGTGAAGGTCGCCAAGGAGCCGGGGAAGAGAAGATGCCACGCCACGGGAAGGTCGCCAAGGAGCCGAGGAAGAGAAGATGCCACGCCACGGGAAGGTCGCCAAGGAGCCGGGGAAGAGAAGCTGAAGACAGACAAGGACCTTCCCCCAGAGCCCACAGACAGAGAATGCTTTCCCCTAGAGCCGACGTCCTGAGTTCGGATTTCTAGCTGCCTACACTGAGAAAGGAGCCTTAGTGGCGCAATGGTTAAGCTCTCAGCTGCTAACCTAAAGGTTGGCGGTTTGAACCCACCAGCGGCTCCGCAGGAGAAAAGACCTGGCGATCTGTCCCCATAAAGACTGTAGCGTAGAAAACCCGATGGGCACACAACACAACTGAGAAAATAAATTTGTTAAAGTCATCCACTTGTGGTTTCTGTTATAGCAGCAATAGATAACTAAGACACCCAACAAGTGGCCCAGTCCGGTGTTCCTGATCTGCTTCCCTGTCCCGTGCACAGCCCAGCTCCCCTCTGCCGTCTCACTGTTTGTCCCTAGGCGTCACTCAGCAAACCTGCCGGACCTCCATCTACATACGCCGCTGCTGTAAGACCAGGCGCTGGAGAACGCCTGCCAACAGGCCCTGAGAACCCTCGCCTGGGTGACACCTTCTCGGGATGCCCAGATCTTGCTGCACCCCTCGGAGGTTGCACCTGTGCGTTCAGGTCACTAGGGAGCGGTCAACACCTGGAGCCCTTCGAAATCCTGCTGCAAGGGGAAGCAGGCATCTTGGGAAGTGAAAGGCATCTGGACACTCATGCTTCCGAGGTGCTGAGAAAACAGAGCCAAAGATCACTCTGGAGAGAAAGCATGAGGCTCCCCCTCTGAGGGCGGGGATGCATCTCCAGGGGTGCAGGGTGGCCACAGGGACATGAGTCGGGGGACCTCAGGCTGCGTAGAGCAGCACTGTCCAGTGGAAATATGATGTGGTCCTCGTGTGTAAGTTTGAATTTTCTAATAGCCACATTCAGATAACTGAAGAGAAATAGGCAAAATGGATTTTAATACTAGATCCAAAATATTATCATTCCAGGATACAATCAATATAAAAAATATTAATGAGACGTTTCACGTTATTCTTTTCCTACTAAGTTTTCAAAATCAGGGGGAACCCCTCAGTGTGGACTCGCCACATTCCAAGTGCTCAGTTGCCACGCATGGTGAGTGGCCACTGTAGTGGGCAGCACATGTCTAGACCAAGAGGGGACCTAGCCCCATCACTGCACGTGACGGACAAGGGAACTGAGGCCCAGAGGGGGGAAGTGACGTGCCCAGCGGTGGCCAGTCAGTGGGAGGGAGAAAGAGTCACGCAGCCATCACTGTGCTCCAGGGAGTCTGCCTCCGTCCTGGGCCCCTGTGGAGGCATAGGGCTGGGCATGGGCCAGCACACTCAGAGAGCAGCCATACCACGGCCACTGGCCGAGAGGCCACCCCTTCATCAATCCTCCTCCTTGGGACAGGAAAGCTGGCGATAGGGAACCCAAGGTTGAGTAAGGACAGTGTTGATATGTACTGGGGTTGTTAACCATTGTCATAAGGCAACATGTGTACTAACTGTTTAATGAGAAACTATTTTGTTCTGTAAACCTTCATCTAAAGTAAGAATAGCAGCACAACTGGAAGAATGTAATCAATGTAACTGAACTGTGCATGTAGAAGTTTTTGAAATGGTGGGGTATTTTTGGCTATGTATATTTTCACCAAAGAAAAAAGGTCGAGAAGGGAGAGGGTTGACATGTCATGGAGTTGTTAACCAATGTCATAAAACAATATGTGTACTGACTGTTTAAAGAGAAACTATTTGTTCTGTAAACCTTCATCTGAAGTACAATAAGAAAAGAAGAAGAAGAAGAAGAAAAAAAATCCTCCTCCTTCTCCCCAAGACAGAAAGCCGGCCGAGCAATAGACTGTGAGGAAAGTTACAGCCCATTCAAGACAGGACCAATCCTGAAGGCCACATTTTCTAACCACAGAGCGACAAAGCTAGCAGAATGTCCAAAGCACAGTCACCAAGAGGGCAAGAGGGAAAGAGCAGGCTCCTAAATCACCCTTAGGCTAAAGAAGAAATCAAAGCAGCAGCTGCAGGCTTTGTGAGAGTAAATAGCCGTAAGAACTATTCCTATAAAAATCTTCCCCTGAAACAATTTTGGGAGCCCTGGTGGCACAGTGGTTGAGAGTTCGGCTGCTAATCAAAAGGGCTGCAGTTTGAATCCACCAGCTGCTCCTTGGAATCCCTGTAGGGCAGTTCTCCTCTGTCCCATAGAGTCGCTATGAGTCAGAATCGACTCGATGGCAACGGGTTTGGTTTTTTTGGTGGAAACAATTTTATAGCTGCAAACGAATTTCTTAGAAAACAAGGAGTATTGAACATAAATGAACAAAGGATTCAACTCAGGAATGTCAGGAAAAGGAAATCAAAATAAGTATAAAAGAAGTTATAGGGAAAAATTAATGTCAATAAATGAAGAAATTAATCAGAGAAAACAACTGTTAACGTAATCAGTAAATGAAAATCTTATTTTAAAAGACCAACAAAATAGGCAAATCTAATAATAAAGAAGATACATTAAAAGTAACAAATATATGAAAGGAGACGTAACCACAGCTATAAAAAAGGTTAAAATGAAAGAAAGATTTCCACTTCCGGCCAGGATGGAGTAAGAGGGATTAAATTTACTCTCCCCTGAAACAACCAGAATAATGGACCAAATTCAGGAAACAATGGTTTTCAAGACACTGGAAACAAAAGAAGATTTGCCCAGATTACTCCCCTAGGAGAATTTCTAGGATGTGGCACAGGTACCCAGGCACCAGGCAGATTCTTTGCGTTGAGAAGACAGAGCTGGGAGCGAGGAGGCCAGGTTAGCCAGAGTTCTCAGGACAGAGTACCAGAGAGGAGAGAGCTGCCCAGAGAAAGAACCCCAGAGTTCTGCAGAGGAGCCCCCTCAAGCATTCATCAGAGGATGGGTCAGCAGCCAGGGAAAGAATTATCCTAAAGGATTGGACAGCCGTGCCCAGCTCTCGCTCAGGACTGGGAATTCTGCCATTCCCACCAGCCAGCAGGGGAAACCTCATAGTTCATGGGGCTCTGGGTGGAGTACACAGAAAGCTCTTGCCTCAGTTGTGGGGGACAGTTAGCCCTAGACTGAGCACTGCTCCATTCCCACCTAAAAATCTTAAAGCAAGACCCAAAAGAATCAAAGTGCTTCCAAGTAACTCGACTATGTCCAGGACAAAGCTCATAAATATTTATAGGAATACAAAAATATCTAGCATCTAACAAGATGAAATATACAGTGTCTTACATTGTTGTTGGGTGCCATCAAGTCAATTCCAACTCATTGCAACCCCGTATGATAGAACTGTCCCATACGGTTTCCTAGGTTGTAATCTTTACGGAAGCAAATCTCCAGGTCTTTCTCCTGTAGAGCTGCTGGGTGGGCTCAAACTGCCAACCTTTTAGTTAGCAGCTGAGGGCTTAACCGTTGAGCCACCATGGCTCCTTTCAGTGTCTGATAGTCAATCAAAAATGTCAAGCATACAAAGAAGCAGGAAAATATAATGACACACAATGATGAGATAAATAAATAAGTAAAAATCAACCCAGAACCAACAAGGATATTAACAATGTCAAGGGCAGTTATAAATGAGGGCAAAAAACAAACAGTTATAAAAACTGTATTTCATACATTGAAAAGGTAAGTAGAAACATGGAAGATATAAAAAAACCCAAATTGAACTTCTTGAGATGAAAACAACAATGTCTCAGATGAAAAAATACACCGGGTTGGATTAATGGCAGACTAGATGTTGAAGAGGAAAGAATTAGTGAATTTGAAGACATAGCAATAGGAGATACCAAAATTAAACACAGAGAGAAGAGAAATTTTTAAGAATAGAGTATCAGTGAGCGATGGACAACTTGGAGTGGTCTAACACACGTGTAATTGGAGTCACTGAATGAAAGAAGATAAAAGAGGAGACACAAAATAGTATTTAAGGAAATAATGACTGAAATTTTTTCCAAATTTGATAAAAACTATAAACCCACAGATGTGAGAAGTTCAACAACCCCCAAGAACAAGGAACATGAAGAAAACAACACCAAGACATATCTTAATCAAATTGCTCAAAACCAGTAGTAAAGAAAAACATCTTAAAAGCAGTGCTGAAGAAAAGAGACGCATTATGTACAAAAGGAAAAACAAATATGGATGAGAACAGATTCCTCGTCAGAAAAAAAAATACAGGGAGAAGACAGTGGAGCAACATCTTTAAAGTACTGAAACGAAAAACAAAGAAATCTGTAAACTGAGGATTCCATCCCTAGTGAAAATATATTTCAAAGGCAAAGATGAAATAGTTTTTTTTCACACATACAAATGCTGAAAGAATTCATCACCAGCAGATCCCAGGAATTTCCTTTAATAGGAAACGTTAAAGGCAGTATTTCAGGCAGAGAGAAATTGATAATGAGATGGAATTATAGATCTACAAAGAGGAATGAAGAGCACCAGAAATGGCAACTACGTGGTAAAATAAAAATAAACAATTGCCGTCAAGTCAGTTCCAACTCATGGTGACCCCGTGTGTGTCAGAATAGAACTGTGCTCCATAGGGTTTTCATGGCTGTGACCTTTCAGAAGCAGATAGCGAGGACTTTCTTCCAAACATAGTAAAACTATGTTTTTATTATTATTTAAACCTCTTGGAAAAGATAACTGATTAATTAAACAAAACTAATAACAATTGAATGTGAGATTGGTAGCATATGTAAAATTAACTTGAATGGCAACAATATCACAAAGGCCACAAAAAAAAAAAAAAAAATCCAAACCAAACCTGTTGCTGTCAATTCCAACTCATAGTGACCCTACAGAACAGAGTAGAACTGCTCCATGGGGTTTCCAAGGAGTGGCTGGTGGATTTGAACTGCTGACCTTTTGGTTAGCAGCTGAGCTCTTAACCACTATGCCACCAGGGCTCCAGCACAAATACTAAAATTGGAACGACACAGAGAAGATTAGCACAAAGGCCAGGAGGGGAGAAATGGAAATATACTATTGTAAAATTTTTATACTGTGTATGAGGTTGTATAACATCACTTGAAAGTTGTTGTCAGGTGCTGTTGAGTCAGTTCTGACTCATAGTAATCCTGTGTAAAACAGAACAAAACTCTGTCCAGTCCTGTGCCATCCTCACAATCATTGTTAAGCTTGAGCCCATTTGTTGCAGCCAGTGTCAGTCTATTCCATTGAGGGTCTTCCTTTTTCTTTTCTTTTTTTGACGTTGGAGGACCTTTTTGATTTTTTAGGTCTTCCTCTTTTTCACTGACTCCATCCCTTACCAAGCATGATGTCCTTCTCCAGGGACTGGTCCCTCCTGATAACATGTCCAAAGTATGTGAGACGAAGTCTCACCATCCTCGCTTGCCAGGAACACTTTGGATGTACTTTTTCTAAGATAGAGTTGTTTGTTCTTCTGGCAGTCCGTGGTATATTCGATATTCTTTGCCAACACCATAATGAAAAGGCATCAGTTCTTCAGTTTTCCTTATTCATTGTCCAGCTTTTGCATGCATATGAGGCAATTGAAAATATCATGGCTTGGGCAGGTGCACCTTAGTCCTCAAAGTGACATCTTTGCTTTTTAACACTTTAAAGAGGTCTTTTGCGGCAGATTTGCCCAATGCAGTGTGTTGTTTAATTTCTTGACTGCTGCTTCCATGGCTATTATCATGGATTGAATTGTGTCCCCCCAAAATATCTGTCAACTTGGCTGGGTCATGATTCCCAGTATTGTATGATTACCATTTTGTAAAACTGATGACATTTCCTTATGTGTTGTAAACTCGATCACTATGATGAGGTTATATGTGATTTCCTTATGTGTTGTAAACTCTATCACTATGATGAGGTTATATGTGATTTCCTTATGTGATGTAAACTCTATCACTGTGATGAGGTTATACTGGTAAGGTTTACAACTTTAGTGTCTTAATCTAATCTCTTTTGACATATAAAAGAGAGAAGCAAGCAGAGACACATGGGGAACCTCATACCACCAAGAAAGCAGTGCTGGGAGCAGAGTGCGTCCTTTGGACCTGAGGTTCCTGAGCAGAGAAGCTCCCAGACAAAGGGAAGACTGATGGCACAGACCTTCCTCCAGAGCCGACAGAGAAAGCGTTCCCTTGGAGCTGATGCCCTGAATTTGGACTTGTAGCCTACTGGACTATGAGAAAATAAACTTCTCTTGGTTAAAGCCATCCACTTGTGGTATTTCTGTTAGAGCAGCACTAGATGACTAAGACAGAATTTGGTACTGGGAGTGGGGTGCTACTCTAACAGATACCTAAAATGTGGAAGCAGTTTTGAAACTGTGAATGGATAGAGGTACGGCAGCAGCAGAGAACCAACAGCAGCAGAGAAGTGGCAGCGACAGAGAACCAACAGCAGCAGAACCGGGAGACCAGCACACCAGTGCTGGAGCGACCCACGGAGCGAGAGAGCTGAGAGCCTGTGCGCAGGAGGCTTCCTGGCAGAGTGGGGTGCCTCCGAGCACTTATCAGTGGAGCTAGGCCTGCCGATTCACAGAGCAAGAGAGCCGAGTGCCTGTGCACACAAGGCTTTCTGGCTGAGTGGTGTGCCTCCGGGCACTTATCGGTGGAGCTACAGAGCTTTGGAACACTTGCCCCAGCTGGGCAGATGCGGGTGTGAGGCCCGAGGGCCAAGAGCCCACAGGAAGCAGAAGCAGAAGCTGAAGAGACAAGGAAATGAAGAAGCCGAGCTGCCTCTGTCTCAAAAGGTATTTCCATGACCTCAGGGGTTTCAAAGGTGGAGCCATGGCCTCTGGTGTTTCTAAGGGTGGAGTTGCCACTCCGATGGACTAGGAGAATGGTGCGCCTGAAGCCTAGGGTGCAGAGTTGCCATCCCAGTGGGCCTGGAAAGTGGATCTGAAGCCCAGGGCCAAGGGGCCTCCACTCAGAATCCGGAGGCTGTGGCCAATACCTAGAGTCTGGAGGGCAGGGCCGTTGTGTAAATTGTCTCAGAGAACAGAAGATTATTGTCAGAGCCTTGAGGGCTAATGTAATGTGTTCTGCTGACTTGCTTGGTGCCTGTTATCCCTTCTTTCCCTCCAGTTTCTCCCATTTGTAATGGAAATGTCTAGCTTGTGCCTGTTCTGCCATTGTACCTTTGGAAGCAGATAACTTGTATTCTAGATTTCACAGATGAAGAGGAATTTTTGGATTGTGGACTTGGAGTTAAGACTTTTGCTGTGATATGATGGGATGAATATGTTTTGCATGTTGCAAGGACATGAATTTTGGGGGGCCAGAGGGTGGAGTGTCATGAATTGAGCCCCCCACAAATATCTGTCAACTTGGCTGGGTCATGATTCCCAGTATTGGATGATTGTGTACCATTTCGTAAATCTGATGTGATTTCCTTATGTGTTGTAAACTCTATCACTATGATGAGGTTATACTGATGAGGTTTACAAGATTAGATAGTGTCTTAATCCAATCTCTTTTGAGATATAAAAGAGAGAAGCAAGCAGAGACACATGGGAAACCTCATACTACCAAGAAAGCAGTGCTGGGAGCAGAGTGCATCCTTTGGACCTGAGGTTCCTGTGCAGAGAAGCTTCCAGACCAAGGAAAGATTGATGGCACAGACCTTCCTCCAGAGCTGACAGAGAAAGCGTTCCCTTGGAGTTGATGCCCTGAATTTGGACTTGTCGCCTACTGGACTATGAGGAAATAAACTTCTCTTGGTTAAAGCCATCCACTTGTGGTATTTCTGTTAGAGCAGCACTAGATGACTAAGACAGCTATTGATTGTGGATCCCAGTAAAATGAAATCCTTGACAACTTCAATTTCTTCTCCATTTATCATGATGTTTCTTATTGGTCCAGTTGTGAGGATTTTGTTTTCTTCATGTTGAAGTATAATTCATACTGAAGGCTGTAGTCTTTGATATTTAACAGGAAGTGCTTCAAGTTCTCTTGACTGTCAGCAAGCAATGTTGTGTCATCTGTATATGGCAGATTGTTAATGAGTCTTCTTCCAATCCTAATGCCGCATTCTTCTTCATATAGTGCAGCTTCTTGGATTATTTGCTCAGCCTACACACTGAATAAGTATGGTGAAAGGATACAACCCTGATGCACACCTTTCCTGACTTTAAATCCTGCAATTTTCCCTTGTTCTGTTCGAACGACTGCCTCTTGGACTATGTATGGGTTCCTCCTGAGTGCAATTAAGTGTTCTGAAATTCCCATTTTTTGAAATGGTGTCCATAATTTGTTATGATCCACACAGTCAAATGCCTTTACGTAGTCAATAAGGTAGACCACAATAAGTTAAAGATGTAAACTATAAACTCTAAAGCAACCACTATAGTCAGAAAGCAAAGAGTTATAGTTAATGTTATGGATTGAAATGTGTCCCCCAAAAATGTGTGTTGTAAATCCTAGCCTCTATGCATGTGGTGGAGCAGTGGTTAAGAGCTACAGCTGCTAATCAAAATGTTGGCAGTTCAAATCCGCCAGATGCTCCTTGGAAACCCTATGAGGTAGTTCTACTCTTGCTTATAGGGTCGCTGTGAGTCAGAATTGACTCGATGGCAACAGGTTACAGGTTATGCCTGTGGTTAAAATCCCGTTTGGGAATGGTTTGTCTTTGTTATGTTAATGAGACAAGATTAGTGTAGGGTGTGTCTTGAGTTAATCTCTTGCAAGATATAAAAAGAGCAGATTAGGGAAGATAACAGAGATAGGAGAAGCAAGATGCCAAGCAAGATGCCAACATGAAGATTGCCCAGGAGCAGAGCTCAGAAGAGACAAGGACATTATTCCAGAGCCAGCAGAGAGAGAAAGCCTTCCCCCAGAGCCGGTGCACTGAATTCAGACTTTTAGCCTCCTAAACTGTGAGAAAATAAATTTCTGTCTGTTAAAGCCATACACTTGTGGTATTTCTGTTATAGCAGCACTAGATGACTAAGACACAATTTGGTACGAAGACGTGGGAGTGCTGCTCTAACAAATACCTACAATGTGGAAGTGGTTTTGGAATTGGGCAATGACCGGAGGCTGGAAGAATTTTAAGGTGCCTGATAGTAAAAGTCTAGATTGCCTTGAAGAAACTGTTGGTAGAATTGTGGACATCAATGAGGGCTCAGAAGGAAGTGAGGAGGGGTATAGAGAAAGTATCGTTTTAGAGAATACATATGACACCAGCAACAGAATGTTACTAGAAATGTGGATGGTAAGTGTGCTTCCGCTGAGACTTTAAAAGGAAATAATGAACATGTGATTGGACAATGGAGGAAAGACGATGCTTTTTATGTAGTGGCAACAAAAGTGAATTATGTTCAACTGTTTGGTGGAACGTAGAACTTGTAAATGATGAACTTGGATATTTGGCTGAGGAAATTTCTAAGCAAGATCTTAAAGGGGCCATGTGGTTTCTCCTAGCCGTATATAGTAAAATACGAGAGGAAAGAGATTGACTTAAAAATGAACTGTGCAAAATGAAAATAAAACTTAAAGATTTGGAAAATTCTGTTGTACAAACTAAGGACATGTGTCCTAGAGTTTTCACCAAGGTTGTGGCTACATAATCTTTTGTTAAACGGATTAAGCCTGTGACTGATGGATCTAATCAACTACCATAGCCGAAAACCCACCAGGTTAGACAAAGGGACAGAGAAAGAATGAAAGGAAAGAAGCTGTCTGCCTCTTGGAATTCTACAGGCAGGAAATTGGCCAACAAAGCTATATCTGTTGTCCTCCAAGAAAAGAAAAGGACCATCCATGGAGCAGCTCACAGATCAACAGAACTGTTGGAAGGAGCACAGGAAGCAGGGCTGCCTCAATTTCAAAGGGTGAAGTCATGGTCTCCTAGGTCTGAAAGTTTGGAGACATAGCCTCCTGGCTTTCAAAGGGTGGAGCCACAGCCTCTTGGGTCTCAAAGGGTGAGACCACAGCCTCCTAGGTTTCAAAGAGTCAGATCTTCACCAACTTGGTTCTGGAGTGTGGGGCTGCTGTTCATGAGTGCCAGGAGGATTGGGCCACTACCAAAAGCTGAGGGGGTGAGGCTGCCATGCCCAAGAGGCAGAAGAAGGGGCCTGCCAGGGCCGAGGGGTGGGTGACCATTCAGGTGAACTAGGACAATGGGGTCACCCAAAGCTAAGGGAGCAGAGTTGTCATCCCAGTGGGCCTGGATGGCAGAACTGAAGCCTGGGACCGAGGAGCCTCTGTCCAGAATCCAGAGGGCATGGCCAACACCCAGAGTCTCGAGGTCAGGGCCGTTTCCCAGATGGTTCCAAAGAATAGAGGATTATTTTCAAGCCTTGATAGCAAGTGTAAATTGTTCTGCTGGGTTTTGGACTTGCTTGGTGCGTGTTATCCCTTCTTTCCCTCCAATTTCTCCTGTTTATAATGGAAATGTCTACCTTGTGCCCATTCCACCATTGTACTTTGGAAACAGATAACTTGCGTTCTAGATTTCACAAGTTCACAGATGAACCAGAATTTTTCCCCAGGATGGAATATCCCTAAAGTGTTACCCATATTTGATTTAGATTATTTAAAGATGCGATTTTGGACTTGGAGTTGATTTAAGACTTTTGGGATAATGTGATGGGGTGAACGTGTTTTGCATGTGGCCGCAACATAAATTTTGGGAGGCCAAAGGATCAAGTGTCATGGATTGAATTGTGACCCGAACATATGTGTTGTAAATCCTAACCTCTACACCTGTGATTGTAATCCCATTTGGGAATGGGCTGTCTTTGTTATGTTAATGAGACAGGATCAGTGTAGGGTGTGTCTTGAGTCAATCCCTTATAAAATATAAAAAGAGCAGACTAGGGAAGATAGCAGAGATGGGGGAAGAGACACAACAAACCACATGAAGATCGCCTAGGAGCAGAAGCTCGGAAGAGATAAGGACCTTCATCCATAGCTGACAGAGAAAGAAAGCCTTCCCCTACAACTGGCAACCTGAATTCAGACTTCTAGCCTCCTAAACTGTGGGAAATAAATTTCTCTTTGTTAAAACCGTCCACCTGTAGTATTTCTGTTACAGCAGCACTAGACAAATAAGATAGTTAATAATGAACAAAGGAGACAATGAAATTATTTTTTAAAAATTCACTCAATCTCAAAAATAAGGCAGAAACGGGGAAGGGAGAAAAGAATAGATGGAACAGATAGAAAACAAACAGCAAGATGACAGACTCAAACCAATAGATTAAACATAAATGGTCTAAATACCCTAGTTAAAAGGCAGATATCATCAGGTTGGATTAAAAAAAAAAAAAAAAAAAAAAGCTCCATCTCTATGCTGCCTTCAAGAAACATGCTTCAAATATAAGGACACAAATGTGATAAAAATAAGATGATGCTATGGTGGGCAGCTTCCAAAATGGCCCCAATTCTCCTGGTGTTTATGCCCAAGGCTGGGCGAGCTTGGGGTGGTTGAGACATTTATTTGCCTCAGTCATGAAATTTAAGCAGGCATCAAAAAACTACATAATCAAGATAAGTAATACTTTTTAATAATTTTTTTATTTTTCTGTTGTTGACAATATGCATAGCAGGACACACACCAGTTCAAAAATTTCTACATGTACAATTCAATGATATTGACTACATTCTGCAAGTTGTGCAACCATTCTCACCCTCCTTTTCCAAATAGTCCTTCCCCCATTCACATTAACTAACTACCTCTTAAGTTTCCTATCTGATCAAGATAAGTAATATTTTAATGAAATTCTTTAAAACTTAAAATCGATGCAAAACCTTTGTGAAGACCAAAATATGAAGATTTTAAATAAAGACAGGATTAATAACAATGTCATACCAAACCCTACGGGAGCCTGAGACAAGAGGACAAAACTCAAGCCTTGTGAGTAACCCTGACCCAGAATCTCTTTGCCATCAAGTTGATTCTGACTCATAGCGACCCTATAGGACAGAGTAGAGCTACTCCATAGGGTTTCCAAGGAGTGACTGGTGGATTCGAACTGCCCACCTTTTGATTAGCAGCCAAGCTCTTAACCACTGTGCCACCAGGGCCCCAACCCTGACCAGGAGGCACCGGTTTAGCTGCACCCAAACTCCTGACCCACAGGCTGCTGTGAGTAAATAAATATTGGCTGTTTTAAGCCTCTAAATTTTGGAATACAAAACAAGCTCCTAAAACTAGTAAGTGAGTTTAGCAAGGTTGCAGGATAAAAAAGCTAAGTATACAAAACCAATTGTGTTTCTATATACTAGCAACAAACCATCAGAAATTAAAAAATGCCGTTTATGATAACATCAAAACATGAAATAATTAGACATAAATATGGAAAAATATGTGCAAAACTGTGAAAGAAATTAAAGAAGACTTAAATAAATGGAGAGATATACTATGTTCATGGATTAGAAGATCCAATACTGTGAAAAATGTTAACTTTCCCTGAATTTATCTATAGAGTCAACACAATCCCATCAGCACACACACGTACACACACACCAGGCTGCAACCACCTTCAGCACACACATGCACACAAATATATGCACACACACGTGTGCACACATGCAAGCACAACAGGCTGCAGCCACCCTCAACACACACATGCACACATATGTACACACGTGCACACATATACACACACCAGCCTGCAGCCACCTTCAGCACACATGCACACACACGCACACACACATATGCACACACATATGTACACACATGTGCACACATATACACACACCAGCCTGCAGCCACCTTCAGCACACATGCACACACATGCACACGAACATATGCACACACACACAAGTTTGCTGCCATCTATTGTTTCTAGAGGTGTTTCACAGTTGCTGATTTTTCCTCTGTTCCTCCCTCTCCATTCTGGAGTGTCTCCAGGCTTGACCTGGGGGGAGGACGCCAGTCACCTGTGCTAGGTCACCGTCCTGGCAGCCAATTTCAGCTTCAGAACCATCACTGGTGTTGTGTGGAGGACAGATTAGATGGGGCGGGGGCGGGATCCCTGAGCCCACTTTGGGGGCTGTTAGACAAGGAGTCCCTGGGTGGCACAGTTGGTTAGGTGCTGGACTAGCAGCCCAAAGGTTGGCAGTTGGAACCTACCCGGAGGCACCTTGGAAGACAGGCCCGGTGATCTTCTTCCAAAACATCTACTCTAACACACACGGGGTCGCCATGAGGGGGAATCGACTCCATAACAGCCAACAACCACAACACGGTCGGACAAGCGAGAGGCCACGGCAGCCTGGGCTGGGGTCACGGCAGATTCAAGGGGTACTCTGGAGAAACAGCACACTGGATTGGGGGCGAGGAGGAGGGGAAGGAGACGTCTCAGCTGACTTCAGAGTTTCTGCTCGAGTGCATGCAGGCACCGTTGCCTGAGATGGGAAAAGGGGCAGGCCATGGGCGAGGACTGAGGGGAAGTCAAGAGTTGCCCTTTGGACGCATGGAGTTTGGAATGTCTGGAAAATATCCAAATAGACATGGGAGCAGGCAATCGATATTCCAACTGGAGAGTCCGCTGCGTTTCGTGCTGCTTAAATCCACGGGAAGTGACTAAACCATCTAAGGAGCAAAGAGAGAAGAGAAAGGGGCCTGGAGCTCGCCCCCAGAAACCCCAGTGTTTACGCTACTGGGAGCGGGAGGAGTCAGCAAGAGACTGAGAAACGGTCACACATTCAGTGACAGGAAACCTGAAGAGCGGTGTCATTAAAGCTGAGATTGAAGTCTTGGCTGTAATTTTTATGGAAGCAGATC
>NW_004444180.1:2325196-2326522 GCF_000243295.1 Trichechus manatus latirostris
CGGTCACACATTCAGTGACAGGAAACCTGAAGAGCGGTGTCATTAAAGCTGAGATTGAAGTCTTGGCTGTAATTTTTATGGAAGCAGATCTGCAGGCCTTTTCTTCCACAGCGCCGCTTGGTGGGTTCAAACCACCAACCTTTCGGTAACTAGCCGAGCACAAACCATTTGCACCACCTCTTACTACTGACAGATAGAAGTGAAAGGGCCACCACCCGTCTGTCAGTTTGTCATACTGAGATGGCCTGCATGCTGCTGTGATGCTAGAAACTATGCCACCAATATTCCAAATACCAGCAGGGTCACTCATGGTGGACAGGTTTCAGCAGAGCTTCCAGACTAAGAGACTAGGAAGAAAGGCCTGGCAGTGATGTCGCTAGGGTGGGTGTTACCCAGTGCAGTAACTCCTGATGTCACCCCCTCATGCTAACTACCACAAGATTGTAGCTGAAACACCAGAAAATGTGACAAAGTCAGTGACTGTAACAACACCAGCAGCAACTACAGCGGCGCCTGCTCGTATCGCGAGCAGACGAACCACGTGACTCACGGCCTCCTTGTAACTGGCTGCTAACGACAGCTCTGACCGGAGCTGGAGGACCAAGGCGCGCCTGACCCAAGAGATGGTATTTTCAATCGCTTCTCATTTGTGCAAACGCTGGACAAAGAACAAGGAAGACCGAAGAAGAACTGATGCATTTAAATTACGGTGTTGCGAAGAATATTGAATATACCATGGGATGCAACCATGGGCTCAAACACAGCAACGCCTGTGAGGACGGGGCGGGACCAGGCAGCATTTCGTTCTGTTGTACGCAGGGCCACTATGAGTTGGAACAGACTCAATGACACCCAACAACAAGAACTGACCAGGGTGCAGCAGGTGTATTGATACAAGTCAGCTGGGCTTACGAGAAAGGTTTTTGCTGTTCTAACTAACTACAGGGATAATTTTATAAAAAATAATAAATTTCTGCTGAAATACTGCCCAGAAGTTTTGTAGACAATCATTCTGGTGTCCCCCACTCCAACAGTGTCACCTGCTGCAATCCACACCCCCCTCACACCCCCCAGTGACGCCACTGAGGCCTGGTGATCTACTTCTGAAAATCAGCAGATGAAAACCCAGTGGATCACAACAGAATACCATCCTATATCGTGCTGGAAGAAGAGCCCCTACCCGAGGTCGGAAGCCACCTAGGCTGCACCAATAGACTCGAGCGTACCAACGATCGTGAAGATGGCGCAGGACCGGGCAGCCTTTCCTTGGGTTGTCCCTGGGGTCACCGTGAGTCAGAGCCAACGGGATGGCATCTAACAACCACA
>NW_004444180.1:2333843-2348145 GCF_000243295.1 Trichechus manatus latirostris
GGGGTTGTTAACCAATGTCATAAAACAGCATGTGTGCTACTGTTACATGAGAAACTATCTGTTCTGTAAGCCTTCACCTGAAGTACAATAAAATATTAAAAAAAAAAAAAAAACGGCCAATACTAGCCCACTTGGAGCCCTGGTGGCATAGTGGTTAAGAGCTATGGCTGCTAACCAAAAGGTCAAGAGTTCGAATCCACCAGGCGCTCCTTGGAAACCCAACGGGGCAGTTCTACTCTGTCCTTTAGGGTCACTATGAGTTGGAATTGACTCGATGGCAATGTGTTTTGTTTTTTTTTTTCTTTCTTAGTATCAGACAATGTTCCTTTGCTATTCAGAAGTTTTCACTGGCCAATTTTTTCAGAAGCAGATTGGCAGGTCCTTCTTCCTAGTCCATATTATTCTGGAAGCTCTGATGAAACCTGTCCACCAAGGGTGACCCTGCTGGTATTTAAAATACCGTTGGCAAAGCTTTCAGTATCACAGCAACACGCAAGCCACCACAGGAGAACAAACTGACAGACACCTGGTGGAGTATCTATTCTAGGGAGACCAAAATGGCGCCCTGTCCATGATGGAAGCAGTCAAACGTAATCAACTGCCATCGGGTAGCTGGCGGAGCCCCCTGGGCAACACTGGGTGGTCAGTGTTGGTCTCTGCTGTTTCCAGAAAGGGCACTTAGCAGATGGACGCTGGTGAGTGGAAATACATGTGCTGTAACAATGCACAACCTCCATGCCTGCTGCCATGGTCACTTTGTTCATGAGCCCATTGAGAAATAACGGAAGTGGCTGTAGAAGGAGGCTAGTTGATGTCGACAGAATGGGTCATCTTGTCTACCTATCATTGATGTTCTCTTCTGCTGAGCTGGTTAGTTCTTTGGCTAGTGTGATGGTTAATGTTATGTGTCACCTTGGCGAGGCTATGATTCTTTGTGGTTTGGCAGACACGTGAAATCATCTTCCATTTTGTGAACTGATGTGAGCAGCCAATCAGTTGAAAGGGGAGTTTCCTTGGGGGTGTGGTCTGCCTCCAGTATATAAATGGATGTTTTGGCAAAGCTTGCTTTCTCTCTCAGCCCTACAATCTTTTCATCTTCCAACCTCCAGTTCTTGGGGTGTGTCTTAGTCATCTACTGCTGCTCTAACAGAAATACCACGAGTGGACAGCTTTAACAAAGACAAGTTTATTCTCTCACAGTCCGGTAGGCTACAAGTCCAAATTCAGGCATCAGCTCCAGGGGAAGGCTCTCTCTCTCTGTACGCTCTGGAGGAATGTACTTGGGATGCATCAGTCTTTCCTTGGTCTGGGAGCATCTCAGCGCAGGAACCTCAGGTCCAAAGGACACGCTCTGCTCCCAGCACTGCTTTCTTGGTGATGTGAGGTTCCCATGTGTCTCTGTTCATTCCTCTTTTTTATATCTCAAAAGAGAATGGATTAAGACACTATCCAGTCTTGCAGACCTCATCAGTATAACCTCATCATAGTGATAGAGTTTACAACACATAAGGAGATCACCAGATTACACAATCATACAATACTGGGAATCATGACCTACACATTTTCGGGGGGACATAATTCAATCCATAACAGGGTGTAAGACAGCAGAGGCCTCCAGCCTGTCATCTGACCTGCAAATTTTGCATTTGCCAGCCCCTGCAAACCTGTGAGCCAACAGAGGCCTCCAGCCTGACCTGCAGGTTTGGGGTTCGTCAGCCCCTGCAACCACGTGAGCCAGCAGAGGTCTTCTGCCTGTCGTCTGAACCACGGATATGGGACTTGCCAGGCCCTACTATTGCATGAGCCATTTACTTGTAGTGCTGGTCAGGGATTTTGTAGGATGTCCCTCTATTGGGATGTGTGTGACATTTTTCTCACGATTAGGCTGGTGTTATGGGTCTTTGGGAGAAAGAGTCCCATCCTCATCACATCACATCAAGGGTACATACTATCAGCTTTGTTATCACTGTTGATGTTGACCTTGATCACCTGGCTGAAGATGTGTTTGCTAGGTCCCTCCAGTGTACAGTTACCACCCACCCTTCCATACTGTGCTGTTTGGAAGGAAGTCACTAGGTGCAGTCCACACTGAAGGAGTGGGGAGTAATGCTCTCTCCCCTTGGTGGTGAAGCACCTACGTAAATTATTTGAAATTCTACACAAGAGGCTTGTCTTTTCTCTCTCAATCCTTTATTTATCTAGTCATTTACTTATATCAGAATGGACTCATTTACTTATAACAGTACGGACTCATGCTTATTGATTTCATAATTTGAGTTGTAACCCAGTACTACTTTACTTCTTTTGTTGCTCAGATTGTTCCAGCTTTGGCCAGTGAGAGCTCTTTCAGTTGACTTTTGTGACAAAACTGTTTTTAATAAATCAATTAATAATAAGGAAGGGATGGAGGGAGGAAAAAGGAGACCCCTGACTGGTAAATAACGTATTACACCCAACATCTTCCTTGGAAATAAGGACAGATGACAGCCATATCAGCCAGGGTTCTCCAGGGAAACAGAACCAACAAGATTTTATATATATATATATATATAAACCCATTGCCGTTGAGTCGATTCCGACTCATATCCACCCTGTAAGACAGAGTAGAACTGCCCTATACGGTTTCCAAGGCTGTAATCTTATGGAAGCAGACTGCCACAACTTTCTCCTTCAGAGCTACTGGTAGGTTCTAACCACTAACCTTTCGGTTAGCAGCCAAGTGCTTAACCACTGCACCACCAGGAACATGTATATATATTCCTCACTTATCAACATGGTTAGTTTCCAAAGACCATGTTGTTAGGCAAAAATTGGCGTTTGGTGATGAAAATGGAGGACGACCACATCGGATCACAAAATGGAGGATGACTACATCATTGCATAACTGCCAGATTGCATCATTGCATAATTGCCAAATCACATCATTACATAACTGCCAAACCATTAAGAATCATGGTCCAGCCAAGCTGACACATAACCCGAACCATCGCAGCCAGCGTTACTCTCACCTCGCCCCTGCGCATTCGTTACCGCCAAAGTACATCGTTTATACACAAAATAGTCAGATAACAGACTTTTTCCTATTGTAGTAAATGCACAATGTTAGATAACGAGCCAGCCGCTAAGTGAGGAGTAGGTATATGTATACACATACACATATGTATGAGAGAGATTTATTGCAAAGAATTGGCCCATGTGATTGTGGGGACTGGCAAGTCTAGAACCCACAGGCCAGGAGGAGGGCTGCAAACCCTGGCAGGAAGTCTATGTTCCGTTTTGAGGAGAATCTTTCTCCCTGGGAGAACTCTTCAGGCCTTCACCTGATTGGACGAGGCCCACCCACATTGTGGCAGGTGATCTCTCTTACTTAAGGCCAAAGGATCGTAAACACCTTCACGGCAACACCTAGACTAGTGTTTGACCAAACGGTGCCCAGCCGCACACACACAGAAAATGAACCACCACAGCAGCCGAGTCCAGGTGGAGGGGGCCTGACTCCCAGGACAGGGTCTGTGTGTCGGGGGGGCATCTATCCCCTGGCCCAGCACCTCGGTGGGGGAGGTGCTGCTTTAGGCCCCCCCCCTTGCTCTTGAGCACCAGTGCTGTCTTCCAGAGGGACAGCGCCAGCACCCAGGCTGCCTGGGGGAGGCAGAGAGCCGGCCGAGCAGCACCTGTGCCCCAAGATGCCGCTTCCTTTTGCCAGCTGGAAGGTGCAGCTTGGTGAAGGGGGCAGGGGGTTCACCCTGGCAAATGAGGACAGCACACAACAAATGCCAGGCCCCTGCTGCGGCCGGGACATACAGTGGCATGGTCAGAGGCCTGGTCTTGGAGGGACCAGCCCCTGTCAGTCTGCATGGCCAGTCCTGGGAGGCCTGCACCCCAGTCTGTGAATGGTTCCGGCTGTATCCTCTTAGCGCTCCTGAGAAGACAGTGTGGTCACCGGCGCAGCCCGCCTGGCGCACAAGAGTGCTCAGCAGGCAGGTAGACCTCAAACTTGGCCCTCTCAGAAAGCCCAGGAAGTGTCACCGAGGGGCCTGGGGAGCTGGGAAGGGCAGCATCTGTGCCCCCGGCGTGCGCTGCAGGGCAGGCGCTGGGCAAGGCCTTTCCTCACTCCAGTCGGAGAAGGATGACTTCAGGTGAGGCGAACTCAACCCCTAGCCACGTGACTGTCATCTTGGGGAGCAGCTAAGCTGCCGGGCATAGCCAGAGCCTGCCGAGCCCCAGACCCAGCCTGTCCGTTACACCTGCCCTCCCAGCCTGGGCTCCGCTCCCCGTGGCTTGCTTGGGGGCTCCATCAGGGCAAAGCTGCAGGCACAGGGCCCCCTGCAGACCCAGGCCAGGGATTCGGGGACCCAGGGCCAGTGCTGCACTGGGGGCACAGGGAGGGGGACAAACGAGGAGTCCTCGGCTGTCCCGCACTCGAGTGGGGCCAACATGGAGGAGGTGGCCTCTGCAGATGCTTCCAGCCTCCTGTCACTGGCCGTCTTTCCAGTAGCAACACTGGCAGCTAGCCGGAGCTGCGGCCAGCCACAGAACACCATTCTGCCTGTGTCTAGAAGGCTGGGGGTTACCACACTCCGCAGCCATCTGAGGCCTCCTTCCCAACTGTCCAGGAAGACCCCACATAGAGGTACATGGGGCAGATGGGGCGCCGAGTGGCCCTGCATAGGCACCCACCCTCCCCAGCTCCACCCACCACCTCGGGGACCAGGGCGGTCGCCCCAGCGGTTCCAACTGGCCCCTGAGCCAGGCCAGACCCCAGCCCCATGGGTCAAGTCCTCTGCAGACCCCCCTTGCCCTGGAGCCTGTGCCCACAGACCGCCCCAGGGGGTGACTTGTTTAATCACAGAGGCTTGTTCTAACAAAACCTCCCTGGAGGCTGGTGGCCCCGAGACAGGCCTCCGATTACCCATCGTTCCCGCCGCGAAGACATCGGGAATCTGACCACTTCTCATAAACGCGGCCGTCCCCGCGTTTCAGATGGTGCTTCGAAGACCTCCAAGGATCGCCTCCCGGGCAGGATTCCCTGCAGGGCCCAGTCTCTGCTTGCATACTCCCTTGACAGGGAGCTCACCCCTCCCCAGGTGCCCCTCCTCCCGTGCTGTCCTCTGCAGCCACACCAAGACCACGGCCAGCCCTCCCCCAGAGAGACCTCCCGGACCAGCAGTGCCCAGGGGCCTGGGCCTGGCTGCCCCTCCCTTCCTGCCTGCCCTCCTTCCGGGGCACCCTGTGGCTGAGTCCTTCTGGGTAGGCAGCTGCGGTCTGAGGCCCCCGCCCAGCTGGAAACCACAGTGGCAGAGAGGAGAGAAGGGGAGAGGGGAGGGGAGGCTAGGACAGGAGAGCACACCGACATGGGGCCTTGGAGCCGAGTCAGGATCGCCAAATGCCAGATGCTGCTCACCGGCTTCTTTGTCTTGGTAACAGGCGGGTCGCGGGGAGGGTGGTGGCCACTGAGGCAAGGATGTGGCTAGAGGGGAGTGCAGAGCCATGTTACCAGGGCTCACTCACACAGACACACACATACACTCACACAATTGCACACACACTCTCTCTCTCACACACACACACACACACACACACACACACACACACACACACACCAGCCCTACTGTGGACACATGCCTGGGCTCCCCGGCGCCTGGGCTCCCCGGCTCCTGGGCTCCTGGGCTCCTGGGCTCCTGGGCTCGTGGCCTCCTGGGCTCCCCAGCGGCAGGCTCCTGGCTTCCTGGGCTCCCTGGTGGTGGGCTCCCGGCTTCCTGGGCTCCGGGGCTCTTATGCCTCCCCTACCCTGGAAGGTGTGCTCACGGGGACTGGAAGGAGCCCCAGTGTGGGGTTCAGGGGCCCTGAAAAGTAGGGAGGGGGCCAGGGGCTGGGTGGGGCCTACTCTCCTCTCTGCAGACTGGGTGACTGCAGTGGGTGTGTGTGTGTGTGTGTGTGTGTGTGTGTGGTGTCTGTGCATGAGTGTGTGTGTGAGTGTGTGTGGTGTCTGTGTGTGTGAGTGTGTGGTGACTGTGTGAGTGTGTGGTGTCTGTGTGTGTGTGTGTGAGTGTGTGGTGTGTGTGAGTGTGTGGTGTGTGTGAGTGTGTGAGTGTGCGGTGACTGTGTGAGTGTGTGGTGTCTGTGTGGTGTCTGAGTGTGTGTGTATGTGGTGTCTGTGTGTGGGGGGTGTCTGTGTGTGTGTGTGTGTGTGTGTGTGAGTGTGTGGTGGGGCATCTGGGGCAAAGGTCACTCTGCAGACCACCCAACAGAAACACCTGGGACCCCCTCAGCTGAGCCTGTCTCAGGAAAGACCGTGAAACTGTAAGAAGACCGGCATGGGGAGACCCTGGACCCTGCCCTCTGGGGCCTCAGTGTCCCCGTCTCTACAGGGACTGTACCCTGCCCTGCCCCCACGCCCTCTGAGTTTGCCCCACTCCCTCCACCCCAGCTGCTGGGCCTGTCTGTGGCCACCATGGCTGTTCATACCTACTTCGGGGCCCACTTTACTGCCGTCAGCCGTGCGTCCTTGGAGAGGAACCCCTACAAGGCCATGCACCACTGGGGTAAGCAAGATCCAGGGGCTGGTGGTTGGCAGGCGGGAGGGGGCTCTGGGGCAAAGCCACCTGGGGAGGGGCCTTCGTAAGGCGCTCTGACTGGTCCTGACATGGAGATAGACTGTTCCCTCTGAGCCAAAGCCATACCTGGCCCCCCCAGCAGGCCTCTGATGGAAGAGACAGACACTTCTAGGAGCACCCTTCACCCCCAACAGTACACCCCACACAAACTGTCCCACCTTCTATTGGCCCCCCTCCCCCTAACCTGGCAGGGGCAGGGAAGCCCTGGCCAGGAGTGAGGTCATGGCTACTCCCCTGATCCTAGACAGTCATCCCCTCTCCAACATGCTTACCCTCCTAGGCAGGCAGCAGGGAATGCGTCAAGGGTAGGGCAGGGCCCTTCTGGGGTCCCAGCTCCATAGGGAAGAAGGCTTGGGGGGCTGGGGATGGCCAAGCCCACCCTCAGGTTATGCCCTGCCTCCTCAGGAGGCCAGGGCTTGGGGACAGAGCGGGTGTGTCAGGTCAAAGCAGCAACCAGGATAGCCTGACTCGCAGAGGCCTATGGCGTTGGCTGGCTGATCAAGATGTCCCTGGGAGTGAAATGCACGGAAAGTCTACTAGATTCTTACTTGATCCGTATAAGTGGAAGAGTTGTAGGTCAAGTGAGCAGGAGTCTAACCTGAGTCACCAAAACAGAAAGTCGTGGTCCCTCAATCAGCTCGCACACTTGAGCCGGTTTGCAGACCCACAGCCCCTTGAATGAAAGAGGCCCCGTCCCCTTGAGGAAGGACCCCGCTACACTGCCAAACGTTCACACTGTTAATCTTTCTCCCAGCTTCTCCTCAAAGACCTGTGTCTTTCTACCAGGGTGACTGTGCTGGGAAACAGGAAATAATCAGACTTCCTGGGGAAGACTGGACTCCGGTTCTGAACTGACACTATTTTCAGGAGACCCCAGATCCATCGGTCAGAGTAGGGGCAGATGGAGGTCAGGAGACCAATGGGGTCTTAGCTTAGGTCTGTCTCAGTGGGTTCAGTGGGTCCCTGCCCTCATCCTGTGGTAATCTTCCCAGTTCCGGAATACATAGTTGGAATAGACATACCCACAACTAGCAGAACCCCTACGTTGACTCCTTCTGCAGTGGCAGGACCCCACATCTGCAGAGTGAGGACTCAGTCCAAGGCAAGGGCCGCCTGTGGTCCACCTACCAACAGAGGCAAGACACAGCTTGGGGCTGGGATCTGGTGGATCTATGGAAAGGGACTCCGAGTACCATTGATGTCACACACTCAACAGAAATGTCTGAGCACCTCCGACTGCTCAGGCAGGACCAACCCTCCAGGGATATTGCAGTAAAATCTGGAATGTATCAGATGGAGGAGCCAGCAGAGTAAGGGGCAGGCCTGCTGGTGGGGTTGCTCCCTTACAGAGATCCACGCCTAGGAAGGACTCTTCCATAATGGGGTGTTGGAGCTGGACCCACGGGCTTCCGGGGAAGGAGCAGTTACATGAAAAGGAATGTTCTAGACACAGGGAGCAGCAAGTGCCTGGACGTTGGTGGGTCAGGACGAGATCATTGTTTCTGGAGTGGAGGGAGAGAGGGAGAGACAGCCGAGAAGAGGGGAGCAGCCTAAGTCGAGGGGTCATGTGGGGTTCTGAGCAGAGCATGTGACATAGGCTGATATTTGGGGGATTCCTCTGGCCGACTGCTGTGCCAAGCCCAAACCCAGGTTCCCAGCCATCCTGCACAGTAGAATCCTCAGACTCCCTGGGGCTGGGGCCAGGCAGAAGTCTTCCACACTTCTGGGTGATCCTCACATCCGGCCAGGGTACAGAAACAGGAGGCTGCAGAGCAGGGGCTCAGGGGGCTCCCCGGATCACTGGTGCAGAGACCAGCATCTGGGGGATACAGAGGCCCACAGGATCAGGGCCTGCAGGCTTAGGCCCAGGCTCCTGCCCCCTCAGGCCCCGTTTCCTCACCCTAGTCCCAGGGGTCATCGGCCTCCCTAGAGCAGGAAACCCTGAGGCTGATGAGATTACAACCCCCACATGGGCCCCTGTCACTAGGGCATGGGGTGGGGGTGGGGGTGGAAATGTGGCTTCAAAGATAGCGGGGTGGGAGTGGGAAGAGAAGGAGCCCGGCCTCCCAGGCTGGTGTGGACCTGCCTCCCTCGGCCTCCCCCACCCCCCATTCTGTTCTTCTTTGTATTCGGGGGTCAGAGGCTGCTGGGGAGTGGGAGGCACATCCCTGTCTGGTGGGGAGCCACGTCCTGTTCAGAGCCTCCCCAGAATTCCAGGACACCCCCCCAGGCTCCAGTCCGATTTTGGCCCCAGGCTCCGAGCCTGGGCACCCCCCCGAGTCTCCTCTCTCTTCCTGCAGCCTTCTCTGTGGGGGTCAGCCTGGCAGGGCTCCTGACCCTGGGGGCCGTGCTCTGTGCCGCAGCCACCGTGAGGGAGGCCGCAGGCCTCATGGCTGGGGTGAGTCCCCCGCGCTCCCCAGATGCCCCGGGGCCCCAGGAGCTGGGGGGCTGTGAGGGCCCAAGGAGCCTGTCCCCTGTGTCCAGACGGAAACGGGCCCTCTCCACCCAGCTCCCACCCACCCCATCATCCAAAGGGACCCACGGAGGGTGGAGAAGCCCACGCAGCTCGAGAGCGTCTCCCAATGGCCCTGGAGGGTCTGGCTCCCCTCTGTGCTACCCGGGGCGGGGGGGGGGCCTCTGGGCGCGGGGTTCTGGTAAATTCCACTTCCCACTGAAGGCAGGCAAGCCCCAGGGCTCACCCAGTTCGCAGGTCAGCTGGTGCAGCGGCCCGGGGCGCCCTCCGTCCAGCTCTCCTGAACTCCACACCTTCCTTCTCAGCTGCTGGAGGGGGTCTCCCTTACCCTGAGGTCCCACAGGCTCCTCAACCCATACCTGTGGTCTCCCTGGGTCTCCCCAAACCTGCTTCTTCACGCAGGTCCCCGTCTTAGAAAACAGCAGAGCTCCCCCCACCCGCCGCACCTGGCCACCCAGCCAGACCCTCAGGCCATCCCAGACTCCTGCCTTCCACCTACAGCCCCACCTTGCCAAGACCCATCTGTGCTGCCCCTGCTCAGCCCAGGCCCCTCCCCTCTGTCCTGAGCTGGGGCCTTGGCTCTCCCTGGCCCTACACCGCCGCCGTGGGCGTGCGTACCCTCCTGCCCCAATGCTTTCTGGGCTCCCCCGGCTCATCACCGCAGGCCGCACAGCCTTCCCTCCCCCAACCCCTTCCCCCCACAGCCCTCTGCTCCTGCAGACCCTTGCCCCTGCAAGCAGGACCCCTCCTCCCCCTCCCCTGCCCCAGGAGTGAGTCATGGGGCCAGAGACCCTCTGAGGCTTGTGCTGGGGGCTCTGAGGCCAGACCCCGCTGGGGCTCTCCAGGGCAGGGAGTTCTGGACACCCAGGGCCACCGGGATCAAGTGTTGGTTGAATGACTCATGGTTTGTAAACATCCCAAAGGGCAGGAACCTGGTCCCTCCTGGAGATGCCACCCTGTGCAGCCAGCCAGGTGGGCCCCGGGGAGCAGAGCAGAATCCGGCAGCTCTGGCCCTCACCAGGTTTCCATTCTGGGGGGCAGCGAACGTGGGCAGGAACACGCTGGCAAAAACCTATGGGGCCGACTGGGGTGGGTGGGGCAGGGGAGATGACAGGACAGATGGGCTGCCCCTGGAGGTGAGTGGCCTGCAGGGGACTCTGAGCCTAGACTGACAGAGGGACGCCTGGACAAGGAGAAGGGAATGGGCAAGCCAGGCCCCTCCCAGCAGGTCTCGAGGAGGCTGCCTGGACAGGCTCACGCTACCTCAGTGTCCAGCCACCAGGGGGCGCCTCAAACACAGGCGGCGGGACATGGCTGCTGTGGACGAAGGGCTCTGTTTCCAAATTCCAGGCCGTCCTTCAAGTGCCAGGCCTTGTCTTCTCGACAAGGTCTTTCCAAGCTCCCCTTGACCTCTGTGCCCAGTTTGCACCCTGATCTATGGGTGAGGGTTCAGGGGGCCCAACTCAGGGGCAGGGGGCTGTAAGAATGGCCTCGGGGTCCCACAGCCTAACAGCTGCACCAACCTGACCCCTGCGGCGAGGTGGGGCCTGAGGACATTCCAGTACTGCTGGCTGCGCTCCAGCACACCGCACTGGAACCCAGCCCCTGACCCCCAGCTTGAATGGTAGCCCAGTGTGACTACCGTGGGTGCCAGGCGGCCCTGCCAGGGAAGGGAGATATGCTCGGTCAAGCCACGTGTGTGCATACGTGTGCACGTGTGTGCATGTGTGTGCATGCATGTGTGTGCACGTGTGTGCATGCATGTGTGTGTCTTTGTCTATCTGCGCCTGTTGTCGGGCGAGTGTGGCTGTCTGGGTGCTATACCTGGTATGTGCGTGTCTGTGTGTGTGTCTGCGTACATGCATGTGAGCACATATGAAGGGGCGGGGGCGGGGGCGGGGGGGCAGGGGAAGGATCGCCTCTCACGTGACAAGCGCCTGGCTGCCCCCCCACGCCCCTTCCTGCCCCCACCCCTGGCCTCCCCCGAGCTGGCCTCTCGTACAGGAAATGAAAGAGCTAACAGCCATCACAGAGGAAACCGTCCACGTTATTTCTGTGCTTATTTATTAATTTGCATTGAGAAGGAGGGGACAGCGAGCAGCCAGCAGGTCCCGGCCCCACAGCAGCCCCTGCCCTGCAAAGCCTGGGCAGGGCGGGCAGGCCCATCCACTGCCCAGAATCCCCTCTGCAGAGCTGGGGGCGAGGGCGCAAGGAAGCGAGCGGGCTGGGAGGCAGCGGGTTGATGTTCTTTTTCCTGGGGAATAGGAAGGTTTCTGGAAAGGGCCGTCCCTGGAGCTGGCTTGGGGCCTCCAGCCTGGGAGGCAGCACTGAATGATGGCTTCCAGATGGGAAGGCAGCTCAGGGCCAGTGGGGGGTGGGGGAGGAAAAGGGAGAGAAGTGGGGCGGCGAGGAAGAGGGAGGAGGGAAAGGGAGGAGGAGGAGGGAGAAGAAGAGGCAGAGGTGGCAGCTCTGGGCGCCCGCACAGCTGAGGCCTTGCAGACTGGGGCTGCAGGAGGGCGGGGAGAAGGCTGGAGGGCTCCCGGCCGCCAGGCAGTTCTGGAGGCCAGGAGTCAGAGATCAGGGTGTCCGCACGATCCACGCCTCTCTCTCTGCTTTCGGGAAAGATCCTTCATGTCATTTTTTTCTTTTGTTGTTAATCGTTGTTAACTGTTGTTGAGTCAGCCCCCAACTAACGGCAACCCCACATTTTCTAGAGTAGAACTGCCCCATAGGGTTTTCTTGGCCGTAATCTTCACAGAAGTAGATTGCCAGGCCTTTCTTTCCAGGCACCGCTGGGTGGGTTAGCAGCTGATGGCAAACGGCTTGGCCACCCAGGCTCCTTCACTCCTGTGGCCCCAGGAGTTCCCAGGCCTTCCCAGCCTGCAGATGGCCCTCACGTGCTGACTCCTCCCGGGGGTGGCTGTTTCCCTGCCCCTTCTCCCCTTTTATACGACTCCACTCGGGAGGGATTAGGTCCCACCTACTCCACCATGTCTTAACTGACCACATCTCCAAAGAAAGACCCTATTTCTCCAAACAAGGTCACACTCAGGGGTTAGGGCTTCAGCATAGCTTTTGGGGGGACACAAATCAACCCATAACACCCAAGCACAGCCCCCGAGGCTGCAGCCCCAGCGGGTGGCCTGGGGTGACCTGGCGTCTGTCTGCCCCCAGGGTTTCCTGTGCTTCGCACTGGTGTTCTGCGCCCTGCTGCAGGTGGTCTTCTGGAGATTCTACAACCCCACCCAGGTGAGCACCCCACCTGCTCCCACCCCGCACAGGGGGTCCCATAGCCGCAGAGCAGGCAGGGGGTCTGGGAACTTGTCCATCCACCTGTTACCAGGGGACAGACGGGGTGAGGGCGCGGGGGTAGGTGAACTTATGGGGGCATGCACTGGCTGGGTATGGAGTGGGGTGGGGGACAGAGACCAGAGGGTGGGGGGGCCTGGTGCTCTCCTGGGCCGGGGGCTGCAGCTCCCTGGCGGCAGGGTCCTGGGCCAGTGCTGCTCAGTCCCTCTGCTGGGAATCCAGGTCTGCTTTCTGAGCTCCTTAGCCCACCCAGCTGTCCTGGGGACCGGCTAGCGGACAGGGTTTCCCAGCCTCATTCACAGGACAACAGCTGTCCCTGGTCCTGGCAGCCTGGACGCTGACCTGCTGGAGGGTTGGGGGGACTGACCCCCGTGACCCCATGGGGTGCATCCAGGGGCATTGGACATGTTTGTGTGGGCACTTTCCCAGGGATTTCCATGTTGGTGGTGACTGGGGTGAAGTGAGGGTGGGCTGGGTCCCCGCAGGAGGTGGGCCGTTTGTTGGTTCGTTCATTCATTCATTCATTTCTTCAGCTGTTTCCTGAGAGCTTGCCGTGCTTCGGCCCGGGCCTGGCACTGAGGATGCCCCCGTGACCGCAGGGGAGGCCGGACTCTGTCTGCTGGGACAGACGCTGGCCGGGTGGCCGTGCTCCGAGTGGTAGTGTCCCGACATCGTGGCCTGCGGTCTCGGAGGGAGGGGGCCACGGTCACAGAGGCCACTGTGCGTCTCAGGAGAGGGAAGGCGGGAGCACCACGGGGAGGTGGCCTAAATCCGGCAGGCCGTCTGACCCAGGCCCGGAGCCTTCTTGGGAAGCACAGCCAAGCGCTCTAGGAGCCGGGCTGCCAGTCAAGGCCAGCCTCTCCTGCTGCGCAGAGGAAATGGGTGCCCCGGGGCTGCGAGAGGCCACTGGGGCCTGGCGGGGTCATATGGGCCTGCCCTCAGCCCAGGCGGCTCTGTGCTCAGGGGAAGTGCTGGTCCAGATCTCCAGGGACTGGAGGCTGGGGAGAAGCGGGCACCCAGGAGGGGGAAGGGCTGGCCACAGCCAACGCCCTTGCTCTGCCCCTGTGCTCCCCAGGGGATCAGACTTCTCACCCAGCTGAGCCGTGAGCCCAGGAGTGGCAGGAGGCACAGCTGGGGTGCAGCCGTTCCCAGGGTTCCCAAGGGGAGCATCTCTGCGCCGGTTCTTCTTCCCCCGCCAACGACTCACTTCCGGCCACGGCGGGCATGTAAGCACCTCCTGTCCACTGCGCCTCACCGAGACCTTCGGCTGGGGGTGGGGGAAGGGTCAGGGCTCCTCCATCCCCTGCAGAACTCAGGCGTCCACCTGCACCTTTGAGGACACAGCCCAGACCCGGGCAAGACCCCGCCAGGCAACCCGGGAAGCCAAGGGGCCGCTGTGGGCCGCAGAGAGGTGGACGGGGGACCTCAATCTCCACAAGCCCCTGTCCAGAGGAGGAAGGCGTCCTGGATTCAGACCTGGACACAGCCCTGTGACCCTGAGTGATGCCTTCCCCTCTCTGGGCCTCAGTTTCCCCATGAGCACTGTAAGGACAGACAGCCCAGGGAACAAGGCCTATTTGACTTGAGTGACTCAGTGTCTGGGCAGAACCTCAGTGTCAACAGGCAGGTGAATAGCAGAGGGATGGGGGAGGATGTGCTGGGGGATTGGGGAGGACGTGCAGGGGGATTGGGGAGGATGTGCTGGGGGATTGGGGAGGATGTGCTGGGGGATGGGGGAGGATGTGCTGGGGGATTGGGGAGGATATGCAGGGGGATGGGGGAGGATGTGCTGGGGGATTGGGGAGGACGTGCAGGGGGATTGGGGAGGATGTGCTGGGGGATTGGGGAGGATGTGCAGGGGGATGGGGGAGGATGTGCTGGGGGATTGGGGAGGACGTGCAGGGGG
>NW_004444180.1:2348314-2351310 GCF_000243295.1 Trichechus manatus latirostris
GGAGGATGTGCTCGGGAATTGGGTAGGATGTGCTAGGGGTTGGGGGAGTATGTGGAGGGGGATGGGGGAGGATGTGCTGGGAGATTGGGGAGGATGTGCTGGGAGATTGGGGAGGATGTGCTGGGGGATGGGGAGGACTGTTGGGGGATTGGGGAGGACTGAAGGGGGATTGAGGATGACTGTTGAGGTATTGGGGAGGACTAGAAGGGGATTGGGGAGGACTGCGGGCAGATTGGGGAGGACTCCTTTCAGATTTGGGCATTTGATTGCCCTTTGACCTGGCTTTCTCCCTGTACCCTTGGAGTTGCTGTGACAACGGAACTCAGGGACCCCAAGTAGCAGTTGGCCGGGCTTCCCAGCTTGTCATCCCTGCCCTCTATTTGCAAGAGGAGGGAGATGCGTTCAGGGGGAGCGGGGGCATGGGGGCTGGAGGGAGAGGCCCCAGCTCAATGCCCAGTGCTTTCGGCTCCACCCCCTGCCTCTTCCCCTTCCCTGCCTGGGCTTTGCCCCAAACTGCCCACCTCCCGGAAGTCATCTGAGGTACCCCCCACAGCAGGATCAGGGAAAGGACATTTCCTCAGGCCTCAGGAGGATAGAGTCCCCGCCCGCAGATGCAGGTCCGGGTGGGCTGGTTCAGCAGCCAGCCCTTGGAGAGTCCAGCTGGTGACCACCTTCACCCCGACTGTTACTGAGGAGGGGTCTTCTGGCCCAGTCATGTCCGGTCATTGCATGGGTGGCCCCAATCAAGACAGCTGCCAGGGGCCTCGCTCAGCCTGTCCAGCCCCCTGAGGCCCCCACCCCAGCCCAGCCCACCCTCCCTGCTGGGGTGCTCTCTCTTTGTTTACAGTTCTGACCCCACTTAGGAAGAGAGGGGGCTGCTCAGGGGCCACAGGACAGATGTAGCTTAGCTGGCTCTCAGGGACAGGGTTGGGGGAGCCCTGGCTCCCACATGGGCCTCCTCTGGCCCTGACCAGCCCCCCTCCCACCCAGCACAGTCATCCTGCTCTGGTCCACACTCCTAGTGGTCCTGGGGCCCATGCTTGACCCCGGGTGGGCGGCAGGTTCCTCCCCTGGCCTGTGGTCTGGTGGGAGCCATCTACCCCCTCCCAGGTTTGACTTCTCAGAACGGGTGTGGCCATGGGTGCAGGAGGGAGGGGTGGTCCATGTGTGTGCTGGGTGCTCGAGTGTGGGGTGCTTGGATTGGAGTCGAGGCCAGCCTCCTCGCAGGGGAGCCCTGGGCTAGTTGTCCACCCTCCCTGGGCCTCAGTTTCCTCGTCTGTAAGAGGAGCACGCAGGCCTCTGCCCAAGGGGCTGCTTGAAGGTGCGAGCAGCCATCGCAGCCAGGGTGTCCTGACCTGGCCTGCTGCTGTCTGAGTTAGTGGCCCTGACATGAGCTTGGAGACGATGTTTGGTGCCGGGTGGCAGGGGAGGGTGGAAGGAGGCATCTGCATGTACCCCAGGGCTGTGGTGAGGTGCCTACCCTCAGAGCTGGGAGCTGGGACCGTAGGCCAGTGCCCACCTCACAGCAGGCGGTGCCTGGCCCCTCAGCAGCCCAGCACGGAAAAGCCCAACGCAGTTTACTCTGGTAGAAGCTAGGGATCCAGAGCCTGGGGCCCCACCAGCCCATTCACCCTATTTTCCCTCTGTGTCCCCCACAGAGGGTTCCCCAAAGATTTCCTGAAGCGCTGTGTGAGGACATTCATTTAGGGCAACCACTGCAAATGGGAGACCCCAGGCTGGGGAAGAAAAGGGCCTCCAGGCTCAGGACCCCTCCCCTCTGCCCCCTCCACCCACCCCAAGCCCAAGGTTTCCCAACTGCTCTGCCTCAGTCCCTTGGGGCCTAGTCGGCGATGCAGGGACCAGGCCACGAGTTCCAAGTACTTGGCTATTAATTACGATGTCGCTGCGGCCAAGAGCCACTTTGCCACAATGCCTCCCTGGTCCCCAGAGTCTGCATCAGGGAAAAAGGATGGCCGGGCTCCCTGAATAATTCATGCTCAGAGGGAGCACACAGGGCAAGGAGCCTGGTGAAGAGGCGCTTGTTCTCCCAGCTTCCCGCAGGCTGGCCCTGCCCCCAGATTTCCCAGCCACCGTGTGAGCCCAGCCCCCCACGGCCCACCCAGCCCCCGGGGCCCACCTGTGCCGGCTGCCCTCCCAAGCCAGCAGGCAGGTGAAGCAGACCACCCACATGATGGAGTCACCCCAGGCAGACGGCCAGGGTGATGAGGTCTTGGGGACAAGCCCTGGTGGGGCTCCCCAGCCCCCCACCCTGGGTCTGTGCAGTGACTGAGAGGGGGCCCATCTGGTGAGAAGCTCTCAGCCCAGGAAGCCCCCTGCCTTCCCGCCGCTCCGATCCTGCTCCTGGGGGGCATCCTGGGTCTCTGGAAGATGAGGCTTAAAGAATACCCAAGGACAGGTGTCAGGGCGCGGGGACCCCGAGACCTCCTGGCCCATCCCCAGTTCTCACAGTGAACTGCAGCTAAGCCTCTAGCAGGACCTAGTGAGGACAGGCAGGGGGCCCCGGTAGCAGCCCAGGCCCTGGGCAGAGGACCCCAGCCTGGCTCCCACACTGCCCACTGGCGTATCTTGGTCTTGCCGAGTTCTGCTTCCTCATCATCCCTGCCTTCCGGAGTGTGGGGGAGACGCCCAGCAGAGTGGGCAGAGAGGGAGTACTTGGTCACCAGCGTCCACTGTTACTGCTCCAATACTGTGGATAATGGGACCCCTTGCCCAGAGCCACATGGGTCCTCCCTGGGCCGTGGGGGCGGAGGAGTCATCCGGAGGTGGGAAGTTTGGGGGATGGACCAGGACGGGGGGTCTGAGCTGGCCTCTGCCATGGTTACATGGGCCCTCCCCCTCGCCCCACCAGGACCTCCTTCTGCAGGGACTACATCTCAGTCTTCACGTGGCCCGGCAGGCCCCTGCGCCATGTTGCCACCCGCTCTGGCCCTTGTGGGGCCTTGGGCAGCCGGGCCTCCGCCCCACAGCCCAGGGCA
>NW_004444180.1:2352229-2356262 GCF_000243295.1 Trichechus manatus latirostris
GTGGACTCCTCCCTGGGCCAGCCTCCTCTGGGCCCCCCAGCCAGAGCTGGGGGTGGGCAGCAGGGCTGGGGGCTCGGGTTCATCCGCGGGGCCTCCCGGAGCTGCAGGGCTGCAGGGACAGCCCCGTGAGGGGGGCTGTGGACACAGGCAGTGCAGCTGGCCCTCCGGCTACACCATCCCCCACCCCACCCCCCCCCGTTCTCTGAGCAGGTGGAAGACGCCGTGCTGGACACCTATGACCTGGTGTACGAGCAGGCAGTTCGGAGCCCGTCCAGTGTCTGGCGGCAGGAGCTGGCGGCCATCCAGGACACGGTGAGCGTGGTGGGCGCGGGGAGGGCTGGTCAGCCTCCCAGCATGCATGCAATTCCATGATCCAGAGGAAGGACACAGGACGGCCGTCCACACCCCACAGGCCCAGGGCCACATGCTGAGCAGGGTCCCGGGATGCAGGCCCCACTATGGGATGAAGTGCCCACATCCTCCCTCGGCGCGGGGCAGGGCTGGCTACAGAATGTGCGGGGCCCGGTGCAAAATGAAATGGGGGTGCTATTAGTTCAAAACCCACGAAGAACTTCCAGATGGTGACAGCAGAGATGAAACAAGCACAGGGCTGTCGGTGCACGGGGCCCTGTACGACCGTGCTGGTCACTTGCCCGGAGAGATAGTCGTCCAGGCGGTCAGCACAGTGTTAATGAGAACCTACAATGCGAGAAGGCCCTTGGGTGGTGCAAACGGTTAAGCACTCGGCTACTAACGGAGAGGCTGGCAGTTCAAACCCACCAGAGGTGTCTTGGAAGAAAGGCCTGGCAATCTGCTTCCAAAAAGTGACAGTCTTGAAAGCCTGTGGAGCGCAGTTCTACTCTGGCACACACGGGGTTGCTCGGAGACAAAGATGACTCAATGTCAATTTTTTTTTTACTATGTGAGTGGCGCCGTCGTGGGGTGAGGGGCCGGCTTATTCCCCCTCTTTCTACAGGGAAGGCCCTGGGCAGGCAGGCAGGGGCGGGGGACACACTTCTCTCCTTCCCAGACCTCAGCCTACCCAGGGCTGGGCGGCCAGCAGAGGCAGCTGAGCCTCCCTTGAGCCCAGACTGGGCCTCTGGTAGGGACCCAGCTCTGCGGGACCCCGCCTGGGTCCCTATTCCTTCCTGTGCCTCAGCTTCTCACCCATCCAGCGGGGATACTAAAGCTGTGTTGCCCACCTCCTGGGGTTCTGGGGCCCAAGCCTGCCTGTCCGATCTTGCAGTTCCAATGCTGTGGGAAGTGGTCTCCTTTCGGCCTGCTGGGGGATGCGGAAGCAGGGCTGTGTCCAGGGGAGCTGGCCAGGAGAGAGGTGAGGAGGGCTGCACGCGCGTCGGGCCCCAGTGGGGTTGCGGCTGGGCACCATGGAGCTCCACCCCAGACCCAGGGACATGCCCCCAGAGGCTCCCGGGGAAAGTCCCGGTGTGGTCCAGAGGGAGAGGCTGTTGTGCGTGAAGCCCGTCGGGGGCTGGGCTGGGGTCGACAGCTGACGACAGGTCCCTTCTGCATTCACTCATTCGTTCACACAACTCCAGCTCGGGCCTCCCCAGGCCAGGCACGGCGACCCTGCGACCCTGCCGCTGTTAAGCCACCGACCCCACCCTCGGAAGCCTCTAGCAGCACAGGGGGCAGGAGGGAGACAGACGGGGTGTGATGGCACCCACATCCCAAGAGCAGGGGCACCCTGCGCTGCCTGGGGGAGGGCGCAGGCATCCGAGGGCTGTGGTCTTGGAGTCCCGCTGCGAAGGGACGGAGAGAGGAGGCTGGAGGGTCAGTGAGGGCAGAGGTGCTCCAAAGGCAGGGAACACCTTCCTAAGACTGCTGGGCTGGGTCCCCCCACCTCTGCTGCTCCCCTTCCCTGCACTCTCCCACCCACCCGCCTGGCCGGCCGTGGGCTTCCGCTCCCCTGTTGTCCTGGAAACAAACCGCCTGGTCTCTTGGCAAAAGGCCCCTGGCGTCCCTCCAAGAATAGACTGGAGGGTCGGACACAGCTTGCCGGGCTGGGGACGAGCCAGCCTAGCACCCAGCTCTGCAGACAGCACGGGTGGCGTGACAGGGAGGGCCAGTGCTGGGAGGGGCCAGGGAGCCTGCTCTATGCCCCCCAGGGGAGTCCTCCGGTCACAGGGGGTGAATGCCTGCTTCGTCCACCCCCGGGATGGAAGGGGGGTGGTGGGACACAGGAGGGTGGCATGGATGCTGGGCTGCACTAGAGGTGGGCAGGGTGAGGCAGGGGGTGGACTTCAGCTGGAGGTGTGTCCAGCCCCAACGTCCGTCCGTCCCTGGCATGCCTCCCAAGAGGAAGCGTGACATTCGCCCAAGTGGAAGGAGAGGGGGCTGATCAGCGACTGTTTTCCCACGGGGCCCCCAGGCCAGCCCAGCTGGGCGCTGCCCAAAGCCCCAAAAGTGACCAGCACAAACTCCCACCTTGGACAAACCTGAGTGGCTGGGGCCCTGGGGGCCAGGAGCCCACACCTCCAGGGAGGCGGCCATGGGTCCCGCACCCCATGTGTGAGCCCTGGCTTGGTGGAGGCTGCAGAGAGGCTCGAGGGCTTGAGGACAGATGGAGAGGCGCACAGGCACCGGGCCAGCCTCCTGCCCTCCCCAGCGCACCCTCAGAGCCAGGCCCGAGTCTCCCCTCCACAAGGCTGGAGTGCTTCCCACCCTGCTCCCAGAGGCCCATGTCCTCCCTGAAAGCAAAGACCACCGCCCACTTTGGGTCAGACACAAGCTGTGCGGATGCCGGGTCCTGGGCCGCACTGGAAGCCAGAAGGGATCCAGGACACTGGCCCGTCTACCCGTGGTCTCCACGGCTGCCACTTTCTTGCCAGGGCTACTGTGTGCCAACCCTGGCTGGGTGCTGGGAGCTGGAGTGAGCTAGACCCACCTTGCCCAGGAGCCAGACATGGGGCCCACCATGGACACCTCAGGGTGACCGTCGAGCTGGGAGCTGGGCCTAGGGCCAGTGCTGTCACTAGGGAGGTGTGGGGGGTGCAAACCACACTGGGTGACACTGTTAGAAGGGGTGACGCCAAAATGACCGTCCATAAAATCCGTGCGCAGTGTCTCAGCAGAAATTTATTATTTTTTGTCAAAATATCCCCGTAGTTATAACAACAAAAACATTTTTCAGAAGCCCAGCTCACATGTATCAATCCATCCACAAGACCAAAACGCTATGCTAATTTACTTTTTGAACCTTCTAATGTGCTCCAGGAAACCCTGGTGGCGCAGTGGTTAAGAGCTCGGCTGCTAACCAAAAGGTCGGCCGTTTGAATCCACCAGGCGCTCCTTGGAAACCCTATGGGGCAGTCCTACTCTGTCCTATAGGGTCGCTATGAGTCAGAATTGACTCGACAGCAACGGGGTTGATTTGGTTTAACGTGCTCAGGTCACAGCTGTCAGCATTACCCAATGACAACGACACTTCGAATCACACAGTTCCGTCTGTAGGCGCTCCAAGCATGCACTGTGGCTTTCGCTGCTGCCACTGTTCTTACAGTCGCTGATTTTGTCAGATTTTCCACTGTTTTAGCTACAACATTGTGGTAATTTGTATTTGTGAACCTATATCAATAACTGTTTTGAGAATGAAGTAGCAATTAAAGGAAAAGAAGGAGTGATATACAGAACTACAATTCACGAGTAATATTAGGACAGAAAGCATTACTAAGGACTCTGTATGGTCTGGAACGGGAGCGGGTCCATGGGGGGGTGACACCGTGAGTTACCACACTGGGTGACACCTAGTGACCCCACTGCCCGAGGCACCTGTTTGTGATGCTTTTTCCCCTGAGCTCCAGGGTGCTTTTCCCGGGACTGTCCCACGCTCCGTCTTCCCGTCACCCCAGCATTCAGCGTGGGTGGGCGCGCCCTGGGCAGGGAGGGGCTGGTCAGGCCGCCATGCACGCCCCCTCTTCCCAGGACTGCCTGCAGGGCGTCAGGAGCTTCCTGAAGACACACCTCAGCATTGTCACCGCCCTGGTTGGCCTCGGGCTCGCCTTCACGGTACCCG
>NW_004444180.1:2357514-2358842 GCF_000243295.1 Trichechus manatus latirostris
GGTCCCGGCCACATGTTCCCCTCTGCTTCTCAGAGCCCGTGGCAGGCGGCCCCAGGAGCCCAGCCTCTCCAGATACTCCCAGCGCGACCCCGCACTCCAGCACCCCTATGAAATGCAGGCTCTTGATGATCATCTGGGTGGAAGAGGACTTGCGGATGGTCCTGGGCTGTGCCAACACAGCAGAGCGTCTGCCTCAAGACCTGTCCTGCCACCCGTCTGCCCACAGATGTGCAGGTGCTCCCGGCCAGCAGCCCTTCGTGACGCTTAGGGAGAGGCTTACAAGCCATTTTCCTCCACATCTGGGGTGGCGTGGGGAAGGCAGAAGACCCGGCTACATAAGATAAATGGAAAGATAAGGGGTCATTCACAGAATCCGCAGAAATGGCTGGGAAATGAGAAAGAATAAAGGAAGCCAGTCTGCAGGGAATAGCACGTGTCAAACCGCTGGAAACGCTGGCTAAGAAGCCGCCTCCAAGTCCACACGTCTCGGGGACACCCGCTGCGCTCGCTGTCTTTGCTGGGTGGCAAATTACCCCAAATCGAGCAGCTGGAAACAGCATCCACAGCTCTGTAGGTCAGAGGTCAGGTGTGACTGGGTTTTCTGGGCAGGGTCTCCCAAGTCCTAGATCAAAGGGTTGGCCTCACGGGGCTCTCTCCGGAGGCTCAGGGCAAGAACCCACTTCCAGGCGCATTAGGTGGTTGGTGGGACTCAGCTGCTTCTTGTCTCAGGTAGCTAGCGCTCCTGTAACAGAAATGTCACAACCACATTTATCTTCTCCCAGTTCGGGAGGCCAGCGTGTGGCCTTTTTTGTCTCTTGCAGCTTCTGCGACCAGCAACGCTCCTCGGAGGTCCTGGCCTTGTAGATGCTTCGACCTCCTTTGTCCTCCGACGTCTTCCTTCCGTGTCAGCTAGCTTGTCTCTGCTGTTCTTATACAGCAGAACCGGCACAAGCCGGAACCTGTGGAAGGCAGAAACCTGTCAGAGAAGGACCAGTCAAACATTCCCCACTAAAACAAGCGATAGAAAAGTCATAAAAGAGTGCACCCTGTCAAAGGCAGAAAATGTGCAAGACCCGGAAAAACAACGCAGACCCACTGTCATGGATTGAACTGTGTCCCCCCAAAATATCTGTCTACTTGGCAGGTCATGGTTCCCAGTATTGTGTGACTGTGTACCATTTTGTGGTCCGATGTGTTGTGGGCTCTATCACTGTGATGTGGTGGGACGGATTGGCGGCAGTTATACTGATGAGGTCTATAAGATTACATAGTGTCTTAAGCCAATCTCTTCTGAGATATAAAAGGGAGAAGCGAGCAGAGACACATGG
>NW_004444180.1:2364273-2387692 GCF_000243295.1 Trichechus manatus latirostris
CCTCCAGCCAACAGGCAGTGAGGAGCTGAATCCTGCCAACAACCATGAAGTGAGCTTGGTCTGAAGATGATTATAACTCCAGTCACTAGAAGCAGCCACAGGTCCACCAGTAAGCCACACTCAGATGCCTGAACCAGAGAAACCATAAATGCTGTTTGAAGTGATTACTTTTGGGGTAATTTGTGATGCAGCCATGTTGCTGTTGTCGTTAGGAGCTGTGGAGTCAGTTCCGACCCATAGCGACCCCGCGTACAACAGAACGAAACACTGCCCGGTCCTGTGCCCTCCTCACAATCATTGTTATGCTTGAGCCCATTGTTGCAACCACTGTGTCAATCCATCTCGTTGAGGGTCTTCCTCTTTTTCGCTGACTCTGTACCTTACCAAGCATGATCTCCTTCTCCAGGGACTGATCCCTCCCGATAACATGTCCAAAGTAATGTGAAATGTCTCCACATCCTAGCTTCTAAGGAGCATTCTTGTTGTAATTCTTCCAAAACAGGTTTGTTCCTTCTTCCGGCAGTGCATGGCGTATTCAACATTCTTTGCCAACACCACAATTCAAAGGCATCAGTTCTTCTTCGGTCTTCCTTATTCATTGTCCAGCTTTCGCATGCATGTAAGACAACCGAACACGCCATGGCTTGGGGCAGGCGCACATTAGTCCTCAAGGTGACGTCTTTCCTTTTTAACACTTTAAAGAGGTCTTTTGCAGCAAATTTTCCCAGTGCAGTGCGTCTTTTGATTTCTTGACTGCTGCTTCCATGGGCATTGATTGTGGATCCAAGTACAATGAAATCCTTGACATCTTCAATCTTTTCCCTGTTTATCATGATGTTGCTTATTGGTCCGGTTGTGAGGATTTTTGTCTTCTTTATGTTGAGGTGTAATCCATACTGAAGGCTGTGGTCTTTGATCTTCGTCAGTAAGTGTTCCAAGTCCTCTTCACTTTCAGCAAGCAAGGTTGTGTCATCTGCATATCGCAGGTTGTTAATGAGTCTTCCTCCAATCCTGATGCCCCGTTCTTCTTCATAGAGTCCAGCTTCTCGGATTTTCTGCTCAGCATACAGATTCAATAAGTATGATGAAAGGATACGACTCTGATGCACACTTTTCCTGACTTTAAATCACAAAGTATCCCCTGTTCCATCTGAACGATTGCCTCTTGATCTATGAACGGGTTCACGCAGCTGTAGGTAACTAACACACTGATTTTGCCGTTCCTCCTGTGTTCCTTGGAGTCCCTAGATGGTGCAAACCGTTACTGTGCTCGGCTGCTGCTATGGATTGGATTGTGTGCCCGCAAAAGATGTCAGCTTGGCCAGGCCACGATTCCCAGTACTGTGTGGTTGTTCACCATTTTGTGATCTGATGTAATCATCCTCTGTGTTGTAAATTCTAACCTCTATGATGTTAATGAGGCAGGATTAGAGGCAGTTCTGTTAATGAGGCAGGACTCAATCTACAGGATTAGGTTGTATCTTGAGTCAATCTCTTTTGAGATATAAAAGAGAGAAGCCAGCAGAGAGGAGAGGAACATTAAACCACCAAGATAGAAGAGCCAGGAGTGGAGTGCATCCTTTGGACCTGGGGTCCCGGCACTGAGGAGCTCCTAGACCGGGGGAAGATGGATGACAAGGACCTTCCCCCAGAGCCGACAGAGAGAGAAAGCCTTCCCCTCGAGCTAGCACCCTGAATTTGGACTTCTAGCCTACTAGACTGTGAGAGAATAAATTTCTGTTTGTTGAAGCCACACTTGTGTTATTTCTGTTATAGCAGCACTAGATGACTAACACAGCGGCTAACTGAAAAGTTAGTGGTTCGAGTCTACCCAGAGGTGACTTGGAAGAAAGGCTTGGTGATCTGCTTCTGAAAAAATCAGCCATTGAAAACCTTGTGGAGCACAGTTGTACTCGGACACACATAGCGTCGTTGTGAGTTGGAATCCATTCGAAGGCAACCTGTTCTTGTATTTTTTTCTGTGTTCCTTAGCAGACCCTTCTTTGGGAAGACAGTGCTCCTTCACACACTGGGACTCCTTGGGAACCTGAGAGAGTCGGTTTTATTTCTTCTTGGCCAGTTTTGTCCATTTAGTTTGTTCTAGCCCCTCTATCATTTCATCAGAGTTTTGAAATTTCATGGACTACAGCATTTTGTTAACACTAACAGAAAGTTGTAACGAAATGTGCAACTTTCAAAGGGAAGTACCGGGAGGCCTCGAGCGCCCCAGCTCCCCCAGCCCGGCGTCCCGCCTGACTCCGCTGTGCTGTCAACGCCAGGAGACGGACATCGGTGCAGTCCGTCCAGCCGAATCACATTATACCGGTTGTAGATGCACTGATGTGTATGCGTGTGTGTGTGTGGTGTGCATGTGTGTGCGGATGTGTGTTGTGTACGTGTGTGTCTGTGTGTGGTGTGCACATGTATGTGTGTCATGTATATCTCTCTGTGTCATGTGCCTAGGTGTGCATGTAATGTGTATATGTATCTGTCATGTCTGTGTGTGCATGTGTCACGTATGTGTGCCGTGCATGTGTGTCATCTACATGAGTGTTGTGTGCATGTGCGTCATGTGCATGCGTGTGTTGTGTGCTATGTGTTGCACATGTGGCATGTGCGTATGTGTGTCGTGTGCATGTGTGTGTGGTGTGTGCATATGTGTATGTGCGTGTGTTGTGTGCATGTGTGCGCGTGTCGTGTGCATGTGTGTGCGTGTCGTGTGCATGTGTGTGTGCGTGTCGTGTGCATGTGTGTGTCATGTGTATGTGTGTGTGCATGTGTGTTGTGTGCGTGTGTGTGTGAATGCATGTCATGTGCGTGTGTGTGCGTGTCGTGTGCACGTGTGTGAGCATGTGTCGTGTGCATGTGTGTGAATGTGTGTCGTGTGCATATGTGTGTGTGTTGTGCCTATGTGTGTGTGCATGTGTGTACACAGCTCTGTGCAGTTTCATCACATGCATGGCTTCCTGGGACCACCGCCACAATACAGGCACAGAAGCGCCTGCCACCCCAAGGCTGCCTCCTGCTGGCCCTGATCACCACGCCCGGCCCCCAACCCTGGCAGCCACTCGTCTGTTCTGCATCTCTACGCTCATGTCATTTTGAGAACGTCCTGTAGATGGAACCGTACAGCACAGAACCTGTTGAGGTTGGCGTTTCTCACTCAGCTAATGCCCTTCAGGGCCACCCCAGTGGTTGTGTGTATCAACAGTTCCTTCCATTTTGTGGCCGAGAGGATGCCACGGTCGGGACGTGCTGGTTTGTTGAACCATGCACCTGTTGAAGGACACGTTTGGCTCGTCCCAGCTTTGGGTTATTACAAATAAAGCTGCTGTGAACATCCGTGTACAGGTTTTTGTGTGGATATCAATTTTCATTTCCCTGGGATAAATGCCCAAGAGTAAAATTGCTGAGCTTATGGTAGGTGTATATTAAGGTTTAAAAGAAACGGCCTAACTCTACAACCTTTTATAGTATTCCCCCGGGTGGTGCAAATGGTTAAATGCTTGGGTGCCAACCAAAAGGCTGGAGGTTCAAACCCACCCAGCGGCTCCACAGGAGAAAGACCTGACAATCTGCTTTCATCAAGGTTACAGCCTAGGAAACCCTATGGGGCAGCTCTACTCTGTCACGTGGGGTTGCTGTGAGTCTCAGTTGACGGGACAGCGCCCAACACCACCACCTCCATTTTAACCTCCTGTTGAATCGAGCTGTGTCCCCCTCTCCTTGCCTACGGTGATTATTGTTGCCTTTTTTTTTTATCCCATTAGCCAGGCTTCTGCTAATTTTATTAATCTTCTCAAGGAAGCAACGTTTGGCTTTTGACACCCTCTGTTGTAGCTGCTCCCCCACCACATTCCATTAATCTCTCTTCTTATCTTTATTATTTCCTTCTACATGATTTGGGTTTATTCTATCGCACTTTTTCCAGGGTTGTCAGTTGTATGCTGATCGCGTTAGCTCTCAGCCTGTAACTTCTGTAAGGACTTAAAAGCCCCAAACCAAACCGGTTGCCATTGAGTAATTTCAACTCACGGTGACCCCATGTGTTACAGAGTAAAACTGATCCACAGGGTTTTCTGGGCCACAATCTTTACGGAAGGAGCCCTGGTGGTGCAGTGATTTAAGTGCTCAGCTGCTAACCAGAAGATTAGTGGTTCTAACCCACCAGCTGCTCTGCAGGAGAAAGATGTGGCATTTTGCTTCCGTAAAGATTACGGCCTCAGAAACCCTATGGGGTGGTTCTACTCTGTCCTGTAGGGTTGCTATCAGTCAGAATAGACTCGAGGGCAATGGGCATCTTTATGGAAGCAGATCACCAGGCCTTTCTTCCACAGCACTGCTGGGTGGGTTCGAACCGCCAACCTTTTTAGATTGGTAGTTGAGCACAAACCATTTGTACCGTCACCAAGGGACCTGTAAGTACATAAGACCACACCTTTCCTTCGAAGCCCCACTTTGCTGCATCCCACAAGTTTTTCATGTAGTCTTCCCAGTATCCCTCACTTCTAAGTTATTTTAAAATTCCCATTGTGATTTCTTCTTTGGCCTGTTAGTTGTCTAGAAGAATGTTTTTAGAGATGTTTTAAATCATCCCGTTGCTGTTGATTGTTGGGACTGTCTCATGGGCTGGTCCATGATCGTTTTTTAAACGATCCCTTGTGTGCTTGAAAGGAATGTGCACAGCTGGGTGCTGTCTCCTCCATTTGGTCCATAAGCTTGAACTTGTTAACCGTGGGGTTTAAATCTACCCAATTTGTACTGGCTGATTCTATCTTCAGTCTATTAATTATTGTGAGAAAACCAAAACCTGTTGCCATCAAATCCATTCCGACTCACGACGACCCCTTGTGTTACAGAGGAGAACTGCTCCATAGGGTCTTCTTGGCTGTAATCTTTATGGAAGCAGATCACCAGGCCTTTCTTCCGTGGAGCCGCTAGGTGGGTTCGAACTGCCAACCTTTAGGTTAGCAGCCAATCACAAACCATTTGTGCCACCCAGGCATCTTAATTGTTGTGAGAAGTGTGATAAAAACTCTGCTGTGGACTGAAGTGTGTCTCTAGAAAGATGTGTTGAAGTCCTCTGTACTGTGACTGTGACCTTGTTTGGAAATAGGAGTTTTATTTTGTTATGTTAATGAATTCATACCAGTGTCTTAGGCTGGGTTCTCTAGAGAAGCAAAACCAGTAAAGCATAGAAATATCTATATAGAGAGATTTATATCAAGGAGATAGCTCACGTGGTTGTAGAGGCCGAATGTGGATCAGGCTGGAGGCGTCTCCTGATTCACGTACCCACAGGCTGGCGAACCCAAGATCGGCAGGTCATACAGCAGGGCCCTGGCTCACAGGCTACAAAGACCGATGAATCCCAGGATTGGCAGGTAAGACCGCAGGTAAGCTGCTAGCTCAAATCCCAAGAACCGGAGGTCAGATGAACAGGAGCCAGCTGCAGGATCCAGAGGGAGCAAAAGCCCACAAGCCTTGTCAGAAAGTCCACCTAATATTGGATGCAGGCCACACCCCCAAGGAAACTCCCTTTCAACTGATTGGCTGCTCCCAGCAGATCCCATCGTGGAGGTGATCACATTACATCAGAGCTCATCATGGAGGTGATCGCATCATCATATGACTGCCGCACTACATCAGAGTTTGGCAAGACAAACCACTGAGGATCGTGGCCCCGCCGAGCTGACGCACAACCTTACCCATCCCACCAGTACAGGCGGGTCTTAACCCTAATCCTTTCTGAGTGGTGTCTTATAAAAGGGGAGAAGAGACATAGAAACAGTGTCCCACACAGGAGGAAGACCCAAACCAAAACCAGGTGACATTGAGTCGATTCTGACTCACAGAGACCCCGTGTGTGTCAGAGGACAACTGTGCTCCATGGGGGTTTTTGTTCTTGTGGTGAAACCATACATAACAAAACACAAGCCATCTCAACGACTTCTACATGTACAGGTCAGTGACGTTGATTACAGTCTTCAAGTCATGCAACCATTTACGCCATCCTTTTCCAAATCATTCCACCACCGCTAACAAGAACTCAATGTCCCCTAAGCAAAAACTCCTACCCCATAGGGTTTTCATGGCTACGACCTTTTGGAAGCAGATTGCCAGACCTTCTGAGGCACCTCTGGGTGGATTCGAACCACCAACCTTTCAGTTAATAGTCAAGTGCTTAATGTTTGTGCCACTCATGGACTCCCAGGAGGAAGACAGATGCCATGTGAAGATACGTCTACAAGCTAAAGGAAGGCTGAGAGACCCCTGGGGCTACAGAAGCTGACAGAGACAAGGAATGACCTTCTCCTAGAGTGGCCAGAAGATAGCCCTGTGGATGTCCTGAATCTGGACTCCGATCCTCCAAAACTGTGAACAACGAATTCCTCTTCTTTGAAGCCACCCACTTGTGGTATTCTTGTAACGAAATTCCTAGGAGACATTTTGCCAAGCTCATCTGGTAGTTCTGTCAATATTTTGGTCTGTTTTCTACTGTAAACATCAGCTTGTTTGGGTTTAGCGTCTGCTTGGTTCATCTGATTCTGCCCCAATACTTCCCACCCACTTGGGATTTTTCTGATGTTTATCTCATGAATAGACTGGGGAGGAAGATCACAGAGCTGAAATCCCCTCTCATCACAGCATACTAGCCACGTGATTGTACAACTTGTTTTTGTTTTTATATAATATTTTGTTGTGTTCTCGGTGAAGGTTTACACAGTGGTTTAGGTTCCCACTCAACAATTTCTACTCGTTCTTTGGTGACATTGGTTACATTCTTCACAATGTGTGAACATTGTCACTATTTCTCTTCTGGTTGTTCTGTTTCCATTCATCTAGTTTCCCTGCCCGCTTACATTCTCATCTTTGTTTCAAAGTCATTGTTGACTGTTTGGTCTCATAGAGGTGATTTTTTAAAGGAGTACAGTACTTAGGTGATATGCTTTATTTTGTGACCCAATCTGTTATGTAGCTAAAAGGGGACCTCAGGGGGTAGTTTTGGCTCAAGGTTTAAATAGTATCTCAGAGCAATAGCCTCGGGGAGTCTTCCAGTCTCAGCCAGTTCAGTCAGTCTGGTTTTATTTATTTATTTTGTGTGTGTGTGTGTGTGTGTGTGCGTGTGTGTGTGTTCAAGGTTCTGTTTCACATTTTCCCCCCATTCTATCAGGGCCCATCTGTTGTGGCCCTGATCCACATGGTCGGTAGTGGCAGTCAGGCACCATCTAGTTCTTGAATGACTTGACTCACCTGTTGGGTAGAAAAGATGAGTCCAGGTGTTTCCAGGTGGCTCTTCCTACCACTCACTCCACCAGTCAGGGGGACAGTTTGGGGGTTCCACCAGTTGCTGAGGATGTCTGCCCTCCAAAAATTAGGGAGTCACCATGACCTGGGTCATAGACCTGCTGGCCTGTGGTCATTTGGCTGATACCAAAGAGCCAAGCGTGTCCGTCCACTCAGAGTCCGCTCTGGACCTACTCCTCCAGGAGCAATGGTGCCCAGCTGACCTCTGTAGCCTTGGCCCCAGTGTCTTAGTTATCTGGTGCTGCTGTAACAGAAATACCCAACGTGGGTAGCTTTAACAAAGAGAAATTAATTCTCTCACAGTCTAGGAGGCTAGAAGTCCAAATTCAGGGTGCCAGCTCCAGGGGGAGGCTTTCTCTCTCCGTCGGCTCTGGGGGAAGGTCCCTGTCATCAATCTTCCCCTGGTCTAGGAGCTTCTCAGCCCAGGGACCCCAGATCCAAAGGACGTGCTCTGCTCCCGGCTCTTCTTTCTTGGTGGTATGAGGTCCCCATGTCTCTCTGCTCGATTCTCTCTTTTATATCTCAAAAGAGATTGACTCAAGATACAACCTAATCCTGTAGATTGAGTCCTGCCTCATTAACATAACTGCCTCTAATCCTGCCTCATTAACATCATAGAGGTTAGGATTTACAACACATAAGATAATCACATCAGATCACAACTTGGAGGACAACCACATAATACTGGGAATCATGGCCTAGCCAAGTTGACACACATTTTTGGGGGACACAATTCAATCCATGACACCCAGGACCCCCCTATTCCAACTGCATGAATCCCACAAACCTGCCCAGGTTTCAGAGCTGATGCCCCTTCTCTGGTTGTTGGCTCTGCTTCTCCAGGGGCATTACTGGCCCAGAGGCCGAGACCCTGATGTGGACCGTTAGCCTACAGAACCATGAGAAAATAAATGTCTCTTCCTTAAAGCCACCCGCCTGTGGTATTTGTGTTACAGCGGCGCTAGAGAACTAAGACAAGTGCCCAGCGAAGCAAGCAAGAGGAAGGCTGTGTCCAGGAAACAGTGTCCCTCCAGAGAAGGACAACAAGGTCCCCAGGAGGACAGTGAGGGGGACCCCAGGATGACAGCACCACCACGGACTGGAGGGACGGGACTTGAGGCTCACACTGGTGGAGGGCAGCCCTTGCCCAGAGCCCTCCACCACTGTCCTCAGAGTCCGCAGCCCGCCTGGCCCGGCTCACATCTGTCCCTGGCTTGTCTTGGCCACGTGAGGCTGACAGCCCTCTCCTCCCCACACGCCGTGCTACTGGGTTGGCCGAGGCCATTCTCCCTCCCACAGTGGACCTGGCTTCAACTCCCCGAGAGCTGGACATGGGCCCTGGTGCTATCAGAAGCTGAGAGCAAAAGAGCCTGCAACCCAGACCATATTCCTGCCAGCTGTCCCTTATCTAGGCTACTCCTGACCTTCCACTGCCCAGCCAGGACAAGCCACAGGCTGCCAGGACCCCCTTGCGGCTCTCCCCAGCTCCCTGGAAGTGAGAAGCGGTTCTTACAAACTCCCAGGAAGCAGCCCCCCGACTCTCCCTGGAGACTCTGCTCAGCTCGTCTATGGTCAGCAGTCATGCCCTGCTATGGGGTGAAGTGTGTCCCCCAAAAGATATGTTGAAGTCCTAACCCCTGGGCCTGTGAATGGGAGCCTGTTGAGGAAATGAGACTTTTCTCGAAGCTGTTATCAGTTATGTTAGTGAGGTCAGACAGGAGTGGGGGGTCCAAGCCCCTCCCGAGTGGCGTCTTATAAAAGTGGAGAACGGGCATGGAGACAGAGTCACACGGGGGAAGACGCCATATGAGGATGAGTCCCCAAGAACACCAAGAGATACCCGAAGCTGCCAGAAGCTGGAAGAGACAAGGAGCCTCCCCTAGAGCCTTCGGAGGGAACACGGCCCTGCCCACACCCCAAAGTCAGACCCCCAGCCTCCAGAACCACAAGACGGTACGTTTCTGTTCTCTAGAGCCAGCCACTTTGTGGCTGTTACGGCGGTCCCAGGAGGCTAGGGCGGGCCCATCTTTCCCCAGCTGGGGGTGCGCGGGCCTCGCAGGTCGTCAACCCTGAGCAATAAATGGTTTAGGGACGCCTTGTCGATGGGCACGCAGACGCTGGTGATGCTCTGCCTCTCACCCAAGCGGTGGGTACACGGGGGCTGGCTTTACTATGAGTCTCTGACCGCACAGATGCACTTACAGACTCCTGTGGCCATGAAGGACATCACACTCGGTAACGAAGAAGGTCAGTGAGAAAGAGGAAGACCCTCAGTGAGATGGACTGACACAGTGGCTGCAACAATGGGCTCAAGCATAACAAAGATTGTGAGGATGGCGCAGGACGGGGCAGTGTTTCGTTCTGTTGTCCACGGGGTGGCTATGGGTTGGAACCGACCGGACGGCCCCTGACAACAACATCTGGGAACCATTCCACGGTTTTGAACACAAGTGACAAAATACCAAACAAGAAGGACAGCTGAGGCCAGCCCTTGTCCCCCGTCTCCCGCCCAGCACGTGTGCAGCTGTCCCTCTGAGCCCAGTGCCTGGTGGTGGCGGTCTCGTTGCCCAGCGCTGTGCCGTCATCGGTTATGGATTGGATCGTCGGGATCCATTGGGTTTTCACTGGCTGATTCTTGGAAGTAGGTTGCCAGGACTTTCTTCCTAGTCTTACTCTGGAAGTTCCACTGAAACCTGTTCAGCATCCTAGCAACACGCAAGCCTCCACTGACAGACAGGTGGTGGCTATGTGTGTGGCGCATTGGCCGGGAATTGAACCTGGGTCTCCCGCGTGGAAGGCGAGAATTCTACCTCTGACTCCAGGGTACCCCAGTGCTTTCATTATCTCCTTTGGCAAGAGGGAAACTAAGGCACGGCAAGCAGGAAGAAGTGGCATCAGAATACGAACCCTGCGGCCCCGCCAGCTTCCTCAGAGGGAAGGCAGTCACGCACGCTGTGAGGTGCTCAGCCCCGGGGACCCTGTGATGGCAGAAAGGGGGCCTCACACACCCTCTCCAACACCCACCAGGGTTCTCAGGGCGAGCCCTGCCCTGCGCCCACGGGCAGCGCAGCCAGGGACAGGGTTCTCCTCCCTCCTGGACAAGGAGATGCATCCAGGTGGCCCACAGGACAAGCAGCACTTCCAGCTGGCTCTCGGAACTGGGGACGGAGTTCAGCCAGCGTCCGGCTCTGCTGGGCTCCTCGGGCACCTGGGAGGGCGGAGGGTGGGCTCAGGAAAAGCCAGGACAACCGCAGCAAGGGAGGCCCCCAGGCCACAGTGCTGGGGGTGGAGGCCCTGCTAGGCCTGGTGGGATGGGGGTGCTGCGGCAGCCGCCCTGCACCAGCCTGGGGAACCCAGGAAATGAGGCCCCACACGCAGTCCGGGCCTCCGGCTCCTAGTCCATTAGCGGGCAGGTAGGGGGCCTCACCAACTCTGGGAGCTGGGAGACCCCCACCCCCATGGAAGGAAGCCAGCATCGGTGCTCCCCACACTGCCCCTGGGGGCCTCCCCCCGACATCTCCAGGACTGGGGGTGTCCCACCCTCTGGTCCCATGAGGAAACTGAGTCCAGAGAGGCAGAGGGGCTTGGTTGGTACGGTCCAGGTAGCCTCCCAACCTCTGGGGAGCTAGGCAGGGCGCCTCTGCCCCTAAGTGGGCAGTTGGTCCAGGAACGCTTCCCCCTCCCCCACCCCCTGGGGCCTACTCACTTCCTCCCTACAGTAGCCCCAAATTTGAAAATGGCAGGGGAAGGCCCGGGAGGCTCAGGGTGGCAGCTAAAAAGCAGCTGTTGGGTTGATGAGAAACAGAAGCTGGGAGTCTGCCAGCCGCGGCCTCTTCTCCCCGGCCTCAGCACAGACCAGGAGGCTCCAGCAGGGTGACAGCGGTGGCTGCGCTGTGGTGGCCCTGGGCTCTGAGGGGGAACCTGCCCCCTTGGCTCAGAGCCCACTTCTCAGGACCCTCCCCTGTCGCCCGGCCTGGGGGTCCCTCCACGGCCGTGGTAGGCATTTCACTGGGCTTTGTCTGACATGGTTCTTTAAAATCCCAGCCCTTGAAGCAAAGGGCTTTTCCAAACTTGCAAAGTGGTGAATTTACAAAGCCCTCTCCCTATTTACTTTCATTTCTTCCTCTTCTTTTTCATTTTTAAAAAATTGCAGTAAATAGCTAACGAAACAGCTACTATTTCAACAATGGTCACGTGCGCAGTTGAGAGACATTAAATTTGTCCATCATGTTACTTAACCATCCGCCAAGTTCTCCCGTCATCGGAAACAGAAACGTGTGCATGTCCATTCGCTTCTTCTGGTGAACTGGCCGAGCTTTCTAGAGCTCCTCTCTGCCTTGTTGGTTCCTACCTGATGGTGGCAGTGGCATCTAGCGCACGCTTACAGCGCTGTTTCCGGACTTCTTCCCCGGGGCCGCCAGCTCGTCCTCTCTTAGTCCGCCTCCCAAGTAAGCACGGATGTCTTTACCACATGTTCGCCTCAGCATCGCATGGGCTACCCCATTCCAGCCTCAGCTACCCACTGCATCACTGCCTGGCTACGTTTAGGTCTGGGGGTTTCTTAGGCTGGGTCCTCTAGAGAAGCAAAACCAGTAAACCGTACAAATACATACACACAGAGATTTAGATCAAGGAAATGGCTCATGCTGATGCAGAGGCTGGAAAGTCCCAAGTCCGTGGGTCAGGCTGGAGGCTTCTCCTGACTCATGTAGCCTCAGGGGTTGGCGAACCCAAGATCAGCAGGTCAGACAGCAGGGCTCTGGCTCACAGGCTGTGAAGGCCAACAAATCCCCAAACTGGCAGGTAAACTGCTAGCCCAAGTCCCAAGAACTGGAGGTCAGATGAACAGGAGCCAGCTGCGGGATCCAGAGCGAGCAGAAGCCCACGAGCCTTGCCAGAAAGTCTATCTATATCAGACGAAGGCCCCACCCCCAAGGAAACTCCCTTTCAGCTGATTGGCTACTCCCAGCAGATCCCATCATGGAGGTGATTACATCATTATATAACCGTTGAACTACATCATAACTGCCCAGCCACTGAGAATCATGGCCCATTTTATTCATTTATTTATATAGTGTTTATTTATGTCTGTGGGTTTATTTGTTACCACAACTAAATCTGGCCTACCAAAAAAAATTGCTGCTATCGAGTCGATTCCAACTCCTAGCGACCCTATAGGACAGCGTAGAACTGCCCCATAGGGTTTCCAAGGCTGCCGTATCAGAAGCAGACTGCCACATCTTTCTCCCGCAGAGTGTCTGGTGGATTCAAAGCTCCAACCTTTTGGTTAGCAGCTGAGCGTTTACCCACTGAACCACTGGGGCTCCTCTAGCCTGGCCTATCCTGATTAATACAGAAATAGGTTCATTCAAGCAAGGTGCTTCCCACACATCCTCAGTCCACTCCCAGTCAGGAGGCCAACCTGCAGCCACAGCCAACTGAAACCAAAACTAAACTCTTTGCCATCAAGTCGATTCTGACTCACAAAGACCCTACAGGACAGAGCAGAATTGCCCCATAGGGTTTCCAAGGAGTGGCTGGTGATTTCAAACTGCTGGCCTTTTTGTTAGCAGCTGAGCTCTTAACCACTGCATCACTAGGGCTCTTAACCACGACCCACCAAGGGCCCCCGAATTGCTCCCTCCCCCTCCTCTTCCACCCAGAACAAGGTTGAATGAAGGGGACGCCCGCAGAGCCCCCAGGGAGACGACACTCCCATTTTCCACGCCATCACCAAAAACTACCCTAGTTTAACCCATGCCCAGGTGGCTGTACCCCAGGACATCCCATGCGGTGCCATAGATCGCTTTCGTGTGGCCTTTCTAGCCATGGTCCTGTAACCCCCACCCAAGTGATTGGGCAGGACTGTGTCATAGAGTAATTGTGGCCCACCAAGGGCCAGGAATGGCAGCTTAAAGAGGAATAACGTTGCATTCATCATCAAAAAGAACATTTTAAGATCCATCCTGAAGTACAACGCTGTCAGTGATAGGATAATATCTGTAGGCCTACAAGGAAGACCAGTTAATACGACTATTATTCAAATTTACGCACCAACCACTAAGGCCAAAGATGAAGAAACTGAAGATTTTTACCAACTTCTGCAGCTGAAATTGATCGAACACGCGCTCAGGATGCATTGATAATTACTGGTGATTGGAATGCGAAAGTTGGAAATGAAGAAGAATTGGTAGTTGGAAAATATGGCCTTGGTGATAGAAACGATGCTGGAGGTCGCATGATAGAATTTTGCAAGACTAACAACTTCTTCATTGCAAATACTTTTTTTCACCAACATAAACAGCGACTATACACATGGACTTCGCTAGATGGAATATACAGGAATCAAACTGACTACATCTGTGGAAAGAGACGATGGAAAAGTTCAATATCATCAGTCAGAACAAGGCCAGGGCCGACTGTGGAACAGACCATCAATTGCTCATATGCAAGTTCAAGTCGAAACCGAAGAAAATTAGAACAAGTCCACGAGAGCCAAAGTACAACCTTGAGTATATCCCACCCGAATTTAGAGATCATTTCAAAAATAAATTTGATGCGTTGAACAGTAATGACTGCAGACCAGACGAGCTGTGGAATGACATCAAGGACATCATACATGTAGAAAGCAAGAGGTCATTAAAAAGACAGGAAAGAAAGAAAAGACCCAAATGGATGTCAGAAGAGACTCTGAAACTTGCTCTTGAATGTCGAGTAGCTAAAGCAAAAGGAAGAAATGATGAAGTAAAAGAGCTGAACAGAAGATTTCAAAGGGCAGCTCGAGAAGACAAAGTAAAGTGCTATAATGACGTGCAAAGAGCTGGAGATAGAAAATCAAAAAGGAAGAACATGCTCGGCATTTCTCAAGCTGAAAGAACTGAAGAAAAAATTCAAGCTTTGAGTTGCAATATTGAAGGATTCTATGGGGAAAATATTAAACGACACAGGAAGCATCACAAGAAGATGGAAGGAATATACAGAGTCATTATACCAAAAAGAATTGGTCGACGTTCACCTATTTCAGGAGGCAGCATATGATCAGGAGCTGATGGTACTGAAGGAAGAAGTCCAAGCTGCACTGAAGGAACTGGCGAAAAACAAGGCTCCAGGAATTGACGGAATTATCAACTGAGATGTTTCAACAAACAGATGCAGCACTGGAAGTGCTAATCATCTATGCCAAGAAATTTGGAAGACAGCTATCTGGCCAACCGACTAGAAGAGATCCATATTTATGCCTATTCCCAAGAAAGGTGATCCAACCGAATGTGGAAATTGTCAAACAATATCATTAATATCACATGCAAATAAAATTTTGCTGAAGATCATTCAAAAGCGGCTGCAGCAGTATATCCACAGGGAACTGCCAGAAATTCAGGCCGGATTCAGAAGAGGACGTGGAACCAGGGGTATCATTGCTGATGTCAGATGGATCCTGGCTAGAAGCAGAGAAAACCAGAAAGATGTTTACCTGTGTTTTATTGACTATGCAAAGGCATTCGACTGCGTGGATCATAACAAATTATGGATAACATTTCGAAGAATGGGAATTCCAGAACACTTAATTGTGCTCCTGAGGAACCTGTACATAAATCAAGAGGCAGTCGTTCGAACAGGACAAGGGGATATTGTGTGATTTAAAGTCAGGAAAGGTGTGCATCAGGGTTGTATCCTTTTACCATACCTATTTGATCTGTCTGCTGAGCAAATAATCCAAGAAGGTGGACTATATGAAGAAGAATGGGGCATCAGGATTGGAGGAAGACTCATTAATAACCTGCATTATGCAGATGAAACAACCTTGCTTGCTGAAAGTGAAGAGGACTTGAAGCACTTACTGGTGAAGATCAAAGGCCACAGCCTTCAGTATGGACTACACTTCAACGTAAAGAAAACAAAAATCCTCACAGCTGGACCAATAAGCAGCATCATGATAAACGGAGAAAAGACTGAAGTTGTCAAGGATTTCATTTTACTTGGATCCACAATCAACACCCATGGAAACAGCAGTCAAGAAATCGAACGAAGAATTACCTTGGGCAAATCTGCAGCAAAAGACCTTTTTAAGTGTTGAAAAGCAAAGATGTCACCTTGAAGACTAACATGGGCCTGACCCAAGCCATTGTATTTTCAATTGCATGATGTGCATGGGAAGGCTGGACAATGACTAAGGAAGACCGAAGAAGAATTGACACCTTTGAATTGTGGTGTTGGCGAAGAATATTGAATATCCCATGGACCGCCAAAAGAACAAGCAAATCTGTCTTGGAAGAAATAGTACCAGCATGCTCCTTAGAAGCAAAGATGGCAAGACTACGTCTCACATACTTTGGACATGTTATTAGGAGGGGCCAGTCCCTGGAGAAGGACATCATGCTTGGTAAAGTACAGGGTCAACGAAAAAGAGGAAAACCCTCAACGAGATGGACTAACACAGTGGCAGCAACAATGGGCTCAAGCATAACAGCGACTGTGAGGATGGCGCAGGACCGGGCAGTGTTTCGTTCTGTTGCACATGGGGTCGCTATGAGTCAGAACCGACTGGACGGCACCTAACAACAACAGCGAGGGGATTGGTCAGTTTTGTCATCCCGCTGGGCTTGAAATGAGCCACCCCAGAGGTGGGAAAGAGAAGATCCCCCCACCACCAAGGAAGAACAGCCAGTACTGGAGCACATCCTTTGGACCCAGGATCCCTGTGCTGAGAAGCTCCTGGACCCAGGAGACAGAGAGAGAGCTGTAACACTGAAGGCAGCGAAGGCAGCGAGAAGTGGTAGCAGAGATCCGGCAGTGTGAGACGGCGTGGTGGGCTTCCCAGCCCACGGAGAGAGAAAGCTGAGTGCCTTTGGGAGAGGTCTAGGGCCAGCACCACGGGGAAGATGCTGTCCTAATGGAAGAACTGTATCCTGAGTGTTCCTGGGCCTAAATCGTAACCTGTTACTTCCCTAATAATTGTGAGTACTGTCTGTGAGTTCTGTGTGGCCATTGCAAAGAACTGCCAGACCCAGCGGAGGAGTAGAGAGTGCGTGGCAGGGCCGGTTGGTGCCAACTGGTAAACATGGCAGAGAGGAAGCATGTCTGACATCCGCCTGATAGGAACCAGCCTTGGGCTGCTGGTCTTGATTCTCCTTCCCCATTGTGACGTCAGAGGAGGTCAGACACCGCCACCATTCCGTTTGTACGTCCCACCACACCACCAAGGGTGCCAAAAGTCCAGGACTCTCACCGAGCCCCAGCCCCAAATCCAACCACTGCCCCATACCATCCCCCACATCCTCTGGGGCTCAGCATCTCGTCCTCACTCTCCTCTGAAGCCCCCTGCCCCTTGCCCCCCAGCATGTTGGTCCCCCCTGCACACCTCAAAGGAGGGGGATGTTTTTCCTCCACGGGGGTCTCCAGGCTGTCAGAGTCAGCCTCTTGTCCTATTTCTGTGCCTCCTCTCGCCCAGGCCCGCCCTTCTGGCCTGCCCACTGCAGTAACTGGGCATGCTGGCCTCCCTCTCTCCCCTCTGCCCCGATAGTCCATTCCTGCACTGCAACCAGAGCCAGCCTTCACAGCTGAACCCAGCTCGTGGCTCCTGCCCCCAGGGTCCACGGCTCCCACCACCTCAGGAGGCCATCCAAAGTCCAGCCCTTCACCACCCCCAGCCCATTCCCCTCCAGCACTGTAGGGTCCCATCCCCCCACACCCCTCCTCCACACACCCCTCCATCTGCACCCCTCGCCTGCCGCCCTGGGCACTGGTCCTGACCACTGGCCAGAGCTGCTGCCCTCTCCATTACCCCCCGGCTCCTCCCTAGCCCCAGCCACTATACCACACTCTCATTCCCTGAGAAGTCCATCGATTTTCTTTCTTCAGTTTATTGCGGTTGAGAAAATACACAGCAGAACATACACCAATTCAACAACTCCTACATGTAAGGTTCTACAACCTTTCTCACCCTCCCTTTCCAAAGTGTTCCTCCCCCATTAACATAAGGAGCCCTGGTGGTGCAGTGGGTAAGAGCTTGGGCGCTAAACAAAAAGGTCGACCGTTCGAATCCACCAGCCGCTTCTTGGAAACCTTATGGGGTAGTTCTATTCTGTCCTATAGGGTCACTATGAGTTGGAATCAACTCAATGGCAGTGGGTTTTTTTTTTTTTTTTCGGTTCATTAACATAAACCGACTGCCCTCCAAGCTTCCTAGCTGACCTTTTGAGTTGCTGTTGCCAGTAGATATATGATCCCATATAGATAGTTCTTAAAAGAGCACCATCTTCAAGGCAGACATTTTAAACTAGTTAAACTAAAATACTGTTTGGTTTTAAGAAGACTTCAGGGGATATTTTTTGTTTAAGGTTTCAAGATTACCTCAGGGCAATAGTTTCAGGGGTTCATCCACCCTCCATGGCTCCAGAAAGCCTGGATTCCATGAGAATTTGAAATTCTGTTCATTTTCCTCCCTTTTGATCAGGATTCTTCTACAGAATCTTTGACCAAAACGTTCAGTAATGGTAGCCGGGAACCGTCTAGTTCTTCTGCCTCATGACAAAGGAGCCATTTGTTCATGGAGACAATCAGCCCCGTGTTCCAGCTCCTCCTCCGATTCCTGACTCTCCTTCTTCCTCTGTTTCCACTTGTCTTCTTGCTCGCCGTCTGCCTCCCTCTGGACTGGGGGCTCCGGGAGGGCAGGGCCCTGGCTTTGGGCACCACTGGACGCCCAGGGCAATTACAGAACACCCTGGATAAGACAGCTGAGCCTGTGCTCCCGCCCCAAACCGCACTCAGCACCTTCCGTGGGTCAGCTCAGGCATGCCTCTCAATGTAGGTGCCGTGACCCTCCCCAATCCACAGATGGGGGGTGGGAAACTAAGCATGCAAACGGACAATGGCCTGACCATATGTGAAAACAGAACTCTGACCCACAGAGGCAGTCCTGCAAACCACAAGCTCTGCAGCAATCAGTACAGACAGTCAGGTCTGGGTCAGTGCCAGCCAGCTTCCCTAGTCTGGCTGCCCTCCCACAACTCAGCACCAACCAGAGAAAGACAAGTGTGCTCTCCTAAACAGTCACACAAGATGCCCCACTTCTGCTGAGCTGCCTCCAGCTTCTCCACGCCAATAACTGCCAATCAGGGCACACCTGAAGTCTTCCCTTTTTTCACTGTAGGATTTGTTTACACCTTTATTGAGGTAAGTTTCACAGACCATAAATTCACCCATTTAAAGTGTACGGTCAGTGGTTTTTAGCAGATCCACAGGGTTGCACAACCGTTACCGCTATGTAATTGTGAAACAGTTTCAGCACTCCAAAAAGACTCCCATGAGCCGTCACTTCCTGTCTAGCTATCTAGTGTTGCTATAACAGAAATACCACAAGTGGGGGGGTTAACCAACCGAAATCTATTTTTTCACAGTTGCTATCGCTGTTGTTACTGTTAGGTGCCGTCCAGTGGGTCCTGACTCTATGTATGAAACACTGCCCGGTCCTGTGCCAGCCTCAAAGATGTCACTTCTCACAGTTAGGAGGCTAGAAGTCCAAATTCAGGTGCTGGCTGTAGGGGAAGGCTTTCTCTGTTGGCTCCGGGGGAAGGTCTTTGTCTCTTACCAGCTTCTGTTCCTCTGTTCCTTGGCCATCTTCATGGGGCATCTCTCTTTCCCCATCTCTGCTTTTTTGCTGCTTGCTTAATCTGCTCTTTCATATCTCAAAAGAGATTGACATAAAACACACCCTACACTAATCCTGTCTCATCAACGTAACAAAGAAAATCCATTCCCAACTGGGAGTATAACCACTGGTAGAGGGGTTAGGATTTACAGCATATATTTTTGAGGGACACAACTCAACGCTAACAGTAAGGTTGCCATGAGTCAGAGTCAACTCAACAGCACCTAACCACAGCATCATGATCCGTTTTCATTCTTTTGCATTTAGCAGCCCAGTGCCATTTGTTGAAAAGGCTATTCTTTTTTTCCCCCACTGAATGGTCTTGGCACCCTTGTTGAAAATTAATTGACCATAAAATCGAGAATTAATTTCTGGAGTCTCAATTCTATTCCATTGATCTATATGCTTATCCTTGTGCCAGAAACACAGTCTTGATTACTGCAGCTTGGATGTAAATTTTGAAATTGGAAAGTGTGAGTTCTCCAATTTTGTTCCTCTTTTTCAAGATTGTTTTGACTATTCTGTGTCCCTTGAATTTCCATATGAATTTTAGAAATCAATTGGTCAATTTCTGCAAAAAAAATCCAGCTGGGATTTTGATAGGGATTACACTGAAGACGTAGATCCGTTTGGGGAGTATTGCCATCTTAACAATGTTCAGTCTTGTGATCCATTAACACGGGGCGTCTTTCCATTTATTTACAGCTTCTTTAATTTCTTTCAACAATTTTTTTTTTGGTAGTTTTCAGTGCACAAGTCTTGTGCTTCTTTTATTAAATACATTCCTAAATATTTTATTCTTTGTGATTGCAGTGCAATGGATCATGTTTGTGTGGCTTTTCTTGCCACGGTCTTGTAACTCCCACCCAAGTGATTGAGTGGGGCTGTGCAAATAAGGTAATTGTGGCCCACCAAGGGGATTGTTCAGTTTTGCCTTAAAAGAGAGACAATTCCAGAGCAGAGAGAGGATCCCACCACCAGCAAGGAAGAACAGCCAGGAGCAGAAAGTACATCCTTTGGACCCAGGATCCCTACGCTGAGAAGCTCCTGGAACCAGGAGACAGACAGAGAGAGCTGTAACACTGAAGGCAGAGAGAAGTGGCGGCAGAGACCCAGCAGCAGAGACCCAGCAGTATGAAATAGCGTGGTGGGCTGGGAAGAAGGAGAGAGAAAGCTGAGTGTCTTTGGGCAGAGGCCGAAGGCCAGGGAGAGTCCTGCATGTGAGCACGGCTGGGGAGAGGCTGTCCTGATGGAAGAACTGTATCCTGAGTGTTCCTCAACCTGAATCATAACCTGTTACTTCCCTAATAAACCCTATAATTGTGAGTATTGTCCATGAGTTCTGTGTGGCCATTGCAATGAATTATCAAACTCAGCAGAGAAGCAGAGAGTGCTGTAGGAGGGATGGTTGGTGTCAGAATTGGTAAAGGTGGTGGAGAGAGGAGGCATGTCTGACCTCTGCCTCACAGGGATCAGCCTTGGGCTGTTGATCTTGATTCTCCCTCCCCCTTGTGAAGTTAGAGCAGGTCAGACACTGCTCCCACGCTGTGTTTACAGTGATGCTATTGTAAATGAGATAAAAGCCAAATCTGTTGCTGTCGTGTTCATTCTGACTCATAGCGACCCTATAGGACAGAGTTGAACTGCCCCTAGTGTTTCCAAGGAGTCGCTGGTGGATTCAAACTGCCGACCTTTTGGCTAACAGCCAGAGCTCTTAACCACTGTGCCACCAAGTCTCCATAAAAGAGATACCAAAAACCCCTTGCCATAGAGTCGATTCCAACTTCTCCTAATTTTATTTTCAGATTGTTCACTGCTAGCTGTATTGGTAGTCTCCAAGACCACCCACAGGCTCTATGGTGCACTACAAGGACTCACGGGATTCAGAAAAGCTGTTATGCTAACACTTATGGTTTATTACAGTGAAAAGAAAAAGTACATGGGACAAAGCCAGGAGAGATCAAGTACAGCTTCCAGGTGTCCCCTCCTAGTGAAGTTGCATGGAGACACACTCAATGCTCCCAGCAGTGACGTGCTTAGAAAGTATTGCCAACCAAGGAAGCTCACCTGAGCCTTGACGTCCAAAGTTTTACTGGGGGTCAGTCACACAGGCATGCAGTGCCCGCATGACTGACCTTAGCTACTCAGTCTCCAGTACCCTAGGGGCCAAGCTGATACATTGTGGCCCAGGGCTTCAAGCCTACAACAATAGGCATTCACCATAAGTCACATTGTTAGTATCTACTATGTGATCAAATTGATATAGCATGTCCCAAGGCCTCAAACATACAAAAACACTCTTATCAGGCAGGATATTCCAAGTGCTCAGAGGTTATCTACCAGAAGCTGGTGAAGGACCAAATCTTTCTTAGGAATGTTCAGGGTTTAAGCAACCCAAGGCTGCTGAGTAAGCCTTTACTGCGCACTAACATATACAAGTAACAGTTGATTTTTGTATATTGAGCTGGTATCCTGCCACGTTGCTGAACACGTACATTAGATCTGATAGTATTTTAGTGCGGTCCTTCTTCTTCTCCTTGTTCTTCTCAGGTGCTGTTGAGTCGGTACTGACTCACAGCGACCCCGTGTATAACAGAACGAAACACTGCCAGTCCTGCGCCATCCTCACAATCATTGCTATGTTTGAGCCCATTGTTGCAGCCACTGTGTCGATCCATCTTGTTGAGGGTCTTCCACTTTTTTTGTGACCCTCTACCTTACCATGCATTCCATTTCATTGTGTGGTGGAACGCATAAACATCAATATCCTAGACATTACTGAGCTGAAATGGACTGGTATTGACCATTTTGAATTGGACAATCATATGGTCTACTATGCCATGAATGACAACTTGAAGATGAATGGCTTCTAATGAGCATTCTGGCTGTACTTCTTCCAAGACAGATCTGTTCCTTCTTCTGGCAGTCCATGGAATACTCAATATTCTTCCCCAACGCCATAATTCAAAGGCATCGATTCTTCTTCAGTCTTCCTTACTCATGGCTTAGCTTTCGCATGCATATGAGGCAATTGAAAACACTGAGACAGGAGGGATTGGCCAGACCAGGGAGGGTTAAAGCCTCAGGCATGACTAAAGCTTTGAAACCCATATCCCTTTCGTCAGACGAGCAAATGACCCTGTTCTACTTAACACTTCCTTATAAGCTGTTTTTCAGACAGACCAGTTTGATCCAGTATCTTGGGCATGCGCGTTGCGTTGGGGGACAACCGACCGGCGACCTTTTTCTAGAGACATGAGTCCCGGACGAGGACTCAAACCAATGTCTCGGAGAACTGTACATGTGCAACATCCCAGAATAAGTGACGCCAACTGACCCAACAGCGTTAGCGACCAGTTCCAGCTTGAATTACCTCTTGCGCGTCCACCTAACACACCCTTTTCCCAGAAACCCACACCCCTTTCATGAATAAAGATGAAACCATTTCTCGCCTGGAAACTTTTATAAGCCTTGTAAACCCTTTATTCGGGGAGACAAAGGCTAGGGTTTCGTTGTCCCTCTTTGTCTCTACTTGCGAGCTACTTTTGCTCAATAAAGCTTTGTTCTTGCAGAAAACTTGAGCCTCTCCTGGTCATTCTTGGTCGGTAGAAGGCAAGAACCCCATAGGGGGCTGCCCAGGTTGGGCAGAAGACCCCGGCAACATCACCACTGCTTAGGCCAGATGACCTTAGTCTTCAAGATGACATCTTTGCTTTTGAACACTCCAAAGAGGTCTTTTGCAGCAGATTTGCCCAATGCAATGTGTCATTTGACTTCTTGACTGCTGTTTCCATGGGTGCTGATTGTGGATCCAAGTAAAATGAAATCCTTGACAACTTCAGTCTTTTCTCCGTTTATCATGACATTGCTTATTGGTCCACTTGCAAGGATTTTTGTTTTCTTTATGTTGAGTGTCTTTAGGATTGTCTGTCAAACCACTAAGAATCATAACCTAGCCAAGGTGACACATAACATTAACCATCACACTAGCCAAAGAACTAACCAACTCAGCAGAGGAGAACATCAATGATAGGTAGACAAGATGACCCATTCTGTGGACATCAACTAGCCTCCTTCTACAGCCACTTCTGTCATTGCCCAACGGGCTCATGAACAAAGTGACCATGGCAGCACGCATGGAGGTTGTGCATCGGTACAGCACATGTATTTCCACTCACCAGCGTCCATCTGCTAAGTGCCTTTCCTGGAAACAGCAGAGACCAACACTGACCACCCAGTGTTGCCCAGGGGGCTCCGCCAGCTACCTGATGGCAGTTGGTTACATTTGACTGCTTCCATCATGGACAGGGCGCCATTTTGGTCTCCCTAGAATAGATACTCCACCAGGTGTCTGTCACTTTGTTGTCCTGTGGTGGCTTGTGTGTTGCTGTGATACCGGAAGCTTTGCCATCGGTATTTTAAATACCAGCAGGGTCACTGTCATGGATTGAATTATGTCCCCCC
>NW_004444180.1:2388959-2395098 GCF_000243295.1 Trichechus manatus latirostris
CCTTCTGCCTAGTCTGTCTTTGTCTGGAAGCTCCGCTGAAAACTGTCCATCATGGGTGACCCTGCTGGTATTCAAAATACTGGTGGGACAACTTCCAGCAACACGCAAGTCACCACAGTACCACAAACTGACAGGTGTGTGCTGGTTAGGAGGCTAGAAGTCCAAATTCAGGGCACCTGCTCCAGGGGAAGGCTTTCTCTCTCTGTCAGCTCTGGGGGAAGGACCTTGTCCTTTCGGCTTCTGTTCCTAGGTTCCTTGGAGAGCTTCATGTGGCATCTGTCTTCCCCACCTGTACTTCCTGCTTCTGTGCCTAATCTGCTCCTTTTATATCTCAAAAGTGATTGGCTTTAAACACACCCTACACTCATATGGCCTCATTCACATAACAAAACCCCTATTCCCAAATGGGATCATCCACAGTGAAGGGGTCAGCATCCCAACACATATTTTGGGGGAACACAATTCAACCCGTAACAGTGTGAAATGGCAATCATTGTCTATCACTCTGATGATCCACTAGCAAAGTGTTTGCTTCCCACCCCACAATTCTAGGTTCCCTTGGTCTGGAGGTCTGAATTCCCGGAGGAGGGGGGCTTCCACTATAAGGTGCAGCAATGACTTCAGTAAACTGGAAACCGGGATGTCCGCCACACCACTTTGGGATTCTCATGCCAGAGAATCAACAGGCAAAGAAGGGGGTGATTGGGTTCCTGTACAGGCTGTCAAGGGGAAATCAATTTATATTACACAACAGGGACAAGGGGAATATGTGTGGAATGCAGAAGATCCCCTGGAGTGCTTCTTAAGATTCATGCATCTTGTGATTAAAATCAATGGAAACCTACAACAACTCAACTCAGGTCAGACAACGAAGGCCCAGACCCTTGAGGAACGAAGGCTTGGGTCACTCCACCAGGCAAGGAGCCACAGCCAGCTGAGGTTCTTGCTGAGGCTAAGGGAGTATGGGATGGGTAGAGGAGAAAGATAGTCTTACATCCCAGCTACAACCACATGATGGGCCGCAGAAACAAGATCTGTGATAGCTACCAGTATTTCTTCCTTATTTTGATGATTACGTTGGATCTGACAGGGTTAACTGGTTTTCCCTTCCCCTCTTCATTCCCCTGTCATTTACTATGTGGTTGTTAGATGCCATCCCGTTGGCTCTGACTCACGGTGACCCCAGGGACAACCCAAGGAAAGGTTGCCCGGTCCTGCACCATCTTCACGATCGTTGGTACTCTCGAGTCTATTGGTGCAGCCCAGGTGGCTTCCAACCTCGGGTAGGGGCTCTTCTTGCAGCACGATATAGGACGGTGTTCTGTCGTGATCCACTGGGTTTTCATCTGCTGATTTTCAGAAGTAGATCACCAGGTCTCAGTGGCGTCACTGGGGGGTGTGAGGGGGTGTGGATTGCACCAGGTGACACTGTTGGAGTGGGGGACACCGAAATGATTGTCTTCAAAACTTCTGTGCAGTATTTCAGCAGAAATTTATTATTTTTTATAAAAATATCCCTGTAGTTAGTTAGAACAGCAAAAACCTTTTTCGTAAGCCCAGCTGACTTGTATCAATACACCTGCTGCACCCTGGTCAGTTCTTGTTGGGTGTCATTGAGTCCGTTCCAACTCATAGTGGCCCTGCGTACAACAGAACGAAATGCTGCCTGGTCCCGCCCCGTCCTCACAGGCGTTGCTGCGTTTGAGCCCATGGTTGCATCCCATGGTATATTCAATATTCTTCGCAACACCGTAATTTAAATGCATCAGTTCTTCTTCGGTCTTCCTTATTCTTTGTCCAGCGTTTGCACAAATGAGAAGCGATTGAAAATACCATCTCTTGGGTCAGGCGCGCCTTGGTCCTCCAGCTCCGGTCAGAGCTGTCGTTAGCAGCCAGTTACAAGGAGGCCGTGAGTCACGTGGTTCGTCTCCTCGCGATACAAGCAGGCGCCGCTGTAGTTGCTGCTGGTGTTGTTACAGTCACTGACTTTGTCACATTTTCTGGTGTTTCAGCTACAATCTTGTGGTAGTTAGCATGAGGGGGTGACATCAGGAGTTACCGCACTGGGTAACACCCACCCTAGCGACGTCACTGCCAGGCCTTTCTTCCTAGTCTCTTGGTCTGGAAGCTCCGCTGAAACCTGTCCACCATGAGTGACCCTGCTGGTATTTGGAATATTGGTGGCATAGTTTCTAGCATCACAGCAGCATGCAAGCCACCTCAGTATGACAAACTGACAGACGGGTGGTGGCCCTTTCACTTCTATCTGTCAGTAGTAAGAGGTGGCGCAAATGGTTTGTGCTCGGCTAGTTACCGAAAGGTTGGTGGTTTGAACCCACCAAGCGGCGCTGTGGAAGAAAAGGCCTGCAGATCTGCTTCCATAAAAATTACAGCCAAGACTTCAATCTCAGCTTTAATGACACCGCTCTTCAGGTTTCCTGTCACTGAATGTGTGACCGTTTCTCAGTCTCTTGCTGACTCCTCCCGCTCCCAGTAGCGTAAACACTGGGGTTTCTGGGGGCGAGCTCCAGGCCCCTTTCTCTTCTCTCTTTGCTCCTTAGATGGTTTAGTCACTTCCCGTGGATTTAAGCAGCACGAAACGCAGCGGACTCTCCAGTTGGAATATCGATTGCCTGCTCCCATGTCTATTTGGATATTTTCCAGACATTCCAAACTCCATGCGTCCAAAGGGCAACTCTTGACTTCCCCTCAGTCCTCGCCCATGGCCTGCCCCTTTTCCCATCTCAGGCAACGGTGCCTGCATGCACTCGAGCAGAAACTCTGAAGTCAGCTGAGACATCTCCTTCCCCTCCTCCTCGCCCCCAATCCAGTGTGCTGTTTCTCCAGAGTACCCCTTGAATCTGCCGTGACCCCAGCCCAGGCTGCCGTGGCCTCTCGCTTGTCCGACCGTGTTGTGGTTGTGGGCTGTTATGGAGTCGATTCCCCCTCATGGCGACCCCAGGTGTGTTAGAGTAGATCTTTTGGAATAAGATCACCAGGCCTGTCTTCCAAGGTGCCTCTGGGTGGGTTCCAACTGCCAACCTTTCGGCTGCTAGTCCAGCACCTAACCAACTGTGCCACCCAGGGACTCCTTGTCTAACAGCCCCCTAAGTGGGCTCAGGGATCCCGCCCCCGCCCCATCTAATCTGTCCTCTACACAACACCAGTGATGGTTCTGAAGCTGAAATCGGCTGCCAGGACGGTGACCTAGCACAGGTGACTGGCGTCCTCCCCCCAGGTCAAGCCTGGAGACACTCCAGAATGGAGGGGGAGGAACAGAGGAAAAATCAGCAACTGTGAAACACCTCTAGAAACAATAGACGGCAGCAAACTTGTGTGTGTGTGCATATGTTCGTGTGCATGTGTGTGCATGTGTGCTGAAGGTGGCTGCAGGCTGGTGTGTGTATATGTGTGCACATGTGTGTACATATGTGTGTGCATATGTGTGTGTGCGTGTGTGTGCATGTGTGCTGAAGGTGGCTGCAGGCTGGTGTGTGTATATGTGTGCACATGTGCATACATATGTGTGCATATGTGTGTGTGCGTGTGTGTGCATGTGTGCTGAAGGTGGCTGCAGGCTGGTGTGTGTATATGTGTGCACATGTGTGTGTACATGTGTGTACATGTGTGTGCTGAGGGTGGCTGCAGCCTGTTGTGCTTGCATGTTTGCACACGTGTGTGTGCATATATTTGTGTGCATGTGTGTGTTGAAGGTGGCTGCAGCCTGGTGTGTGTGCATGTGTGTCCGTGTGTGTGTGCTGATGGGATTGTGTTGACTCTATAGATCAATTTGGGGAAAGTTAACATTTTCACAATACTGGATCTTCCAATCCATGAACATGGTATATCTCTCCATTTATTTAAGTCTTCTTTAATTTCTTTCACCAGTGTTTTGCACATCTGTTGCCATATTTATATCTAATTATTTCATATTTTGATGTTATTGTAAATGGCATTTTTTAGTTCAGTTTCTGTTTGTTGCTAGTATATAGAAATACAATTGATTTTCTATACTTAGCTTTTATCCTGCAACCTTGCTAAACTAACTTACTAGTTATAGGAGCTGTTTTGGTACTCCAGAATTTAGTGGGTTAAAAACAGCAAATATTTATTTACTCACAGTAGCCTGTGGGTCAGGATTCTGGCGCAGCTTTAACTGGTGCCTCTGGGTGAGGGTGGGGCCCTGGTGGCGAAGTGTTTAAGAGCTCGGCTGCTAACCAAAAGGTCGGCTGTTGGAATCCACCAGCCACTCCTTGGAAACCCTGTGGGGCAGTTCTACTCCATCCTATAGGGTTGCTAAGAGTCGGAACCAACCCAATGGCAATGGGTTTCTGGGTCAGGGTTACTCACAGGGCTGATTTTTGTCTTTTTGTCTCAGGCTCCCACAGGGTGCTTCATGGCACTGTTACTAATCCTGTTTCTCTTTAAAATCGTGATATTTTGGTCTTCATTAAGTTTTTGCATCAATTTTAACTTTTAAAAGAATTGTATTTAAATATTATTTATCTTGATCAGATAGGAAACTTAGGGGGTAGTGATTTAATATTAATGGGGCAAGAACAATTTGGAAAAGGAGGGTGAGAATGATTGCACAAATGGAAGAATGTAATCAGTGTCACTGAACTGTACATGTAGAAATTGTTGAACTGGCGTGTGTTCTGCTTTGTATATTCTCAACAACAACAAAAAATAAATTATAAAAAAGTATTACTTATCTTGATTGTGTGGTTTTTTGATGCCTGCTTAAATTTCATGACTGAGGCAAATAAATGTCTCAACCATCCCAAGCTTGTCCCAGCCTTGGGCATAAACAACAGGAGAATTGGGGCCATTTTGGAAGCTGCCCACCATAGCATCATCTTATTTTTATCATATTTGTGTCTTTATATTTGAAGCGTGTTTCTTGAAGGCAGCATAGAGATGGAGCTTGTTTTTTGTTTTTTGTTTTTTTTTATCCAACCTGATGATATCTGCCTTTTAACTAGGGTATTTAGACCATTTACGTTTAATCTGACTATTGATGTGTTTTGGTTTGAGTCTGTCATCTTGCTGTTTAGTTTCTATTTGTCTCATCTATTCTTTTCTCCCTCCCCCCTTTGTTTCTGCCTTATTTCTGAGATTAAGTGAATTTATAAAAAATAATTTCATTATCTCTTTATTGGTTATTAAGTGTCTTAGTTATCTACTGCTGCTATAACAAAAATACCACAAGTGGATGGCTTTAACAAATTTATTTTCTCACAGTTTAGGAGGCTAGAAGTCTGAATTCAGGGACTGGCTCTAGGGGAAGGCTTTCTCTCTCTCTGTCGGCTCTGGAGGAAGGTCCTTATCTCTTCTGAGCTTCTGCTCTTGGGAGATCTTCACGTGGCTTGGCATCTCTCTTCCCCCATCTCTGCTTGCTTCCCTAATCTGCTCTTTTTACATCTTGTAAGAGATTGACTCAAGACACACCCTACGCTAATCCTGCCTCATTAACAAGACAAAGACAACCCATTCCCAAATGGGATTATAATCACAGGCATAAAAGTTAGGATTTACAACACTTATTTTGGGGGGATACAATTCAATCCGTAACATGAACTATAACTCTTTGCTTTCTTGTTTTAGTGGTTGCTTTAGAGTTTATAGTTCACATCTTTAACTTACTGACTATGCAAAGGCATTGGATTGTGTGCATCATAACAAATTATAGATAAAATTGCGAAGAATGGGAATTACAGAACACTTAATTGTGCGTATGAGGAACCTGTACACAGATCAGGAGGCAGTCATTCAAACAGAACAAGGGGATACTGCGTGGTTTAAAATCAGGAAAGGTGTGCATCAGGATAGTATCATTTCACCTTACTTATTCTATCTGTATGCTGAGCAAATAATCCAAGAAGCTGGACCATATGAAGAAGAACGGGGCATCAGGATTGGAGGAAGACTCATTAACCACCTGCGATATGCAGATGACACAGCCTTGCTTGTTGATTGCAAAGAGGACTTGAAGCACTTACTAATGAGGATCAAAGACCACAGCCTTCAGTATGGATTACACCTCAAGATAAAGAAAACAAAAATCCTCACAACTGGACCAATAAGGAACATCATGATAAATGGAGAAAAGATTGAAGTTGTCAAGGATTTCATTTTA
>NW_004444180.1:2397496-2400446 GCF_000243295.1 Trichechus manatus latirostris
TATAGATGTTTTACGTCTCTGGTTAGATTTATTCCTAAGTATTTTATCTTCTTGGGGGCTATTGTAAATGGTATTGATTTGGTGATTTCCTCTTCGAGGTTCTCTTTGTTGGTGAAAGGGATCCAACTGATTTTTGTATGTTTATCTTGTATCTTGAAACTTGCAAAAGACCTATTTAAAGGGTTAAAAAGCAAAGATGTCACCTTGAAGACTAAGGTGCGCCTGACTCAAGCCATGGTGTTTTCAGTTACCACATATGCATGTGAAAGCTGGACAGTGAATAAGAAGACCGAAGAAGAATTAATGCCTTTGAATTATGGTGCCGGTGAAGAATACTGAATATACCATGGACTGCCAAAAGAACAACAAATCATTCTTGGAAGAAGTACAGCCAGAATGCTTCTTGGAAGCGAGAATGGCGAGACTCCGTCTCACATACTTTGGACTTGTTTTCAGGAGGGATCAGTCCCTGGAGAAGGGCATCATGTTTGGTAAAGTAGAGGGTCAGTGAAAAAGAAGAAGACCCTCCAGAAGATGGATTGACACAGTGGCTGCAACAATGGGCTCAAGCATAACAACAATTGTGAGGACGGCGCAGGACCGGGTAGTGTTTTCTTCTGTAGTACACGGGGTCGCTATGAGTCGGAACCCACTTGACAGCACCTGACAACCACAACAGATAACTAAGACATTGCTCAAGCTGGTGGGCCACTGGGCAGGGCACTTCAGCCAGTTTGCAGGGACACGACATGATTGGTCCCCCAGGGAGAGCCACAGTGTGCCAGGACCACGAGGCTTACCCGGAGCAGCCCTCCCCCCATGTGGCTTGGTGTCCCAAGCATAGGCTGCACTGTGGTCCCAGCTGCCTTCTGTGGGCCTCCCCACGGGCTGCCACACGTGCCCATCTAATCAATTCACACAGAATGCCAGGCCTGTGGCTCTCCTGCCAGAACCCTCCAATCGCTCCACCACAGGTCAGAATCTAAGGTAGCCCCACCCTGGCCTTTGGCCAGGCCTGGATGTCACCTAACTGCCCTGACCACAGCGTCTAGCCCTTTTCCTCTCCCTCCCTCTGCTCCGGCCACTGGCCTACTTTCTGTCCCTCTGCCTCTGCCCTCGTGTTTTGCAGGGCTGGCTCCTTCCATCTGCAGGCCTCATGCTGGACAAGTTGCCCCCATAAGCCTCCACAAAGCACCAAGGGACTACCCCCCAACCCCAGCATTTACAAGGTCATCGCAGGGGACAGCTGTCTCCCGCACCAGAGCCTCCGGTCCTCGAGGGAAGGGGTCCTGGCTGCCCGTCTGCCCACAGCCAGTGTTGGCACATCGCCTGGCACACAGCAGGCCCCCACTAAATATGTGATGCATGGCTGGAGGGAGAGTGAGCTGGCCGAAGGCAACCTGCTTAGGGGATAGTGGGCCAAGGGCAGTACGCACGGTGCTGTCACTACTTTCCTGAGAGGAGGGTCAATGTCTCTATGCCTCCCTCCTCAGAGGCCTCGGGAAGGCCTTCTGCCGAGGATGTAGCCCACCTCTTTGACAGGAAGTGTCCCCTGGGGGCCACAGGGAGCTGATGGAAGACCAGGGTGCCCAGGACATCCGGAAGTGTTTCCTTACACTTGAGGCCTGTTCTGTCTCTTTTTAAATGAAAAAAAAAAATCCTAGTAGGCCCTGGTAAAGATTTAGATATTTTCATTATATTATCACTGAGCTACACACAAACATAAAACTCGGTATGACCTCTTTGTGCCTGTAGCTCTTATGTAAGCGCGAAGCCAAAACAAACTTAGAAATTAATTACCAAGAGAACGGAAAAGCTGTCAGGACGGGGAGTAACAGGAGACAGTGGCACGTGGAGGGATATGGCGGCAACGGGGCATCCCTGGCTATTTACATTTACTATTAAATGCAGTTTAAAGTTCAGTTCCTCGGTCGCACTAGCCGCATTTTAAGTGCTCAGCAGTCACATGTCCCGGGTTACCGTAGATACGGAACACCTCCATCGTCCAGAGAGTTCTATGGGCACCGCTGTGATGGATGGTGTTTGGTAAAATGAACCAGCCTTGACGCGTGGCAGTGGCAGGCCAGGTGAGGGATGCTTCTCCAGGCCTGGCCCCTGGTGACTCCCTCCTGCCCTTACTGCAGGTTTCCTGCTGCACTCCTGTGAGCACTTCATCTACTGTCTCCTACTGCGACCTGGGGAGGAACTGTCCCTAGCTCACTGAGTCACCCCTCCCTTTCTTCAGGAGCCCAAAGCAAGAAGCAGGGGTTGTTTCCACGCCCCTAGGGACGCAGCCGGAAGAGCGAGGCTGGCACCCCAGGGAGGTACCTGCGCCACCCAGGACCGACGTGAACCCCGGGACACAGGTGGCTCGGGCCTCCCAGACACGTAAGTGACCTTTCAAACGCAGACTCCTCTAACTGCCGTCAGCAACCCCACTCTGTAAGGGGCAAATACGTGGCCGCCTAGAAGGGTGGCGTTTTGGCCCTTCAGGCCGGCGCCCCGCTGACTCGAGCCTCATTGCTCACCCCAGGGCCCGTTCTGAAAGCGATTATGAACTAAGCGCACTGCGCTCTTTGCGCAGGTGGCCAGGGCACCACCTCCTTCTAGGAGCCTTCCCCGATTGCCCAAGGCGCCGGGATAGAGGGAAGGAAGAGGAAAGGGTCCTCCCTAGCCCCCTGGCTGCGCTCATCGGTGGACGCTGCACGCCTGTCCTGAGGCGCGGCCTGGCAGCCGCCCTCCGGGGCCAGGACGCGACACAGCTTGGCGGCCGCTTCTTGGGCGGACGAAGCTCTCAAACTCCGAAGTGTGTATGCGGTGGGGCTGGCAGGAGACGCGAGCGGTCAGGCGACCCAGTGCGCGCTCCCGCCCGGCCGCCCTTCCAGCGCGCGCCCCGGCGGACAACACCGCGCAGGATTCCAGGCACGCAGCGCGGCGGGGCGGGGCGAGG
>NW_004444180.1:2400837-2405284 GCF_000243295.1 Trichechus manatus latirostris
GTGCATCAAGTACCTGCTCTTCGTCTTCAATTTCGTCTTCTGGGTGAGCTGCCGGGGGCCGGGGCGCAGGAGGCTGGGGCGCAGGGGGCTGGGGCGCGGGGGGCCGAGGACTGGGATGCGCGCCGACCCCACAGGCCCGGGAGGCTCGGTAGGCCTGGCCGATAGGCGCAGCCCGCGGGGCGGCCGCTGCGGGCTGCCAAGTTGCAGCCACCTGTGGGCGCCGGGGCGGAGGAGTGGGGGCCCAGGGCCGGCTGGCCGCGGCGAAGGGGTCGCCCGGGGCCATTGCGCCCCCCGACGGCGGGCCAGGCCGAGGGCCGGGTTTCAGGGCGCCAGCCTTTGCGCGTCCGGGCTCAAAGCCCCGGCGCACGGGGGCAGCTGTGCGGGCGACTTGGGCGCTCGGAGTCAGTAACCCACAGGCGAGGGGGGTCCGGGCCGCCCTCAACTGGGACGGCCCCGCCCGGGCCAGGAGCTGCAGTTTCTGGGACCACCCTGCTGCGCGGGGACGGAAGGGGGGCTCGGGGGCGGGGCTCCTGGTGCCCCGCCCCATGAGCTCATCGGGCCGCCGCCCCTAGATGGGTGGCGGCGCGAGATCGCTTGCTGGGTGGGAGCCCTCGGGGCCGGCATCGTGCTCCGCCCCCAGCCCAGTCCATCCGCCTCTCTGCGGTCCCCCTCCTAAGTCTCGGGTCGGCCTGGGCAGAGGGCATACGGGAAGCGCACTGGCCCGGGCATGCTCGCGTGCAGGGGGTCCGCACCGTGGTGGCCTAGCTCGGGGGTGCCCACCGTGCGCACCTCGGCTCCCACCGCACACTTGGATTCCAGGGGCTGGGAGGCTTTGAGAGGCAGTGGGCCCGGCCATTCAGAGTTGGCACAGGGCAGGGGGTGTCCAGGAGACCTGGCTTCGGCTCCAAGCTAGGGGCCTGCTTCCCGGCGTCAGTGCGGAGTGCTGGCTGCGATCTCCACTTTGGGAAGAGTGGCCCACGTGGTCATTGGACGGCAGCCCAGGTGGGAGGGTCTCCCGGGTCCTCTGCCCGCCCCAGGGCAGCTTTCTCCTGATGTCCGGGGTAGCTTCTGGGGAGTGACCGGCTGTGGCTTTTTCTTTGTTTCCATTTCCTGCCAGTCTTGGAATTGATGGGGAGGTGGAGATTCCTTGCTGGGCTGGGAGGGCCTGCGAGTGGGCGCCAGGACACCCATTCTACCCTCAACCCCTCCCCTTGGCAGTGACGCCTCCGAGTGCCCGTTCCTAGCTGCTCTGCCATCCCAGTCTGCTCCGCCCTCCGTCCCAGAAGGACGGCTGGACAGTGTCCCGGGTGGACTGTGTGTTTCTCAAGCTCAGGCAGGGACAGTAAACTTGAAAAATGACCCCTGGAGCGGACTGGACTGGGCCATCTGCTTCCCGTCTGGCCCGCGTGGGTCTGGAGCTGGGAGGTATTTGGGAGAGGTACAGGGGAGGACAGAAGCTGGACTCACTCCCAGGTGGGAGTGAGGGTCACATCCGGTCTGCTCTGGGCTGGCATGGGGAGGGCACCATGGGGGTCCATGAGGCCAGGGCCTCTCCCCGGGGGCAGGGTGCACGGAGACGCCAGTGATGGGCTTCCCTGCACAGGAGCCTTGTCTGAAGAAGTGGTGGTCCAGCGAAGTGGGGAGGGGTAAACTGAGGCCCGTATGCCCCTCAGCTGGCCCCTGGAGCCCCAACACCAAGAAGCTGAGCCTGCGTGAGGGGGGCTAGGACCCTGGTGGGGAGGGGAAGGGTAGGCAGAAGGAGTGGACTTCTCAGAAGTGGGTGTTTGTTCCTGGGGAGTCTGAGGGGAGTGGGCCAGGCTGGGCATCGCCCTGGATAAGCCCTTCCCCGGCTGGGCCCCGGGCATGCCTCCTCGAGGATCGTGCCCTGGGTGAGTCTGGTGGTTTCCCAGGCAGCGGATACCCTTTCTTGTGACTCAGGGAAACTTTTCAAGGCCCCTCCCTACCCCACCCCCTCAGAGCACTGAGAGCTGTTGGCCCACAGTCACCCACTCACCCTGATGACACCACCCTGTGTGCCCCGCACCCCCCGATTCCCCCGTGTTGCGGCTGAGGGTGGGCTCCTCAGAGTTCCCCTGGGTGGGGTCTCTACCTCGGCTGCCTCACCCCCTAGAGTGAGGTCCCACGAGACCCCCTCCTGGGTTTGTTGGGGGATTAACTGTTGCGATAAGTGCTGAGTGAGGGGCTTGGCACAGAGCAGGCTTGCTTGGGAGATGGGTGCTGGGCGTGGTGGCCCACAGGGACCACGGCCAGGGAGAGCGAGCCCATCAGTATCGGAAGCACCCTGCGGGACCTGCTGAGCGGTTCTGGCCCCTAGTGGGCCAGCGTCCCTGGGGCCCGGCATGTCTGGGGAGCCCCGGGGTGGGGGTGGGGGGCGGGAAAAGTGGCTGAGGTCCTTTTAAAAGTTCGGTTTTTTAGAGAAGTTCCCACAAGGGAGGAGGCAGTGAAAGGACTGCGTGCTTCTCCTTTGCCGCTGCAGAAAGGCCTGCCTGCCCACACCCCACATCCACGCTCTCCCTCCCACCCGCACCCTCACATCCACGCTCCATGCTCTCCCTCCCACCCGCACCCCCACATCCACGCTCTCCCTCCCACCCGCACCCTCACATCCACGCTCTCCCTCTCACCCGCACCCCCACATCCACGTTCTTCCTCCCACCCGCACCCTCACATCCACGCTCTCCTTCCCACCCGCACCCCCACATCCACGCTCTCCCACCCGCACCCCCATATCCACGCTCTCCCACCCTGGGGCTGCCTGCACCCCCACATCAATGCTCTCCAGCCTGCCTGCACCCCTACACCCATGTTCTCCCTCCCACCCACACCCCCATCCACTCTCCCTCCCACCCTGGGGCTGCTTGCACCCTTACACCCATGCTCTCCCACCCGCCTGCACCCTGACATCCACACTTTCCCACCTGCCCTGGAGCAGCCAGGGCAGCAGGCACTCAGCCTTCTCCCTGGCAGAGCTGGCAGTGGGGACTCCCTAACAAGCAGATGTTGGGTGTGGCGGGCAGGGCAGGGCATGGGGACACGCACCCTGACCCGAGCAGAGGGCCCAGTGTCCTCTCCAAGCAGCGTGGAAGTCCTGGCCCTTGGGGTTGGTCTGGGAGCAGTTTGGAGAGAGCAGGGACTCCCGTTCCCGTGGGCTTGGGGCAGATGGCAGGCTGCTTGAGCCTCAGTTTTCTTGTTTATGAAATGAGCACGATGCTAGCTGTCTCCTTGGGGGCCCCTTGAGAGGTGTGACTGCTCTGCGGGGAGAGGAGCCGTGTCCCGGCTGGGACTGCTGCTCATCCACCTAATGGACCTTGTGGCCTCCTTCCAGGTCCACAGCAGCGGGACAGGCCAGGAAGGTGGCCGACTTAAGGCCTTGCTAACTGGCATTCAGTTCTCACTTCCAGACAACACGTGGCTGTCTGTCACTTGGAAAGTCTGTCGCCTTCCTTCCGGGATGGGCTGGGACCAGGCGGGCTCCTGGTGGGGGTGGGGGTTTCCTGTGCCCGCTGGGTTTCGCAGGGCTGGGGCGGACTACCCCGGGACATCTAGCTGCCTGGCCCGCCAGGTCTTAGAGAACTGGCTGCTGAGCACTTTGGGGAAGCGTCCGTGGGGTTGGCCAAGAAGAGGAACTCTGCAGTGGTTCATACGAGACAGGCTAGCTGCAGGGGGGGCGGGGGACTCGGCGAGGAGGGAGCCGGGGGCCCTGGTCGTCTCTCTGGGTCCTGGCCCTGGGCCCGTGTCCCTCTGGCAGGGACTTACTGCCTGCAAGACACACTGCAGCCTGCAGGGCCCTGGGCGGGGCCGACCGCAGCGCGCCCCACAGCCCCCGCCCCCCAATCTCCGCTGGGGCTGACAGGCAGCCCCCCAACTCAGTGCAGCCTCCTGACATCAAGCTCACCCCAGCCCCTGTCTTGTAGCTGCCTCTAAACTCAGACTGGGAGATGCACCCCAAAAAGCACCGCATGCCTCCACCCCAGCGCCTGGACTCCTGGAGCAGGGAAGAGCAGCAGCGTGAAAGTTGATCAGGTTCAGAGTCCAAGGACCGCGGGCCGGGAGGTCCTCACCTTTGCACCCTGGCGTTCTGGAGAGGCCCCTGGTGTAGGAGTGGGGAGCCTGTATCCATCGCCCTGGCCTGGCACCCGGTGAGCCGCACAGACGGGCCCCCTTCCTGTGCGGAGAACCAGGGTTTTCAGAACCGGCCCCGAGCCTTCACCCCCAGTCGCTCCTCACCTGTCAGGTGGGATGTGGCTTGACCCAGCACACTGTGACCCACCGTGACCCCGGTGACCACACTGGGGAAGAAGAAGCTTCTGACTTTCCTCAGTGCTGGCCACCACAACACACACACCAGACACGGCGCACACCGTACACACGGCGCACACCGTACACACTCGGCACACACCGTACACACGGCGCACACCGTACACAC
>NW_004444180.1:2405552-2407581 GCF_000243295.1 Trichechus manatus latirostris
GCACACCGTACACACGGCGCACACCGTACACACTCGGCACACACCGTACACACGGCACACCGTACACACGGTGCACACCGTACACACTCGGCACACACCGTACACACGGCGCACACACCGTACACACTCGGCACACACCGTACACACGGCGCACACACCGTACACACTCGGCACACACCGTACACACGGCGCACACCGTACACACTCAGCACACACCGTACACACGGCGCACACCGTACACACTCAGCACACACCGTACACACTCAGCACACACTGTACACACTCAGCACACACCGTACACACGGCACACACCAGACACACACAGAGGACACTCAGCACACACACACCAACACCCACACAAACCATACACGCCATACACACACACCAAGCAAACACACACACAGTATACACCCTTTGTGCTTCTGGGCCCAGCCTCGGTCCTTCCCCGTGGGGGGTCCCCAGAGCTGGGGCAGTGCCTGCGGGCGGGGTGGCCTTGCCAGGGCCCCATGCCCAGGCGGCAGGCTTCCTATGCTGGCGGCCACCACCCTGTAGGGGCTCAGGGTCTGGCTGGAAGAGGGCCGGTGGGGCTGGGGCTTCTGGGAGGGAAGTGCCTCGAGTGGGGACGAGGGTGTCCAGGCAGGCGACCGTGAGCCCAGGTATGATGATCTGACCCCCACAGAGGCCTGGGAGTGGGGAGCCGGCCAGCTTGATCCTTCCCCACTAGAATTGAGGGGATGTGGGATCACCGTGGGGAAGCGGGGTCTGTTTTTCCGTGTATGGGATCTCATTGTACAGGTTGTTCTGCGCTCTGGGACGATGGGCTGGGGTCCCCAGTTCCCCCTTGGGTGGTGTTAGGGTGCTCTGGACCCTCTTTTACATGCCCGGGCCGTGTGGTTGGGCATTGAGGTGGGGTCCACGTTGCAGCCTGATGGTAGGGGACCTGCTTGCAGTGAGCCTTGGTGGCGAACAGGGACTCTGGCTGCAGCCCGGGGCTGTGGGGAGGACTGGGACGGGGAGGCCGAGCTCCGCGCCCTTGTCCCAGAGGGTTCCTGTCCTGCTCTGCCCGGCGCTCTGGGACTCACTTGTGCCCTCTGCCTGGCCTGGGGCCCTCGCTGTGTGCTGCTGGTGCTGCCCCACCGAAGACTGGCCCACCAGGCTGGACAGAACAGGCTGTCCCTCTGTCCTGGACGATAAGGGCTCCCTGAAGCAGCACTCCCCGCTGCCAGCTGGCCCGGGGCTGGGAGCCCCCGCATGTGCTGTCCGCCAGTCCCGGCCTTCTGCCCCAGCTCCCGCGGCCACCTGTGTTCTGTTCAGGCCCATTTGGTTGATGAGGAGACAGTGATGGTTAAGATTGTGCGTCCCCTTGGCTGGGCCATGATTCTCCGTGTTTTAATGTAATCACTCCCACGATTGAATATACTGTGAGTAGCCAATCAGATGAAAGGGAGTCTCCTTGGGGGTATGGCCCACAGTGGTATATAAGCAGACGTTCTGGCTTTTTGCTCTCTCTGGATCCTGCGGCTGCTTCCTGTCGTCTCATCTCCCGTTCTTGGGACTTGAGCTGTCTGTTTATCTGCCGAACCTGGAATCCGTCCATCTGCACAGCCGGTGAGCGGGAGCCCCGCTCTCCGACCTGTCGATCTTGGGCTTGCCAGCTTCTGCAGCTGTGTGACTTGGGAGAGGCCTCTACCCTGATCCACGGACTTGGGAAGTTCTAGTCTCTACAATCGCGTGAGCTGTTCCCTTGATATAATCTCTCTCTTATATATTTATATACTTTACTGGTTTTGCTGCTGTAGGGAATCCAGTGTAAGACAGAGGTTGAGGTTCAGTGGTGATCACATGAGGAAGTGATGGTGAGGTTAGAAGCCAGAACCTTCCGTCTCTGACTGATGTGGTTCTGCCAGTCATCTGGGAGCAGTCTGGGTTGGCCATGGCAGCTGGGCCCTGCCAGCCAGGAGTGGTCGAGGTTGGCCGTGGCAGCTGGGCCCTGCCAGCCAGGAGTGGTCGAGGCTGGCCGTGGCAGCTG
>NW_004444180.1:2407784-2416412 GCF_000243295.1 Trichechus manatus latirostris
GTGGCAGCTGGGCCCTGCCAGCCAGGAGTGGTCGAGGTTGGCCGTGGCAGCTGGGCCCTGTGGCAGCTTCAGACACCCTGGCACCTGTGCCAGCCCTGCTGTTGTGGGAGCCTAGCAACACGGGGTTCCTCTGGGGCTCCCTGGGGTGGAGGGGGGCAGGTAGCAGGTGCCAGCCTGTGTGGCCAGGGATACCCTGGCCTGCCTGGGACCTGCCACCACCTGCTCGCTGGCCCCTGCCTGAGACCTCCACCCTGGCGCCCTCCCCAGCATACCCAGATCTGTCTCTGGTGCTTACCCAGTGGGGCACCCTGAGAATCTGGCACCACGTGCCCCTCCCCATGGGGCGAGGAGGGCAGAGGGGCTCCCAAGAGGAAGGCCTTCCAGCAAGTGGGCGGGGTATCTGTGGGGCAGGAGGCAGCTGCCTCCTGCCCAGGGGCCATGGCAGGCTTGGGGTGTGGCCCTGAGAGACAGGGTGCCGAGCCCCCTCCCCACCTTCCACTGAGAGCCAGACTGGGCTTCTGGAGCTGCAGCTCATCCCTCGGCTGGGTGGGCCCGCAGCCTCGCTTCCTATTTTTAGATGCTCAGACAAGTGAGTAGCTTCCTGAGGGTAAGGGGCAGGGGAAGGGGCTTCCGCTTCTTCGGCTTCCTCACAAGGCAGGGTACCTGCTCCTCACTCCGCTTCCTTCCAGCCGCCGGCCTGGTCAGCCACTCTGCTCCAGCCACAAGAGCGAGGCTGTGCCAGCTTCCAGGGGGTGTCCCCAGCCTCTACGCCCCGTCCCCCCATGAAGGGTGGGGAGCCAGTGGCCTGCCTCAGCTGTGCAGTCCAGGTGCCCCTCCAGGCAGGCAGGGTGATGGGGGCCCTGGGGCACCCCTGTATGGGACCTTCGGCTCCCCCCTCCGTACACGTGAAAGCATCCTTCCTGAGCCACCTCCTACTGGCCCACCCAGTGTCTCTAAGCGGCTCCCTCCCCCGCTGCCTCCCCCCCTGCTTTATTCTAGAGGGTCTTTCAGGCCCCAGGACCCTCCCGGTGCCAAGGCCAGTAGATGCCTCCTCCCAGCATGTGGGGGCACCACAACGGTCCAGCCCACCCCACTGTGGGGCCAGATCAGGGCATAGAGCCAGTGGTCCCAGCAGGCCCTCGATGGGCCCAGCAGGTACTAGGGGTGACTAGACATGTGAGTCCTTGTTGCCCATTGGAACTTGCAGGCAGAACTTGGGGTGAGCCGGTCAGTGGGGGCACTGCGGTTGGGATGGGGAGATCAGCTTGCCGTCCCTTCTTGGGGAGGTGGGGGAGAGCCCCCCCACTGCAGGAGTGGGGGCAGCCCAGGCTTGCGCTTTCAGCCACTTCTTGGAAACAACAGATGGGGCGGGCGGGAACCTAATGTGCTTGGCAAGCCTCCCCATCCCCCCTTTTAAGCTGATTCTGTTACTTATTAATAGGAAGGGAGGAAGAAAGAAACAGACTCCTTTAGGATTACAAATATTCCTTTCTCTTCCTTGAGTGGAGCTGCCAGGAATGGGACAAGCTACCCGGCTCTTGCCCGAGAACTGCCCCCTAGGTCACAACCCCACTGGCACAGTGGTTAAGAGCTATGGTGAGCTATGGCTGCCAACCAAAAGGTCGGCAGTTCAAATCCACCAGGCGCTCCTTGGAAACCCTATGGGGCCGTTCTCCTCTGTCCTGTAGGGTCGCTGTGAGTCGGAATTGACTCGATGGGAACAAGTGTTTGTCAATGGCCCCGCGGATCAGGAGTTCCTTGGGGTGCAGGAGCAGTCGGTGGGCTCTGTGACAGGTGGGCTTTGCGTGAAGGTGTCTGTGGCTCTGTGGGTGGTTCTGGAGGATTTGCCATCTGTAAATGGACCTGGTGACTCCTGAAGGTGGCGCTTGCCAGTGTTTGCCAAGCTCTCCGTCCCTCACCGTTCCCTGTCACTTCATTCTGCGTATGAGAAGGGGACTGGGTGGCGCAAATGTGAACACTGAGCTTGGCTGCTAACCGAGAGGTTGGTGGAAGAAAGACCTGGCAATCTAACGCTGAAAAATCAGCCATTGAAAACACTTAAGTCGAAAATATCCCCTGAAGTCTTCTTCAAACCAAACAGTAATTTAGCTCAACTAGTAAAGAGTGTCTGCCTCGAAGACTGAGGTTTTTTAAGATCTGTCTATATGGGATCTTGGAGCCCTGGTGGCACAGGTGTTAAGAGCTCGGCTGCTAACCAAAAGGTCAGCAGTTTGAATCCACCAGCCGCTCCTTGGAAACCGTATGGGGCAATTTTACTCTCCTCTATAGGGTCGCTATGAGTTGGAATCGATTCGACAGCAATGGGTTTGGTTTTTTTGGTTCATATGGGATCTTACAGATCTTGACAACAGCAACTTGAAAAGTTAGCTGGGAACCTTAGGGGGCAGTGAGTTTATGTTAATTGGGGAAAAACATCTCAGCAAAGGGGGGTGAAAAGGGTTGCACAACTGGAAGAATGTCATCAGTGTCACGGAATGTACGTGTAGAAACTGTTGAATTGGTCTGTGTTCTTCTGTGTTTATTCTCAACAACAACAAAAATAAGATAAATCATAAAGAAAACCCTGTGGAGCACAGTTCTACTCTTAACACACATGGGGTAGCCATGAGTTGGGGTCGACCTGGTTACAGATGAGGAGATTGGAGGCACAAAGAACCCGCGATGGGTCTGAGGCCCCCCAGCGAATGGGGGCTGAGCCGGGACTTACCCAGCAGCCAGGCTAGGGGCCTCTACCCAACACCACCACTCTATTTCCCATTGCCTCTGTTTGCTCTCGCTTTTAATAATTTTATTTGGTAAAATGTATATAACAAAATATTTGCTTTTTAAATGTGTAATTCAGTAACATTAATTACATTCACCCCGGAAGTGGGATCCTGCAACATTTGTCCTGTTGGTCTCTTTGATCGACACGTATCAATAGTTATTTTAGTCCTTTACTTTGATTAACCCTAAAACCATGGTTCTATGAGCAGCATTCCAGCACCTCCGATGCCTGCCGCTGGCCGCAAGAAACCTGGTGGACCCAGGTACTGGTTCCCCGCCCTTGCAGGCCGTTGGCACCAAGATGGCGGTCCTGCATTCTTGGGACCCAGAGGGAACACTTCCCCCTAAAGCCCTGTTGTTGTTAGGTGCCGTCTAGTCCATTCTGCCTCATGACGGCCCCATGTGACAGAGTAGAACTGCCTCATAGGGTATTCTAGGCTGTAATCTTTACGAGAGCAGATCGCCAGGTCTTTCTCCCACGGAGCCGCTGGGTGGGTTCGAACCGCCGACCATTCCTTTAACAGCCGAGTGTTTAACCAAGTGCTCCCAGGGTTCTTTTTTCCTAAAGACCTAGCTGGTTGGAGGTTTGGGCACCAGGGATTTGGGTGTGTGGGTTTTTTAAAACTGCTTTAAAGGGGTACACTTGACATACACTACATCACACATATTTAGAGTGTACAGCTTGGTAAGTGTTGACATGTAGACACCTGTGAAACCGTCACCACAATCAGGACGGCGTCCTCATGGCCCTTCGAGATCCCTCTCACGACCCCCCACCCCCGCACCCTTCTTCCCCCATTCCCTGGGCAGCCACTAATCTGTGATCTGTCACTGTACCTAACTTGCATTTCTTAAGACTTAATCATAATTATTTGGCAGTTCATCCCATGTCGTAGGAGGATCAGTAGTTCATTCCTTTTTATTGCTGGGTAGGAGTGGGAGCCAAGTGGATGGCAGCTAACGACAACGAGATTCCATTGTGTGGACAGAGCACAATTTGTTATTCACCTGTGAACGGACAACTGGGTTGTTTCCAGTTTGGGGCTCTTACAGATGGAGCTGCTGTAAACATTCCTGTATAAGTCTTTGTAAAGACAGATACTTCCTTTTCTCTTGGTTAAATGCCTGCGAGGAGAATGGCAGGATCATGCGGTAGGTGGTGGTGATGTTAGGTGCCATGGAGTTGGCCATCTCCATGAGCGTTGGTATGTTTGAGCCCATTGTTGAATCTCTTGTGTCAGTCCATCTCATTGAGGGTCTTTGTCGTTTCCACTCACCCTCTACTTTACCCACCAGGGTGTCCTTTACTTTCGAAAAGAACAGTGACAGGTGATAGTTGTGGGCTTAACTGTTTAAGAAACTGCCAAGCTGTTTTCCAAAGCAGCTGCACCATTTTGTATTCCTGCCAGCAGTGGATGAGTTTCAATTCCTCCACTTGCTTGTCAACACTTGATATGGTCGGTTTTGTAATTTGTAGCCATTCTAGTAGGTACGTCTGGTATCTCCTTGGGGTCTTATTTTGCCTTCTCCCAGCGACAGTGGTGTTGAGCATCTTTTCGGTCATCTGGATTTGTTTCTTAGTGAAGCGTCTGTTCAGATCTTTTGCCCATTTTTTAAAAAGTGGGTTTTCTTGTTGTTGAGTTTTGAGAGTTCTTTGTATACTCAGGACCCAAACCTTTTATTGGATGTGTGATACTTGCAAATACTTTCTCCCAGCCTGTTCTCGTCTTTGGATTCTCTAAGTGTCTTTTGAAGAGCCGATTTCTTTCAAACTTCCAACTTTCTAGCACCTCCAGCCCTGCCCTCGTGTGGGGGTTTGGGGCAGGGGCGGCAGTGATGTCCCCTCCCCAGCCCCGTCACTCTGCTCTTTCTTGAAGCTTTGGGTTAGTGACGCGGGGCGGGGGGGGTGGATGGCTCTCACGCTGCCTGGTCTTCTCACTGGGAATCTGGAGGAGACCCTTGGACCACCATTGTGGTCGTCCGGCTTCAGGCCTCTGCAGAGATGCCAGACCCCTTGGCGCCCCAGCAGCTCTGGTGGGATGCACACGGGCAGCACCCACTCCCTGTCCTTGGTATGTCTAGGTATTTGGGTTTGGGGGTGTGTGACTGGTGTTCCCCTGCCTGTATACTGTCTCCTCACTTCCTCACACTTGCCCCGTCCTCCCCACCGAGGGTCCCAGGCTGGGGTCTCTGCTGACCCTGGGCACCTAGAGGTGGGCCTGGCCATGCCCCTGGGGGGCAGCACCTTCCTGCCCCCTGCTCCACCCCCCCTCCTCTCGCAGCATGATACAATCTGCACCTTCAGGACCCACAGCCTCCAGGGGCCTCGGGCCACGGCTCGGAAACCCCCAGCCCCTAGGATGAGAAGTGGGGTGTGGGCCCTGTCTGGCTCTCAGAGAGGGGGGTCCTGTCACTAATCCTTCCACCCTGCCCGTTTTGAGGGGCTCCGACCTTGAGGGAGGGTCCTCTGCTGTGTGTGGGAGGGGCCCCACCTAGTGTGGGTGGGGCTTCCATCTTATTGGGGAGTACGTGGGATGCTTAGATGTCAGCCCCAGGGCTGAGCTGGGATGCCCCCCAGGGTCTCCATAGCTGTGAGGACTGGGCTTGGAGTTTTGGGGGGTGTTGTGGATGCTGGGGTACAGCAGGCACGGTTTCCTTCTCCCTTCCCCCTGGGCTGGGCTGGCCAGGAAGTATGTGTACACCCTCACCCCAGGAAGTACCAGCAGCACCTCCTGGAGACCCAGGCCTGGTCTCACCCTGAGGGCCCCCTGGAGGGGCTGTGGGAGCTGGGAGGGCCCAGGAGGCCAGCCCCCCACTTCCAAAAGCAGAGCAGAGGTGCTGACTAGACGCCGTGCCGTGTCTACATGTCCTTCATTAGCCTGGTGGGTTCGCTGCTACCTCGTGAGCATTTCTGTCACCCCGGCCCCCCAGGGTGAGGGTGCTGTAAGGGGAGGGTGTTGGGTGGTCCCTGCTGGCCAAGGAGGCATGCCTTCTGAGCCAGGAGCTGTTCTACATTTGGCCCCGTGTTACCAGCGGGGACACTGAGGCAGAAAGTCTCTGCGGCTGAGTCAGTCAGGGATCAGGGCCAGGCCCCCAAGGATGGGACTCCCGCTTCTCCTCTGCTGGGGAACGCTGGCAAAGCTGGCCCTGGACCTTAGTTCAAAACAAAATAAACGACGTTCTGAAGCCGCCACCAAGGAAGCCAGAGTTGCCGTGGTAACCCCCAGCCTCCCACCTCCATCCCGCAAGCGCAGATGCCAGGAGCCAGCTATCGGGACATCCCCCATGGTGGCCCCGTGGTGGCGGCACCTCGCCCAGCCCTCTGCTCTGCCCCGCCACCCCCTGGCATGCCCCCTGCCCTCGCTGCTTCCCAGGCCTCCCCCACCGCGTACAACGGGGTGCTGTCTGGAAGCCTGGCGCCCGGGGACCTTGTCCTGTGAGGGCTGAGCAGTGCTGGGTGTCAGGCCACTTCCCAGCCTGGCCAGCAGGCACACAGGCACCCTCAGTGGTCCTAATGGGCATTGCTCCTCGGGGGGGAAAGAGCGTCAGGAGCTGGTCCAGGGTCTGGGGTGGGGGGGACAGCGTCCACCCTCCCCAAAACCAGAGCACCCACCAAGTAAGTGGAGCTCCGTCAGAAGCGCTTTGCTGAAATGGGGGCTGAGAAACCACAGCCCCGCTAGAGAGGTGCGCCCCTGAAGTCGGCGTGGGGGTGGGGAGGGTGCCACGGCCTGTCCTGAGGGCATCGGCGATCCCTGGGGGGAACAGCTCAACTGCTGCTGAGCAGCAGCTGTCCCTCCAGCCCTGTTGTTGGCAGAGCCCAGGGTGGGAGGGCCCCAGGGAGGGCAGGGGTGGCGGGGGGCCGGTGCACGGTCCACAGCCCTTCACCCCGCTCGGGCCCTCACACTGGGAATTCCCCCAAGGCGGCTGGGGCTTCCTTGGGGTGGCCTGGTGCTCCCACGTGCGCCCCCCGCCCCCGCTGGTGGCCCTCAGGGGAACCTTTCGGTTTCCTTTCCACACGCACAGCCCACCTCTGCCTGTCAGTGTCTGGGGGGCTGGGTGGTGGCCTGGGAAGGCCTCGGCAGCCAGAGGGCAGCTGGCGCCCACGCCTGGCTGGGTGAGAGCCTCGGAAGTGGGCTGGGTGGTCCTGGAGGGCGGACCCACCCGGCCGGGATGGTCACGAGGATGCCTGTCACAAGGACGCCTGTCACGTGTGTCGAGGCCCCCTCCCCCCGCCGCCTCCCTCTCCAAGCAGGGTCCCTCCTGCCCAACTGAGCAGTAGCCCCCAGCTGGGCTTTTTAGCCACTTCCTCTGGGCCTATCTTAAAGACTGCAGCTGCGCTTCCTTCCTCTCTCAGTGGTTCCCTTCCCAGGGCTGACAGCAGAGAGGGATTTCTCCCTCAAACTGCCAGGCCCCTCCCCTACAGCTTCCTGGACACCCCCAACCATGGTGCCGCTCCCTCCTCATCGCTCCATTGTCCAGCCCACCAGTGTCCCGACACTGGATCCCAGCCCTCCCCTCCTGGCAGCAAAAACACAGCACACCCCACATGGTTTCCAGCCCCCGGGGCACTCCCCAGGGGAACCCAGGGCATTGGAGCAGTGGCCATCCCCGGGGGCCACGGCATTTCCTGAGTGCTCGATTCTGGGGTGGCCTCTAGTGTAGGGTGGCCAGATTTAGCAAATAAAAATACAGGATGTCCAGTTAAATGTGAATTTCAGATAATAAATAGATTTTTTTTTTTTGCATAAGTATATCCCATGCAATATTTGGGATATACTTATACTAGCAAATAATCCATTATTCATCTGAAATTCAAACTTAACTTACTGGGGTGTCCTGCATTGTATCTGGCAGCCCTCCTCTGTGTCTGACTATGGAGGTGCTAGCAGAAGAGGCAGCAGTTGGAAGGCAGCTGCCGATGGACCAGCATGTGGTCCAGACACCTGGGCCTTCCTGGGCATCTTGAAAACTCAGGGCAGCAAATCTGACCTCTGGTTCCCACTCTGGAGCTGGCGAGCGGCCCCGTGGTACCTGTGAACACGGTCAGGAGAGGGAGGAGGCCCTTCTGAACCACTGACCCAGAGGTGGGGGTACTGGCACGCCTGCAGAGATGCCTGCCACAAAGATGTTCCACGCAGTGTGGTTTATATTCCTTGTCACTAGAGTGCTCTGGGCTGCAAGTAACCCCATGCCTCACTCTTTCCCAGCTGGCTGGAGGTGTGATCCTCGGCGTGGCCCTGTGGCTCCGCCATGACCCGCAGACCACCAACCTCCTCTACCTGGAGCTCGGAGACCGGCCTGCACCCAACACCTTCTACGTGGGTGAGTGTGTGTGTGTGAGGCAGGGCTGCACATGGGCAGCCAGGGAGGGCTTCCTGGAGGAGGTGGCCCCTGATCTGGTTAGGTGAGGTCTTCTGGATGAGAGAAATGGACCCCATGGAAGAGGGGCTGTGGGACCAGGGGTGTCCTGGGGCAGGGAGGCCAGCCAGAAAGGGGGTGGGGTTAGGTCTGATGGGGGGGCCCCCGGGCCTCCGGTTGAGGCAGTGGGACCTGAGTCCCCTTCTGGAAGTCGCTGCCCATGAGTAGATTAGGGGTGCTCAGGGCTGGACTGGCTTGGGAAGAGAGGGCAGGCACAGCCTCCTGGGGGCAGCTGGGATGGTCATGCTTGTGAGGCCTGTCGGGATCCCACCCGGTGGGGCAGGAGGGCTGCAGCTGGGAGGGGTGTGGGCGGAGGCCTGACTAGCCCTGGCTTATTTTCAGGCGGTATTTGGGGGAGGCTGGCCATGAAGGGTGGGGCGGGATGCCTGGGCCGCTCTGTAAGCAGCTGGAGCTGGCGGTGAC
>NW_004444180.1:2416513-2429870 GCF_000243295.1 Trichechus manatus latirostris
CCTGACTCAGCTGCCCGGCACCTTGCTTCGGCCTTATTAGGGTGCCTTGGGCCTCGGCAGCTGCTACACACCCATCCCAGAGAGGGGCGGGCCAGGAGGAGGGGCTCCTGCTGTGCCGTGCTGGGCGCCCCTCGGGCTCCCAGCAGGGAAGGCGGACCAGCGCTTGTGGACAAGCACGTGTCAAGGTGTTTCAGCCTTTTAAAGGGGTGGCTTTGGGGCGCCCCGTGCTGGCCCAGACCAAGGGGTAGGCGGGGCACAGGGCAGGAAGCGGCCGTGTCTGCAGGGTTTCATCCTCCTGCCGCTGGGCCCTGTCCCCACCCTGCCAGCAGCTGCAGTCTGGCCCTCGTGGGCCCTCGGTCCTGTCCCTCTGTCCTGCGGAGGCGGGAACACCTGCTGGGCTGCTGAACTAGGGTCCCAGGAAGGCAGACACGGCCCTGGACATGGGCCATCCTGCCAGGCTCCCAGAGCAGACTAGAGCTTTGGCCCCAGGGAGGGCTGCCCGCCCCTCCTCCAGGGCCCTGCCCACGGCTCTCCCGGCCTCAGTGCTCGTCTGTCAGGGTGACCCCTGGCCGTAGGGAGACCCACCCCACCCCAGGCTTGAGGCAGCCAGTAGCTCTGCGCTGGTTCCCAGGCCCGGTCAGCACAGGGCATTAAGGGGGCAGAGCAGTCCCAGGAGGGTCCTTAGCATGCCCCCCCTGCAGATTCCCAGCCGTCCCTCGGGGCCAAGCACCCTACCAGCCTTCTAGGCCCAACCCCCAGCTTGCTAGGAACTCCCCCACCTCCTGGTGTGGTTTCTCAGGACCTGGCTCCACACGAACTGGCTCCAGGGGCAAGGACCGCCTGCTGGTGCAGCCTTCCGTGTCCTCCTGGCTGAGCCTGGTGGGGGGCACTCAGAGCCCCACTGGCCCAGGGCCCTGCCCACCCCAGGCCAGCCTTCCAGGGCCTCTCAAGGGCCTGGTGCTGCGGGCCCTGCGGGGGGTGGGGAGCAGATGGGAGCCTTGACAAGGGCTCTTTGTCCTCCGCTGGGAGGTGGGGCTGGTTGGCAGGGCGAGCTCCCCCCACCAACCTTCCCCGGGGAGCAGGGCCAGGCTGAGTCCCGACTGGAGCCTGGGGGAGCTGGCGTCTGTCAGTAAGATCCGCCAGTGGGGCCTCCGGAGGGGCCCTTAGTGGCCCCTTGACCAGCCTGTGTCTCCCAGAGACCCTGCAGGGGAAGGCTTCTAGTCCCCTAACAGGACCCAAGAAAGCCGAAATGCCCTGGTGTGCAAGGCTTCTGGCTGCGCTGGGTCACCTCGGCGAACCTCCCCTGGTGACGTGGCTGCAGGGGCCAGGGGTCTCCGCCTCACCTCACACATGGGGACATGTGCAGGGCCAAGGACAGGAGGGGCCGTGGGAGGCCGGGTCTGCTCCCCTCTACAGAGCGCCCATAGGCAGTGGCCGGCCAGGCTTGGGGGAGCCTACAAGGTGGCCCGGGTCGGCCCTTTTCTGAGTCTGGTGGCAGACAGCGGCCCCCCTCCCGCTGAGCGTGACCCGGGCTGCTGCCAGGGTTGCTGTGGCCACTGGGGACAATCGGAATCTGTTGGGCTGACGTTGGAGGTCAGCAGCGAGATGCGGCCAGCACCTCCCGGGGCAGCGGGCAGGGGTGGGGTCAGCGGGAGGTACTGAGGCAGGCAGGGTCTTCACGCACACACTGTGGGCAGGAACAAGCTCAGCCCATCCCGCGGGGCGGCCTGCATGGTCCCGCAGGCCCTACCCCTCTCATGGAAGAGGAAACGGAGGTAGGAGAGGACGCCTACTTGCTGGGGCAGAACCTGTCCCAGGCCCTCACTGCTGTCCCCTCCAGCGGGGGCCGGGGCCAGGGGCTCAGGGGCTGTGGGACCCGTGGCGTTGGGAGAGTGTTGTGCACACAAGGTCTGGGGAGGCCTGGGGTGGCCTCTTGGGGGCGCATGAGGGCAGAGCACCAAGGGTGCTGTGACCCCCCCCACCCCCAGGAATCTACATCCTCATCGCTGTGGGCGCCGTGATGATGTTTGTGGGGTTCCTGGGCTGCTATGGGGCCATCCAGGAGTCGCAGTGCCTGCTAGGAACGGTAAGGTGGGGTCCCTGCTGGTCCTGGGATGGCAGGGGAGGCACGCTGGAGGAGGCATTCTGGGCGGAGCTCAGGCAGGGCCGCCATCTGCCCTTCTTTCGCCTGCCTGGTGGACGGGGTGGGGGGGCCCGGCGGACTCTGGACTCTGGCTGTCCTCTTTGTTCTTAAACTGTTCTCTCTTGTTCCTGATTCTAAGCCCCAAAGTTGCTTCTTCTTCCTTTGTGTAAGAAAAGCCACAGACAACAGGGAGAGCGTTCCAGCCACGCTCCCCTCTAGCCTGGCCGCCCCTTTCTTCTTGGCCATGTGTGGGTAACCTGTACCAACGTCTCCGCTGGCAGACTGAGGCATGCCGAGGCACCCCCTCCCACACCAGGGCTTCACTGGTGCAGTGCCACAGAGGGGCCCGGGGGGCGCACCCCCCCGCCCCGCCCCCCGCCATCGGAGCCCTGGGCTGGGTGGGGAGGATGTGGCTCTGGCATCTCGGTCCCGGGTTGAGTCCTAGGTTCTGCTCATGATGAGGCCGCGTAGCTTCTTCCCCTCAGGCTGTGGTGATCACCCCCTCCTCCATCCCACGGGCCACTTGGTGTCTGCTGTCTCAAGAAGGCGAACTGCATGCTTCCTGCCAGCCTGGGGCCCTAGGAAGCCCCCACAGGTGTCCCCAGACTAACTCACTGCTTCCTCTGTCTGCTTCCTCCTCCCACCTCGCCCTTGGCGGCCCCCTAGTTCTTCACCTGCCTGGTGATCCTGTTTGCCTGTGAAGTGGCTGCCGGCATCTGGGGCTTTGTCAACAAGGACCAGGTGAGTCGGACCCACCAGATGAGGTTCTCATCCCAGTCTGGGGGATGCTGGAGGGTGGAATGCTTTCTTCTCAGGCTGCTGGGGATGGTCTGGCCTCACCCACAGATAGCAGGTACACCTTGGGGCCCCTCCTGTTATGTGAGTAAGGTCCAGGAGGGCTTCCTGGAGGCAGCAGCACTGGGCCTGAGCTGGGGCCAGCTAAGACAGAAGGACCTGCCCCGCAGTCTGTCCTGGGGGCCCCGCCTTCCTGGGGTATGTCAGGTGAGCACGCATGTCCACCTGAGGAGGTGGTCCCCGCTCTGGTGACCCCCTAGCCCGCCTGTCCTCCCCACAGATCGCCAAGGACGTGAAACAGTTTTACGACCAGGCCCTGCAGCAAGCCGTGCTGGACGATGATGCCAGCAACGCCAAGGCCGTGGTGAAGACCTTCCATGAGACGGTGCGGCTGCCGTGGGTCCAGGGGGCTGGGCATGGGGGCCCAGGGAGCTGCAAGGGGCCAGGCTGTGCAGGTGCACGGGGGCTCCGGAAGCTCCAGTCTTCAAGGGACGGGGCGGCCTGGGCACTCTCCTCTGTGGGCCGTGGGGCAGCTGCTCCTCTCTGCTCTCTGGGTCCCAGGGCGGGAGTGGGTGGCCCAGGTCTCTGAGCAGCATGTCGCGGGTGGCTGTCTCTGGGCTCAGTTCCCCCTGGAGGGCAGGACGAGGCCCGCAGGGCAGCCGCAGCCCTGCAGGAGGCACTGTGGGGTGGGAGTGGGGACGCTCGTCCACGGCCATCCAGGACCCTGGCCGGCGCTCCTCAAGCCCCCTGCCAGCCTGACGGAAGCCGCCCTATTTTCTGCAGTTGAACTGCTGTGGTTCCAGTGCATTGTCCACGCTGGCCACCTCGCTGGCCAAGAATAGCCTGTGTCCCTCAGGCAGCACCGTCCTCAGCAACCTCTTCAAGGTGCGCAGTGGTGGCTGGGGGATGGGACTCGCCGCGGGGTGGAGCCTGGGCCATGGAGGGCAGGCGCAGGGCAGGCCATGGCCAGCCGGGAGGGGACTGCTCTGCCCAGGGCTGGGCTCGCTGGGGTGGCAGAGCTCACCAGAGAGGTGGCACCATCGCCGATAGTCCAGAAGAGTCTGTCCAAAGCCCGGAGGGTTGAGCGGTCTGGTGGGATTGGCGTGTGGCTGCCTGTGCTCGAGGTCAAGGCTGGTGGTGGCCCTTGGTGGCCGCAGGGACCTGTGGTAGCCCTCAGCCATGCAGAGGTGATGTGAACCAGGGTGTCCATCGTATCTCGGGCCTGGGGATCTACTTTAGAAAACCCTGTGGAGCAGTTCTACTCCGACACACACGGGGTCTCCGTGAATCGGAGCTGATGCCACGGTAACAAGTTAAGACCTAACCAAGAGTGCTGGCCGGCCAGAGCGGGCTGGGAGAGCCACGGGTTCAAGCTCCCCTGTGCTTGCTCTGTGTGGCCCGCGTCTCACGCACACCTCAAGGGGGCCCTGACTCCGCCTGCCGTCTGTCCCTGCAGGAAGACTGCCACCAGAAGATCGATGAGCTCTTTTCTGGGAAGCTGTACCTGATCGGTATTGCGGCCATTGTGGTTGCTGTCATCATGGTGAGCTGGGGCCGGGGGCTGGGGGTGTGGGGGGCGCCGCCTGTGCCGTGCCTCACGTCCCCCTCTCCTCGCAGATCTTCGAGATGATCCTGAGCATGGTCCTGTGCTGCGGCATCCGCAACAGCTCCGTGTACTGAGGCCGGAGGCGGGCCCGCCCCCGTGTACATAGCGCCCCTGTATTACTCTGTGCACTTCGCCCCTTTGTTTCCCAGGTGTCCTTGTTCCTTTCCGGGGCTGGCGGCCCTTGGCGGATGACGTGGGAGCCGGCCAGCAGCCCAGAGTTGCAGGGCAGGGCCCGTGAGGCCCCTCTGCTCTGGGGTCACTGGGGGCCCTGCCTGGCCCTGGGGCCTGGCCCTGCGAGCTGAGGGGCTGCAGCCCCGCCCCACCCACCCCCGTGGCTGGTCAGTGGGCGCCTTTTGTAGCCCTTACTCCCCTCCTCCACCTGTTTTTCGAGCAGTGTCTGAGCTGTCTCAGCTCCAGCGCAGCCGTCCTCTCTAACATGTCACCACCAACTGTAATTACGACATCTTCAGTTACGACAGTCACTCAGTAAAGAAGGACAAACCAGGCATATGTCAGCACGGCTCAGACTCCCTTCCTGGGCCGGGGGAGCTGGCCCCGGTGGGCCGCACGGAGGGGATGGTGGGCCATCACCCCCGCCCTTGCGCCGAGCCTGGGCAGACTGTCCTGAGGTGGGTAGCAGGGGGATGTGGTGGAGGATCTGTGCCCCACCCCCCGCGGGACCCTCCTTCCCACTCCTGACGCCTCCTAGGCCTTGGGTTTCCGCCCATCCGGCGAGTGCCTTGGCCGCAGCCGTGCCAGGCCCGCCGTCCGACGGGGCCAGTGAGGGTTTGGCGTGGATGCCGGGACTGCCGGTTCTTCCCCTTCCTTCCTTCCCACCAGTCTGGGTGCTTGTAAACCTTTGCTGGAGGAGCCAGGGGCTGGGGCAGGGCTGGTCTGGGAAGGGCTGAGCCACCAACAGGGGAGCCCAGTGAAGTGGCCCAGCAGGGTGAGCTCAGCCAGAACCCCTGGACCCACAGAGCCGGCCCTGAGCCCCACCTGGGTCTCTTCCCTTTGTCCAGGCTTCTAGCCGGTGAGCGTTGTCCAGACCCACCTGCCTGGCCACCACCCATCCCAGCACAGCGGGCTTTGGGATAGGGCCTGCCCCGGGACAGGCTGCTTTGTCGGGCGTGCTGGGTGACGTCGCCAGGAGTTAGGGTGGCGTCCACCTGCACACATGCTAAACTGACCCCGAGAGAGCCTGGCTGGGCTTCCTGTGGCAGGGACTCTCAGCAGCTCCTTGGACTGACTCTGGAACCCGACCCCAGCCCTGCATAGGGGGTTAAAGGGTCTCGGGGCCTGCACCTCAGGCTTCCCCCTCCTCCCTGCCCCTTCCACACCTGGGCCAAAGGATCTGGGTACGGGAAGGTCCAGAGTCGCTCCTCTCCGCTCCCACTGGGCTGTGGGGCCCACAGGTCCATTTGCCCTTTGCCCAAGGTTGCAGCCCAGGGGCTGGGGCCTGCCTTCTTCATGGCGGTGACCCACAGCGGGTTCCCAGTGAGGCTGAGGCAGGGAGGCGGAGTGTAACGAGGCAGCTGAAGGTTCACTGCAGACCAGGGGCTGAGGTGGGGGCTTAGCTTCTCTGTGCCTCTCGGGTGGGCAGCTACTTGAACCCTTGGTTTCCCAGCAGTGGGGTTTCGAGTGTGTGGGACAGGAAGCGCCCCGCTAGAAAAGGGGCAAAAGGTGCAGCCCACCTGGGGGCTGAGGGAGGCAAAGCTCAGCGAGGGGGAGACGCTGGGACCTCATCCTCCATTACGGGGTAGGAAGTGACCTGCCTTAGGCCAGCTCCCAAGCGCGTCGCCGCCCTCTGGTGCCTGCTCACTGCCGTACGGGCTTTCCCCCATGGCCCCCCAGTCCTGGCCGACTCGGTTCCCTTCCCCCGCTCCTCGCTGGCCAGTGGCCTCCTCCTTGCCCAGCCCTCCCAGGCTCCTTGGGCTCTGGCTCCCAGTGGGCCAGGGACCCTGCACGGGCGGTGAACCTGGAAAGACGTGGTCAGGGCACAGTGGGGCCTTGCCCTCCCCACCCAGGGGCTTCCCCACCCCTAAGCCACAGCTCTCCATGGCCACGTACGGTGCGCACTGGTTAGGGTACACGGGGAGGGGATGGGTGTCCGTGTCCCTGGGGAAACACCCTAAACGACAGCCCCGGGCAGAGCCTTGCCCCTGGACAGGGCCCAGGAAAGGTCCCGGGGAGCAGGTACGAAGTGTAGCCACGGGGAGCAGAGGCCAGACCGGCGCGCCAGGCAGCCTCCGCTCCGCCACGTGCCCGGAGCCCGCAGTAGCCAAGATGCTCCCTCGGCCCTGATGGGTCGAGACCCTGGTGCTGATCCGAGGCTGCGTGACTGCGGGGACCTGCTTGGGGAATTTGGGGGTTCCGGTGGGGCGGGGCCGGGCACTGGAACGCTGCGGGGGCGCTCCGGTCGGCACCGGCCCAGCCTGCTCTCCGGAACTGACCGACCGACGGAAGAAAAAACGGACGGACGGAGGGAAAGGCGAAACCCTATTACTTCCGGAAGTGCCCGGCGAGAGGCTATTGTGTCCGCGGAGCGCGAGAACGCGCTTTCGGCCTGAGGCGGCCGCGGTCCTCAAGACTGCCAGCAGGTGGCGCTGGCCGCCGGACTTCAAGCATTCCGGGAATTGCATCCGATTGCCGCCCTTCCTTTTCTCCTTGGCTAGTTCCTGCTTGTTTATTGAAGGAGCGCTGGCGTCTCTGGGCTGTCGCGAACAGGCCCCCAATGCGGAGGAAGGGCGGTTACGCCGAGAAACGCGCACGCACAGGACTACATGTCCCGGCAGGCCTCGGGAGCAGGGGCCCAGTGCCTTGTGGGGGTTTTAGTTCTCTGAACCCAGAAGCGGCGGCGCTTGGCTGGCGAAAGACTCGGTTTCCCAGAGGACCGAGCGCGGCGTCCCGGCAGGCGGCGCGACCAAGATGGAGGCGGCCAAGCCACGGTGAGTCGGTAGGTTCGTGGTGGGGGGAGGCCGTCGGGAGGCCGCTGGCCGCATCCTGCATCCCTGAACCCGGTCACTCCGACGTCTCGGTTTCCCCCGTCCTTTCGCGGCCTGGCCCTGGGGACCCCGAGCCTCCTGAGGCCCGGGCCCAGGGCCCATCCAGCCGGCCCTGGCCCCCGAGAATCTTTCGTTCGTTCCCCGCCGCGGAGAGCCTGCTGTGTGCCAGGCACAGAGCGAGGCGCTGGGCACGTAGAGCAGAGTAAGACAAGGCTCTAATTTCAAGGAGGAGAGAGACGAGCAGAAAGGAAACCAGTGCTCCCGGCCCCTGGGACCTGGTCTGCGCCGATCCGGGCCCTTGGAAACCTCAGCGCCTCGGCCAGGATCCAACTGTGCCCTCCAGTGAGCCCTTGAAGTAACCTGAGGCCTTGAGTTCAAGAAACGACTCCCGGGTTCCCTAGTTCCATATCATGGGGCCCGATCACCGTTTCTGAGTGGCCCACAGAACAGGCTACTCGGTGGCTTCGGGTGGTGCGTGCAGAGAATAGTGCGAATTTGGAAAGTCAGAGACTGGCTGGAACTCTAGCTGTGACTTGGGCAAATTATTTCCTCACTGGCCCTGCCAGCTCTAAAACATAGTGGGATGTGCTTCCTACCCCTTTCTCTCCTGAAGTCATTCCTTCCCAGAGGAGCCCCGCCCCACAGAAATTGCGTGTCGCTTGCGTGTGACCCCATGGAGAGCACGCAGAGCCGCCCTTGTCCGCGGGTCCCCATCCGCACGGGCTGCACAAGCCACGGGTCACCCTGCGCGAGGGATCTCGGTGGAGAGAAGGAGCTGCTGATAGTTGCCTGCCGGCGGTGCTGAAGGAGGAGGGTGGGCTGTTCTCAGCCTGGGAACAAACTCCAAGCTCCCAGTCACACCCGCCCACGCATGGGGGGTCTGTAGCATTTCTCTGATCCGCATGAAAGGTTGGGGAGGGCTGGAGTGTTACAGGAGAAATGCCCGTTGGAGGTGGCTCCTGGCCTGCTGAGGGCTTGCCTCTACCCAGCAAAGCTGCTTGAGATCATGAACACCCCAGTTCCCTGAGAGCTAGACCCTCAGGATGCGTGGGACAGTGCCCACAAACAGGATCCAGAAGGGTGCGCCGGCCTTTGTGGAGTGCCTTCCGCATGCCAGGCGCTGTGCTAGGCAGTTTACAAACAATAGTAGAACAGATGGAGCAGAGGCTGCCCTGGGTCCTGGGTTCAGACCCTGGCTGGGCTGCTGACTGGTGAAGTCCCCAAGCAGGCCACCCTGTCGTCGCTCCGGGCAGCTGGGAGTTAGGACTGACTTGAAGAGGACATTGGGATTGAGTGTGCTTAGGTGTCGAGAGTGCCTGCTCCAGGTCTGTGAACCAAAACACCCCTCTCTCGGGGCTGGGTGCCTTTCCACACCCTCCTCTCTGGTCTGATAGGTGAATCTCTCCCCAGCACTCACCCCAGCTGAGCGGCCAAAAGGGGCTGTGTGGGGACGACCGCGCCTGTGCCGTGAGGACCTGCCTCGGGGCTCCACCTGCCTGGCCACCCACCCAGCCAGTGCGCCAGTGTCCGCCACAGGCACCAGGGAAGAAGGGAGGTGAGAGCAGGTTCTCCGAGGCTGGGGTGGGCCCTGTCCCTTTCTGTGGCGGTCACAGCCTTTCTGCTGCCCCCATCTCCCACCCAGGGGCAGCGCTGTGCTGGAGGGAAGGTTCCAGGCACTGAACCTGCCCTTGTGCTGTTTGGTCCAGGTGTGGTGTTGGCCCTCCGGACAGATGGCTCAGGCAGGAGTGGGTGAGGCCGAAGGCGAGGCGGAGCGGGGGACAGAGTCGGACACCCTGCCTTCTGACATGGTCTCCCTCAGCGACTCTGACACAGACCTCAGTCTGCCTGGCAGTGCTGAGGTGGAAGCACTGTCCCCAGAGGGCCTGCGCGGCGAGGCTGAGGGGGATTCAGGCCCCGATGAGCCCCCCTCACCCCCGGCGGGCCTGCCTGGAGCCACTGTCCAGCCCTTCCACCTGAAAGGCATGAGCTCCACCTTCTCCAAGCGTAGCCACGACATCTTCGACTGCCTGGAGGGGGTGGCCCACACCAGCAGGGGTGACAGTGGGGGCTTCAAGCAGCCCCTGTCACCCCCAGACCAGTCTCCGATGGAGGGCCCGGGCAGGGCTATTTGGAGCCCTGTCCCTCCAAGGGTGCCCTCCGTCCCTGACTATGTGACCCACCCTGAGCGTTGGACCAAGTACAGCCTGGAGGATGTGGCTGAGGGCAGCGAGCAGAGCAACCGGGCTGCAGCCCTGGCCTTCCTGGGCTCCCGGAGCCCGGCTGCGTCCCCTGACTACGCACCCTCCTTCAACCAGGATCCCTCCAGCCACGGGGAGGGAAGGATCCTCTTCTCCAAGCCAGCCCGAGCCAGCGAGGCCAGGCCCGGGAGGAACCGAGTCCTGAGGAAGGCAGGAGTGCCAGGTGCAGCCGAGGACACCGTGAAGCTGGCCCACCTGGCCGCGAGCCCAGAGACTGAGGAGAGCGGCCCCCGGGGGGGACTGCAGGAGGTGGGGAGGCCTGGGGGGCCTTCCAGTGGGGGCCCCGCGCCAGTGGAGACTGTCGGCTTCCGTGGCAGCAGGAAGCGGAGCAGAGACCACTTCCGGAGCAAAGACGGCAGCCCCGAGGGCCCAGGAGGCGAGGCCTGAGGTGGAACTGCCGTCCCGGGCCTGGCCGCCTGAGCCGCAGGCCGCACAGGGGCAGACCGGGCAGTGCCCAGCCCGGGGCAGCCAGCCAGGCCCGACCCCGAGGCCAACCCACCCGGTGGCTGGTCTTTGGAAGGAAGACGCTGCCTGGGGCAGCTCCCTGGGTCCAGGTGGAGGAGAGGCGGCACAGACAGCCCCTGGGAAGGAAGCCTGGTGGGCACGGCCTGCAGGTGGGCCCTGGTGTCGAGGCCCCCTGCCTGGGAAGCCCTGCTGTGACTGCCCTGTGGGGGACAGTAAAGGTTTTGGGTGTTCATCCAGGCTCCGTGTGTCTGTCTGTACCCCTGAGAGCTCACCCGGGCCTGTGCACAGACGGGTCATGGCTGGGTCACCTCGCACATATCAGCCAGGATGGGGCTGTTGGCAGGCTGGGGCCATTCCGCACCTCTCCTGTGCACAGGGAGGGCCCCCGAGTGGGCTGGGAAGTCCAACGGGTGCCCAGGCCACTTCCGGGATGGTGGGGACTCAGCCCTGCCTCTCCTGGCTCAGGGTCCCCCGGGAAGACGGACTGACCTGGCAGAAGGATGCCCACCCCCGTCCCAAGTGCAGTTCTGCCTTGAGTGGTCTGAACACCCCACTCCCCACCCTGTGGGCCAGTTTAACCTCGGCCAGCGGGCACTTTGGGCACCTTGAGAGGGAGCTTGAGGTGTGGGTGTTTCAGGGCCAGGTGGGTGGCACCCAGCGGCCATCTAGGCTCAGGCTTGTGAGCAGTCGCTGCAAGCTGCATTGGGTGGGAGCCGGGAGCTGGGGCACGCGAGAGCTGGCCGGCTGACTCCTGAGGACACTTGGGTCCCAAAGGGAAGAAATGACAGCCACTAGCATGTCAGACACTCTCTTTCAGCCAGAACAAAGTGGGGGGGGGGGCTCTGAGCACTGCCCGTGGTGGTGCGTCCACTGGACAGAGCTGAATTCCCAGAAGAGGTGGCCGTCGGAAGAGGCCTAGAGGACCACTTGCCGCCGGGTGCACCACTGTGGGGAGGAGAGGTGGCAGCTCAGGGCCACACCCCACCTCTCCTGCTGGATCTGGACAGAAGGGGCCAAGCGGAGCTCCAGAGGAGGTGGCCAGCAGGCAAACAGGCCAGGCGACTCAGGTGTTGGGGGGCGGCTGGCCAGCCTCAGGGCGCTCTCTGCTGCCAGGGCCCCCTCCGTGGTCGGCAGAGGGCTGCAGGCTCCCACCGCCACTGTAGTTCTTAGAGCCTGGTGGGGGAGGAAGGCCCGTCAGCGGCTGGGACAGCCTCAGGAAGGTGGGAGGGGCCCTGCCTAGAGGCCAGGGGTGGGCCCCACAGAGACCAGCTGCCCAGGGGAAGGCTGGGGAGTCAGAAGAACCTGCCCAGGCCACGTCCAGGGCTCCCAACAGAGGGGCAGCCTAGGAGGGCCACGCCAGGCAGCGCCTCAGAGGTCTGAGGGAGCTGAGCCCCTCGGCCCGGCCAGGTCCGAGGCTTTGTCAGAGGACTGTGGCCTCCAGGGGGCACCCGAGGCCTCCACCCTCCAGATGCCCACCCACTCTGCCACCCCACTTACTCCAGGGGCTGTGGCCCTGGGCCAGGGTGTCAGTCACGGCAGACAGGAGCACCGTGCAGTAGTTGATCTGTAAGATGGACAGGAGTCCAGGGGAGCCCAGAGCTCGCATGGCAGGGGGGACCTGCCAGGGTGCCTGCTGCCCATCAGCCTGCCCTTTGTAAGTGGCTGCAACCCAAGGGCAGGGGACAGAGGGCCAGGCTCCAGGCTGGGTGGGCAGAGGGCACAGTCTCTGCTAAGTGGATGGGACGGCAGGCTCAAGTGCCAACTCAACACCCTGAGGAAGGCCTCTCTGCCGCCCCAGCCACGGGGGCACAGGGTGTGGGAAGGTCCCCACATATGGGTGCCACACACCCCGCACACGCGTGCCCATCTGGTGAGAAAGGGACCCGCAATCGCCAGCTTACTTGTGACTCTAAGCCCTTGATGCGCTTCTCCTGCTCTCGCAGCCCACCTAGGCAGTTGGCCACCAAATCCACCCTGTGGCAGAGCAAATGGCCACGGCAGGCATGACACTGGTGCTCCCCTGGTGGCTCACCTCCCTGCCTACCCAGGCCCCTCGGGGTCCCTGCTCACGGAACCTCTCAGCACCGGGTCTGGGCGCTGTGGCCCTCCCGCCTCCTTCGTCCCTCGCCCGGACCCACAGCTGGTGGTGCCTGAACTCTTTGGGGAGCATGAGAAAGGCTGGGTGCCCAGGGAGGGGCTGGGTGCCCTCCCTGCTCTCCCTGCCCTTGGGGACAGTGCGGGCGCAGACAGGATGGTTCCAGCACACAGACAGGAACTGAAGGGCCCCCAGCCAGGACTGGTGAGGGGCATGGAAGAGGGCTGGACAGAGAAGGACGGAGGGTGGCTGAGTCCCTGCGGAAACCCCACGGTAGGGAGGACGCCACACTTATTGGCCAGTGTCCCCGACTACAGGGGCGGGTAGGTAGGTGCCAGCATAGCCCAGGCCTGGGGTCGGGAGGCCCTGCTCCCCTCTACGCTTCAGTTTCCCCAGCCTGATCCTCTGGCCCAGAGGCCACACCGGCTTGAGGGCAGCCGGCCACCTCCAGTAAGAATGGCCGGTCCCGGCAGAGCTGGTAGCAGCCCCGCTGCAGACCCCCTGCCCGCCGTGCCGGCCCCCACCTGTGGGCGGTCCTCCGAAGGACCTCCGCGCTACTGTCCTTCCTCTTCTTCTCCAGGCTGCTCAGGAAGTTCTCCTTCTGGACCGCCTCCCACGTGACGATCTTCTGGTCCAGGGGGTCCGGCAGCTCTCTCTCTGGGGGGGCAGGGCAGCAACTGGCTTCGCTAGAGCCGGGTGGGCCTCAGGGCAGATCCTGGGCCTGGCCTTGGAGCGGGGCCCACGGGCAAGAGCAGAAGTACCCCCCACGCCATCAAATGGGGTCAGCCCCAGCCTGGCAGGTCAGTCTGCAGACAGGCCCAGCAGGCGGGCCAGGGGACAGGTGCAGAGACAGCCTAGCCGGCTTCTCGGCCTGGGCGAGGGCAGCTTGCAACCTGACCGCACGCCCAGCCGAAGGACCCCCACAACCCCCAGGCCGTGCCCAGCCTCGGGCGCCCCGCCCAACCTGGGAGCTCCACCCGCCCCCTAGCCTCC
>NW_004444180.1:2429981-2433940 GCF_000243295.1 Trichechus manatus latirostris
CACCGGCTCCGTCCCTTCCAAGGCCGTTCCACCCACTTCCTCGCCAGGCCCAGCTCACGCCCAGGTCCTGTCTTCACCTGGGCCCCGCCCCCACTCGGGTCCCGCCCCCATCCAGGCCCCGCCCCTGGAGCACCGCCCCATCTTCTCCCAGGGCGCCCTGCCCTCAGCTAGGCCCCGCCCCCGTCTATGCACCAACCCCTGGGGCCCGGGCCCCGCCCTCACCCAGGCGCCGCCCCTTGCGCTCCGCCCCCTTGCGGAAGGCCTTGAGCAGCAGACTCAGGTGGCTGAGAACGATAAAGGGCGGCGCCAGCGCGGGGCGCTCGTGGTACTCCACGATCAGGCTGTAGCGCTGCGACTTCCAGAACGTGTCGGCGTTGCCCTGCACCACCTGGAACGTGTAGCTGCGAGGGCGTGAGCGGGCGGCTGGGGGGGCGCCCCCTGCTGCAGCCCGCTGGCAGTCCTTTGGGGAATGGAGATCTCCATTGTCTCAGAACCACCCATCTCTCCCTGTGGGGGGTGTCTGAAGTGGGGTTCACTCGTCCTGAGCCCCTACTGTTCTGTCCTGGGCCACCTGAGTCCCCGGCACGCCACCGAACCCTGCGCCCGCCTCGTCAGCACCACCTCATATATGCCCTCGGGCACCCGGCGGGGCGAGTTTGCCCCTTCAGCTGCCTGGACCAGGCCCGAAGGCTAGGGGACGCAGGCCTGCTCTCCTCTGGGCGGAGCCAGAGCAGGGCGGAGCCGGCGCGGGGCGGAGCCGGCGCGGGGCGGAGCCGGCGCGGGGCGGAGCCAGAGCAGTCGGGAGTCCGCAGAAGCTGGGTGGGGTGGGGTCCCTGGGCAAGGAGGGGCCTCCAGGACAACTGTAGGTGGGCGGTGCACAGGGAGGGCGGCTGGGGGCTGCTGGGTGGGAGGGGTCCCTGGGCGGTGAGGGCCCCAGGACAACTGCACTGGGCGGTGCAGAAGGAGGGTGAGTAGCGCGGGGAGCAGGGGCCAGGGGCCGGGAGCTGGGGGCTGGCACCTGAACATGGCGATGAGCAGGTTCATAAGCAGCACGTTGGTGACCAGCAGGAAGGTGACCAGCAGCAGGATGACCAGCCAGTTGGCGTAGAGGTTGGGGCAGGAGGGCGAGTCCCCTAGCATCAGGGGGTGGGTGGAGCAGTTCACTCGGGCTTCTGAAACACAGAGGCACGATGGGGCCGGGGCTCGGCGAACAGCGACCGGGGCGCTCCGGGGCAGCCTGGGCAACACCCCTCGACCAGAGGGCTGCATCCTGGCGTTGAGATCCCGATGTGGAGGGCGGGTGGAGGTGCTGTTTGGGGTGACCATCTGTCCTGCTCTGCTGGGGCTGTCCTGATTCTTCCCCATTGTGGGAAAGCCAGCTCCCCACCTCTGCTCGCCTCAGTCCCAGCCTACAGGCCACGGAGGCAGAGCTAAGGCCATTTGGGGGGCAGTGGAGGAGGGGTTGCGTGGATTGGCACACAGCCAGTCTCGTAGGTTTGGGGAGAGGCCTCTTTACTGCAGGACTTCTCCAGGCCTGTAGGGTGCTGGTGCCTGTCACGGGCTCCGCGGTGGGGAGCAGTTTGCAGCGGTACCAAAGCATAGCAGGTCACTGCAGGTGTGTGTGTGTGTGTGTGTGTGTGTGTGCGTGTGCGTGTGCGTGTGCGTGTGCGTGTGCGTGTGCGTGTGCACGTGCGTGTGCACGTGCGTGTGCATGCACGTTGGTGTGCATTTCTGTGAATGCCCCTCCTGGTCTCCGTGCTGTGACTGTGACCCAGCTCACCCTGGGGTGGGGTTCTGGGGCCTGTATCTAGTGGTCTCCCTCTGTGCACCCCCTGGCCTCTGCCTCCGTGCGGGGGTGCAGTTAGGCGCACCTGGAGAGGCCTGTTTCCCCATGTCCCTGCCTCCTTTCTCCTGAGTAATGGTGGTGGCCAGCCACATGTGAGTTGTTGAGTGTGCATGTGGGGGTGCTCGCCACGGTCCTATCGCGTGCCCTCCCCTTCTGCATCCATCAGCTGTCCCAGGCTGAAGCATGGCCCTGCACGTTCAGTCCCTGCGCCCGAGAGGTGGCCAGGCAGGGCCTGGAGAGCCGAATCTGTGAAGCCTTAAATCTGTCTAGTAGAAGCATCCCTATGGTATCGAGGCCCCAATCCCTCCCTCCCTCGTGATTCCAGAAGGCACCACCAGGCCAGGGGCTAGGGGATTGGAATTAGGCTGTCTCTGGGGACCCAGGAACATGGGGCTCTCTTCATAGCATCCCAGCCCTGGGGCTCCAGCGGCCACTGGGCCGGGGGGCCAGCAGGCTGTGGGGGAGCTGCTCAAGCCTGAGAGCCTGGCTTCTGGGCCTGTTTCCCTCTCCGGTTCGGGTATGTTGTGAATTACTCTCCACCCAGCAGCGGGCTGGCCTCACCTGGAGCTGGACATGTGTGTATGTGTGTGGGGGGGGACGGGGGTTAAACCGGGAGGGCCCTGAAGGCCAAGTGAAGCCTCTGAGCAGATGGGGTAACTGAGGCCCAGAGAGGAAAAGAGGAGGCACGGTGAATCTGACATGCTGACCTCTGGCCCTGCCACGGACCTTCTTCCCCACGACTCATGCTGAGACCACATGGTGCTTTAGAAACCTTTCTGAGGAGGCCCAAGTGGCTTGGGGACCCTCTGGGAAGTCCACACTCCCACCGCTGTCCCAGGATGGTGCCCCGACTCCTGGCAGGAAGGGCTGGGACTAGGCCTGTCCCCCGAACCACAGGGAGGTGTATGCAGGACCGACCGGGCCTGAGTAGGGGCCACTCCATGGAATGTGCTTCCCGACCTGGCTGGAAGGGCTACCTTGCCAGCTCCTGCCCCAAGGGGCCTGCTGGGTGGGGCAGCATGGGGGTCCCAAGTGTATGGTGGGGCTGGGGGAGGAGGCAGCGTAGGGTGAGCTGAGCCAGGAAGGCCATGCTTGTGCTAAGCAAACACAGAGAGCCGGGGCTGCGGCGGAGGAAATGGTGCAGACCCTACTAGGGCAGTCTCCATGACAGCGCAGCTCACTCCTGGCCTGCGCACGCCCTAGTGCCCTCGACAAGTATCTCTCAAGGGCCTGGGGTGCTGGCCTCACCTCATCAGCTGCCCCTCCACCCGGCCCCTGCATGGGCTCTGCCCAGGGGCACCACCCCTCCACCCCCACCTAGGCCCCAGGCCTGCAGAACCCCCAGGAGTCCTCATCCTCCCCAAACCCAGCCACTCGCAGGGTCCTGCCCAGGTGCCCATTCCCCACCCTCCCTCGCCCCCACATTGTACTCTCTGGTCCAGGGAAAGTTCTCGGAGGCTCCATGCTGCTGGAGCCCAGGCCAAGGGCCCAGCCGGCCCAAAGACCCGACACACACACCTGGCCACGGCGCGTGGATATGTTGAGGTGGGCTTCAGAAGCCAGGGCACCACTGGGGACAACTTGATGGGGGGGCCTTCCCAGCAGGCAGGTGCCCGGGGCCTTGGTGCGTGAGTGATGAGGGGGCCCTGCCCTCAAGAGGGCCATGGGGGAGGGGCAGAGGCCAGCGGAGGGTGTGGCCAGGCCAGGCCCGGACCCCCGGGGACAGTCAAGATGGCCTGGGGTAGCTCCTGCTCTGCGCCCACCGCGCCTGCCCATCCTCGGCCCAGCACACCCCATCCCCAAGCAGGGCTGGGCCCCTAGTCGCTCCCAACAGGTCAGCCCCTCGGCCCCGTGGCCAGGTCAGGGGCTCCGTGACCATCAGAACCAGCCTGAGGTGGCACTGTCCTGGTCCCTCAGGCCAGCGTGTGCGGGGCACAGGGGTCTGAGTCTCACAAGTCCCCAGAAATCCCCCTCGAGGGCCTTGTATTCGCGAGGCTCGTAAAAGGACTCTCCATGAACCGGACTCCGTTAGACTGCACCCGGGGTGCAGCTTCCAGCTTAGAGCGCGTACAGGGCTCTCCGGTGATCCCCGCCACCCTCGCTGCCGCCTCCT
>NW_004444180.1:2434107-2437089 GCF_000243295.1 Trichechus manatus latirostris
CGCCCCGGCCGGCACCATCGATCTCATCCAGAGGGATCTGCCCAAAGATCTGCAGGTAGGGCCGGTAGAGGACTCGCCGGAAGATCCACTCGGGGCGGCCGTCATGCGGGTGCAGCAGGGCCTGCGTGGTCACGCCATAGGCCACGAGCCACACGCTCAGGAAGAAGAGGAAGAAGAAGACGTCCTTCATCTCGGGGCGGGAGAGGCGCGTTAGCCGGGAAGGGGGGGATGGGGGGTGGGGGGCGGAGTCGCGGGGCTCACCATGCGCTCCACGATGATGATCTTGGGGCCCAGCTGCTTGTGGATGGCGAAGATGTGGATGAGCCGCAGCGTGAACACCATGAAGTCAATGGCCAGCACCGCGCGGCCGGCCTCGAACACTGAGGGCAGCACCCTGGGGACATGAGGCTGAGCTGCCAGAAAGCCCCAAGGGCACGCGCTGGCCAAGGGGCCAGCCAGAGCAAAGCCCAATTCCCGAGGCCCAAGCAGCTTCATGCAGAAGGTGGCCTGGCTCCAGGCCCGTGGACGGCATGCCCAGCCCCCTGCAGCTGCTCCTGCAGGCCACACAGACCTGCAGGTGACACCAACAATGAACAGGAAGATGGCCACCATGTCACACTTGTTCCAGTTGTCCTCCACGTACAGCGTGAATTTCTTTACCAGGTGCATGTCCTCATCCGTGAAGAAGCCCTGGTGGAGAGGCAGACAGTCCTCTTACTGCTGCCTGGGCTCCCACCTCTGGCTGGGGACACCCCTGCCCAGACCAGGCTGGGATCATCCGGGATCAGGGCTCAGCCTTTGATCAGGAATCAAGGCTCAGTTTGATTAGGACTGGAGATCAGTTAGAGATAGCATCAGGGCTGAATGTGGGATAAGGGCTAAAGTCAATCTGGACATGGGATCAGGGAACTCTGTGATGAGGGTCCAGGATCATTGTTCACTCTCAGTCAATGATCAGGGTCAGGGTTCAGATTCTGGGGAGACAGGCTCAGTCTGGAGTTGGGATCAGGGCTCAGTCTAGAGTTGGGATCAGGGTTCAGGGCTCAGTCTGGAATTGGGATCAGGGTTCAGGGCTCAGTCTGGAGTTGGGATCAGGGCTGAGTCTAGAGTTGGGATCAGGGCTCAGTCTAGAGTTGGGATCAGGGTTCAGGGCTCAGTCTGGAGTTGGGATCAGGGTTCAGGGCTCAGTCTAGAGTTGGGATCAGGGTTCAGGGCTCAGTCTGGAATTGGGTTCAGGGCTCAGTCTGGAATTGGGATCGGGGCTCATTCTGGAGTTGGGATCAGGGTTCAGGGCTCAGTCTAGAGTTGGGATCAGGGTTCAGGGCTCAGTCTGGAATTGGGATCGGGGCTCATTCTGGAGTTGGGATCAGGGTTCAGGGCTCAGTCTGGAATTGGGTTCAGGGCTCAGTCTGGAATTGGGATCGGGGCTCAGTCTGGAGTTGGGATCAGGGCTCAAGGCTCAGTCTGGAGTTAGGATCAGGGCTCAGTCTAGAGTTAGGATCAGGGGTCAATCTATGCCCAGGGACAAGGCTCAGATGTCAGGGAGGACGGGGGCCCCTCACGCTGCTGCCTGTTTTGTAGCTGAGGAGCTGTGGCCCAAGCGGACAGGCCCAGCCCCAAACCGACCTGCCGAATCTCCTCCAGCACCAGCGTAAAAACCCAGAAGTAGAGAGTGATCTCGGCTCCTGAGGGCCCCTGGGGTGGTGGCTGGAAGTCCACCAGCAGGACGTAGGTGAACAGGAAGAGAAAGGCGAAGTACATGACCACGTTCCCCAGGAACACGGTCACAGGTGCACCCCAGAACTTCCGCCAGCGTGTGAGCAGGAAGGCAGCCTGTGGCCCACGGTGGCCGTGCACAGCCCCAGGCACCTCCTCTGGCTGGTCCACCCTGTGCCGCAAAGGAGGCCCCGGTGGTGAGAGGGGGGTGGGTGCCCCATGGAGCCCTCAGCCTGCTGCCTGCTGCCCGCCCGTGGACCCCTCGCCTGCCATGGCCTCGTACCAGCTGCCGGGGCTGCTGAGCAGGTTCCTCTCTGCGTCCAGGCTGTCCAGCTCCCGCAAGGCCTCCGGACCTGCCCTCAGTGGGGCATCCTCGCTGTGGGGCAGGGGATGCTCAGGCCCAGGAGGCCCCCAGAGGTACCCTGAGGGCCCTGCACACCCACCAGCAAGGAGCCTGCCGCCTGCACCAAGAAGGATGAGGGCAGAGCCCGGCTGTGCGTGGAGGCTGTGCGGGGAGGGCCACGGGGATGCCCAGCAGGGGGACGCGAGACACCTGCCCACACCTGAGGAGCCCAGGGCAGCCCCTGGGTGTACCTGAAGGTGATGAGGGTGGTGTAGAGGAGAGCAGGGCAGATGAAGGCACCCAGCAGACGCAGGATGGGTGTGCCCGTGGCCATGTCCCCCCACCAGATCTGCGTCAGGAAGGCCTGCAAGACAGGTGGCTGCTGGCCCACCTCCATACCACGCCACCAGGGCCAGGATGCCCGTCCAAGTGCCTGCTACAACCCGTTGCTCTCCACCTGCACTTGGGAGGGGTCTGGCGGGAACACATTCTTAAGGGGCTAAGCATCCCATGAGGGTTTAGTGCTGGGGTGGGCCTGGGGGTAAGGGGAGGGCAGCGCTCAGGGGTCAGGGGGTCTGAGCCGAGGATGTCCGCTGAGACCCCAGGTGGGGCGAGGGGCCAGGTGTGCCCGGGGAGGAAGCCGCAGCACTGCTGGGACACATGGCTGGGACGGCCACGGTGGCGAAGGGTGGGAATTACAGAGGCGGAGGGCGCCTGGCGGTGTGCGGGGCCCAGCCCTACCGGCCGCCCACTCACCTGCACACCATCATGGGCAAAGAAGGCCTTGGCGTCGGCCTCGGCGGCCAGGTGCAGGCAGGTGGTCTTGCCCCAGCTGTGGTTCCGCCGCACCAGCAGGGCGAAGGCGCAGTCCTCGCTGTTGCTGTAGCACTCGGAGAAGAGCTCTGCAGGGCCATCGGGCGCTG
>NW_004444180.1:2437582-2438764 GCF_000243295.1 Trichechus manatus latirostris
CCCGCCTCCACCTCCTGGGCAGCGCGCACCAGACCCACCGCCTGCCTGCCCCCACCCGCCTCCACCTCCTGGGCCCCGCCCTGACCCCTGACCCCCTCTGCCTTTGTTTCCCTGCAGCTGGTCCTTGGCAGCACCTCAGCGGGTTTACACAGGAGGCCCCGCTTAGAGGAGTGGGAACAGGCAGTGACTTTTCGTCCCCTCCCCACTCACCCAGGGCCAGCTGCTCGTACTTGGCCTCCTGCATGACGCGGGCCACCTCAGTCTCCGTCTCCAGGTGGGACATCTCTTTGAGGATCTTGCAGGCGGCCAGCGCAGCGGCCACACCTTCCCGGCCCTGGGAGACCGGGTCTGAGGCGGGCGCTCCTCTCTGGCACCCCCAGGCCCCTCCCCGGGAACCCTGGGGGAGTGCTTCCCTGGGGAAGCCTGATGCTTGGAGGAGGCCTTGCTCAGTGCCCTGGGCCGTGGCCGTGCTCACCATGGCCCAGAAGTAGGTGGCCATCTCGTGGCGGTTTTGTAGCACTGCCCACAGGAACAGGTCCCGCCAAGGGGCCTCGCTCTTCTGGCTCAGGTCGAGCGGCCACTTGTGCCCCGGGGGCCGTGTGGTCAGACCCTTCTCCTGGAGGGTGCAGACACTGGCCTCCGTGCCTGGGCCCCTGCCTGCACCCAGGCCCTCACCGCCTGTCCCCGCCCTCTCACCACATGTCCCCAACCCCCGCCCCGTTCACCGCCTGTCCCTGCCCCCTCACCGCCTGCCCCCGGGCCCCCGGGCGGCCGTCCTGGTACAGGCCGCGGCCGGCGTCATGCAGGAAGTCCTTGAGCACGCGAGAGACGTCGTGCAGGGAGAAGGCGGGCGGCGTGGCGGGCGGCTCACGGGCCTGCTGGGCGCCCAGGCCGGCCAGCGTCAGGCGGCCCTCCTCGTGTTTGCGCTGCAGCAGGTCGAAGAGCAGGCTCTTGGGGGACACAGCGCGGTAGAGCTGCTGCAGTCGGCCATACGTCAGGAAGTCGGGCACGTCGGCGCCATTGTCCACGAAGAGGCGCACGAACTCCGGCCTGTCGTTCACCAGCGCGTCCATCATCACCTCCTCCAGGTCGCGGGACTGGGTGGGGAAGCAGGCGTGAGGAGGGGCCGATCAAGGACACGGGGGCGGGGCAAAGATGGGGCGGAGCAAGGACATGGGGGGG
>NW_004444180.1:2439044-2449134 GCF_000243295.1 Trichechus manatus latirostris
GGGGGTGGAGCAAGGACGCAGGGGAGGAGCAAGGACACGGGGGGGTGGAGCAAGAATGCAGGGGCGGGGCAAGGACATGGTGGGGTAGGGCAAAGGCCCAGGGGACAGGGGAGCTGTGGGGGGTAGGGACAGGGCGGGCACTGGGGCCTCTGCCCAGGGTTCAGACCCCCAGTTCCCGGGTCCCCATGCAGGCAGGGAAGGCAGGAATGCGACGACCCACCGCACTGGGCCTCACCTCGGTGGCTCAAGGCACCCGGGCCAGCACAGGCCCAGCCAAAGCACTGGGGACTGCAGCCCACCCTCTAGGACACTGCCTGCCCCAGGCCCCCACACTTCGTGGGCCAGAAATGAGGCTTCAGGATGCAGCTGGCAGGACAGCCAGGGGCCCACACAGCCCAGGTGGACAGGAGGGCCTAAGCAGCTCAGTTGGTCAGTTGGTTGGGGGCCCTTTTAGCCCAGGCGGTCAGGGTCAGAGGTAGGGGGTGGGGAGTGGGGATGGGCACCTTCCACTCCACGTCCCCATTGAAGATCTCACTCTTGGCGATGTCCACATGGTCCCAGGCCACAGCCAGCTTGAGCTCATCCAGGTAGTCCTGCGCCTTTTGGGTGTGGCTCTTGCAGGCTGCAGGCCGAGCCAGAGGGAGGGTGTGAGGGTGGGTGCAGGTTCCCCAAAGGCAGGTTTTCTAGGTGTACGAACACTGGCCTTTGCCCAGGGTCTGTGGGGGAACAGTTCACTGTCCCCAAATAACATGAGAGGCACATGGCTTGGTCAGGAATGTCCCCCCAAGCCCTGGAGTGGGTGGTGGCGGAAAGGGCGCCTCACGCCTCCTGCTGGGACAGGCTGAGCAGAGTGAAGGTGGAGATGGGGACCTGTCTCGCTCCCCAGTGAGGGGCACCCTCCCCAAGCCTCTTCCTGCCTCCCAAGGACCTCAGGAGTAACAGGAGGAAGGTAGGGGTCTCGGCTAACACCGTGGGCTGCCAGGCCCCTCTCTGGCACTGGTGGTCCAAGACCCCTCCCAAAACGGGGAGGGCAGTTTTGCCATCTCTTGCCCCGGAAGGTCCACTCTTGGGCAAGGCCATTGCAGTGCCTGGGGCTTGGCACTGCCCACTGTGACCCGCCATCACCCCGAGACCCAGGCATGTCAGCCTTACAGGGCCAGTGGACATGACTACCCGGGTATTGTGGTGCCTTCTCCCAGGACTGCGGGGACCAGTGTGACTTGTGTGACCATGCGAGCAGGGGCTCACTGGGCCTCAACTCAGTATTTTATTGTCTGGGGTGCAGTCATAAAACCTAGCGCCGCCCACAGTCCGGATGCCCGACGGCCCGACAGAGGGGCCTCCCCTGGTGCAGTGTGCCCCCTACCATCAGCGCCGCCCCTTCCCCACCTCAGGCCTGTGTCTGCTGCGAGTGGTCAGCCCCCAGCCATGCATTTGTCTCCAATAAAAAGCACACGGCATCATAGCCAGAGTGGCCGCAGCCCCACTGTCCATTAGTAGGTGAATGGATAGATGAAATACGGTCCATCCGTACAATGGGGAATTGTGCGGTCATGAAATGAAGGCCTGATACATACATGCTACGGCACGGATGAACCTTGAACACATAACGCTGAGTGACATAAGCCAGTCACAAAAATACCACGTATTGTATAACTACATTCATATGAAGTGTCCAGAACAGGCAAATCCATAGAGACAGAAAGTAGATTAGTGGTTGCCTAGGGCTTGGGGTGTCAGGGGAAAATGGGGAGTGACTGCTGATGGGTCTAGGGTTTCTTTTTGGGGTGATGAGAATGTTCTGGAAGTAGATAGTGGTGATGGTCGCACAATTCTGTGAATGCACTGTTGTTATGTTGTTGTTGGGTGCTATCGAGTCAGTTCCAGCTCATAGCGACCCCGTGTACAACAGAACGAAACACTCCCCGGTCCTGCGCCATCCTCACAATCATTGCTATGCTTAAGCCCATTGTTGCAGCCACTGTGTCAATGCATCTCCTTGAGGGTCTTCCTCTTTCTCGTTGACCCTGTTCTTTACCAAGCATGATGTCCTTCTCCAGGGACTGATCCCTCCCGATAACATGTCCAAAGTATGTAAGACGATGTCTTACCATGCTCGCTTCTAAGGAGCATTCTGGTTGTACTTCTTAGAAGACAGATTTGTTCGCTCTTCTGGCAGTCCCTGGTATATTCAATATTCTTCACCAACACCATAATTCAAAGGCATCAATTCGTCTTTGGTCTTCTTTATTCATTGTCCAGCTTTCACATGCATATAAGGTGATTGAAAACACCATGGCTTGGGTCAGGTGCACCTTAGTCTCCAAGGTGACATCTTTGCTTTTTAACCCTTTAAAGAAGTCTTTTGCAGCAGATTTGCCCAATGCAATGCGTCCTTTGATTTCTTGACTGCTGCTTCCACGGGTATTGATTGTCAATCCAAGTAAAATGAAATCCTTGACAACTTCGATCTTTTTTCCGTTTAACATATGTTGCTTATTGGTCCAGTTGTGAGAATTTCTGTTTTCTTTATGTTGAGGTGTAATCCATACTGAAGGCTGTGGTCATTGATTTCATCAGTAAGTGCTTCAAGTCCTCTTCACTCTCAGCAAGCAAGCTTGCGTCGTCTGCATATCACAGGTTGTTAATGAGTCTTCCTCCAATCCTGATGCCTCATTCTTCTTCGTATAGTCCAGCTTGTCGGTTATTTCCTCAGCACACAAATTGAATAAGTATGATGAAAAGATACATCCCTGACGCACACCTTTCTTGACCTTAAACCATGCAGTATCCCCTTGTTCTATTCGAACGACTGTCTCCTGATCTATGCACAGGTTCCTCATAAGCACAATTAAGTGTTCTGGAATTCCCATTCTTCACAATGTTTTCCATAATTTTTTCTGATCCACACAATCGAATGCCTTTGCATAGTCAGTAAAACACAGGTAAACATCTTTCTGGTATTCTCTGCTTTCAGTCAGGATCCATCTGACATCAGCCAGGATAGCTCTCGTTCCATCTGGCGAGGTCCACGTGTATAGTTGCCGTTTATGTTGGTGAAAAAAGGTATTTGCAATGAAGAAGTCATTGGTCTTGCAAAATTCTATCATGTGATCTCCGGCATCGTTTCTATCACCAAGGCCATATTTTCCAACTACTGAATCCTTCTTCGTTTCCAACTGTCTCATTCCAATCACCAGTAATTATCAATGCATCCTGATTGCATGTTTGATCAATTTCAGTGCAGAAGTTGGTAAAAATTTTCAGTGTCTTCATCTTTGGCCTTAGTGGTTGGTGCGTAAATCTGAGTAATAGTCGTATTAACTGGTCTTCCTTGTAGGCGTATGGATATTATCCTACCGCTGACAGCGTTGTACTTGAGGACAGATCTTGAAATGTTCTTTTTGACGATGAATGCAACACCATTTCTTTTCAATTTGTCATTCCCGGCATAGTAGACCGTATGATTGTCCGACTCAAAATGGCCAATACCAGCCGTTTCAGATCACTAATGCCTAGGATATGGATGTTTATGCGCTCCATTTCATTTTGACAGCTTCCAATTTTCCTAGATTTGTACTTCGTACATACCGTGTTCCTTTTATTAATGGATATTTGCAACTGTTTCTTCTCATTTTGAGTCATGCCACATCAGCAAATGAAGGTCCCGAAAGCTTGACTCCATCCACGTCATTAAGGTTGACTCTACTTTGAGGAGGCAGCTCTTCCCCAGTTGTATTTTGAGCGCCTTCCAACCTGAGGGGCTCATCTTCCGGCACTGTATCAGACAGTGTTCCGCTGCTATTCATAATGTTTTCACAGGCTAACTTTTTTTGGAAGTAGACTGCCAGGTCCTTCTTCCTAGCCCGTCTTAGTCTGGAAGCTCAGCTGAAACCTGTCCACCATGGGTGACCCTGCTGGTATTTGAATACCGGTGGCATAGCTTCCAGCATCACAGCAACACACAAGCCCCCACAGCACGACAAACTGACAGACATGTGGTTGGGGGGTGGATGTAGTAAAAGCACTGAAGTGTACACTCACACACACAGTGTGGCAATCCCGGATGGCAGACAGAGTGACACTGTCCCAGGGAGGTGTCAGGCCTTCCCCAGGCGCAGGCCCTATGGGGGTCGGGACACCAGGAACAAGCAGGACATGGGAAGTGGCCCCGTGCCAGGTGAAGGGCCCAGGGTAGCCATCCCTCCTCACCCCTGCCTTGCCCTGTGCTCTCAGGTACTCCCCACACCTCTCTCCCCACTGAGAAGTGGTGGGAGCCCCAAGGTACCCCGTGGGCATCCAGTGGGAGAGCCCCAACGCACACGCTTGGTGCTGCCCTCCAGCCTCACCTTTCACCAGCGCCTTCAAGATGACGGTGTCCAGCTCCTCGGAGCCCTCCTGCTCGAAGTCATACACCGTGAGCAGGTGCGGGTGTGCCGTGATGGTCTGCAGCTGGGGAGGCCAAGCAAAGACTTGAGGGGTGACATGGGCCACGGGGAGGACAACCACAGGCCCGAGGGGCTCGTGGCCAAGGCCCCCCATGCCAGGAGGGCCTGAAGAAGAGCTCGCTCGCCAGGGCTGTGCAGGCAGGAAGCCGAGCTGCACGAGGTGGGCTGTCCTGTGGGGACAGGAGGCCAGAGGACGGTACCCGCAGGGCCAGCCCCAGCCCGGGAGGAGGGATGGGGGTTAGCGTCGGCCATGTGTACCAGCCTGGTCCAGTGCACGATGTCTTCCCAGGAGAAGTGCTCTCTGGGGAACTTCTCTCTAAACTGCTTCTCAGCCACCTGGGGCACCAGGAGGTGGGGCTGGTTCATGAGCGCGGCGAGGACATCGGCAATGCCCCCGGAACCCGCCAGGATCAGCCACGGGGCCGCGTGCGCCAAGGCCTTGGAGATCCTCTATGGGGGACGGGACACCGGAGCGGGGAGGGGAGAGCAGATCCCACAATCAGGCCCAGGCACCTGTCTGATGTGCCCCCTATCCCTCCTCCCCACCCAGGCCCCCCACCTCGCTCCCCACCCCTACCTCCAGGGCGCTGGGGTCACCGCTGACCAGCAGACAAAGGACTGGAATCTCAGTGCTACTGGTGCCTGTAGATAGAGCGTCCGTGACATGAGGTCCCCCCGGATGCTCAGGCGTGGGCGGGTGGGGGAGCATTCAGGAGGGGAGGTAAAGCGGACCCTGGGGGCCCAGCAGGAGGAGACCACCAGGCCTCAGAGCGTCCACCCGCCATGTTTGCTGGGGAAACGCCGGGCTCCGGGCTGCACACCAGGGGCTGTTTATTCCAAGGACCCTAACACTGCTTGTGCGCCCTCCAGTATGGGAGCTTTGTGGCCGTAGCCACCACATAGCTATTTGAATATACATTAACTTAAACAGAATGAAAACACAGTTTCTCAGGAGCGCTGGCCACGTGTCAAGGGTTTAGCATCTCCCACGCTGAATGGGGCAGACGCAGTATCTCCACCCTCACAGAACATTCTGTTGCCACTGAGGCAAACCAAAGAGGTAAATGGGCATTTTGGGGGTTTCTGCCCTGGTGGCACAGTGGTTAAGAGCTACAGCTGCTAACCAAAAGGTTGGCAGTTCGAATCCACCAGCCACTCCTTGGAAACCCTATGGGGCAGTTCTACCCTGTACTATAGGGTCACTATGACTTGGAATCAACTTGACTGCAATGGGTTTGGGTTTTTTTTTGGCCCAAACATAGGAGTCCCTGGGTGGTGCAAACAGTAAAGTGCTTAGCTGCTAACCAAAAGGTTAGAGGTTCAAGTTGACTCAGAGGCACCTCAGAAGAAAGGCCTGGCAATCTGCTTCAGAAAAATCAGCCACTGAAAACTCTAGGGAGGCTCAGTTCTACCCTGACGCACATGGGGTCGCTGTGATTTGGAGCTGACTCAGTGACAACTGATTTTTGGTGCCCAAACACAAGCTGGAAATGAGGCTTCCGAATAAGAAGCCCCAGAGACGCCCCGCTATGCCACAGTCTCCGGCAAACTGCCCGGGGATGTCAAACCCCAAGCAGGCGGCAAGTCTTAGATTCACCCAGAGGGAAACTGACTTCCGGGCGAGGTCCCCTCTAACGTCTAAAGGCGCCCCCCCAAGTAAGCCTTGGGCGTAAGCTAGGCCTGGCCGGGGACATACATGCTGAGCAAATAGTCAGAGAAGCTGGACTATATGAAGAAGAATGTAGCATCAGGAGTGGAGGAAGACTCATTAACAACCTGCATTATGCAGATGACACAACCTTGCTTGCTGAAAGCGAAGAGGACTTGAAGCACTTACCGATGAAGATCAAAGACCACAGCCTTCAGTATGGATTACACCTCAACATAAAGAACACAAAAATCCTCACAACTGGACCAATAAGCAACATATGTTAAACGGAAAAAAGTTTGAAGTTGCCAAGGATTTCATTTTACTTGGATTGACAGTCAATACCCATGGAAGCAGCAGTGAAGAAATCAAATGACCCATTGCATTGGGCAAATCTGTTGCAAAAGATCCCTTTAAAGTGTTAAAAAGCAAAGATGTCACTTTAAAGACTAAGGTGTGCCTGACCTAAACTGCGGTGTTTTCAATTGCCTCATATGCAAGTGAAAATTGCACAGTGAATAAGGAAGACTGAAGAAAAAATTGATGCCTTTGAATTATGGTGTTGGCAAAAAATATTGACTATACCATGGACTGCCAGAAGAATGAACAAATCTGTCTTGGAAGAAGTACAGCCAGAATGCTCCTTAGAAGGGAGGATGGCGAGACTTCGTCTCACATACTTTGGACATGCTGTCAGGAGGGATCGGTCCCTGGAGAAGGACATCACGCTTGGTAAAGTAGAGGGTCAGTGAAAAAGAGGAAGACCCTCAATGAGATGGATTGACACAGTGGCTGCAACAATGGGCTCAAGCATAACAACGATTGTGAGGATGGCGCAGGACCGGGCAGTGTTTTGTTCTGTTGTACACGGGGGTCAGTACGAGTCAGCAGTGACTGGACGGCACCTAACAACAAAAACGTTTCCCAGAGTAGACTGCCAGGCCTTTCTCCCGCAGAGACATTGGGTGAGTTGGATCACCAGCTTTTCAGTTAGGAGTTGCCTGCTGAACCATTGCACTGCCAGGGCCCCTATGTATTAGTCACTTCCTAATATTTTCTTGATAAATCCCACTTTCCAACCTGGCCCTGGCCAGAACTACCCCCATTCCTTGGGCAGCACTGCCCCCTGGTGGCGGAGTTCCTCCCGGTGGGCAGAGGGAAATGGCCTGGTGCCACCTGTGGATCTCATCTTCCTCCGCAGGAGGGTCTAGCCAGGCCGCCCCCGTGGGATTGGAGCTGCAGGAGGCCAGGGTCCCGGGTCTGGCAGGATTGAGGGCTCGGAGACACAGCTGCCCGCACCCACCGCTGCCCCTGGCCCGGCGGGCCCTCCCCCGGGCTCTAGGCCTTCTCTGTGTCCCCTGCGGAGCCTCACCCCCATAGCCTGTCCTCTGCTCCGAGATGTGCTTCTCCAGGCGCAGCCATAGCTCCGTGGGCCCATCCGCCGCCCCGGGGGCGCCCGGCCCCACCAGGATGAAATGTGAGTGGTTGTTGTCCAAGGGGCAGAAGGGGCCTTTGCTGTCACCCTCATCCTCTGGGTAGTGAACCAGGGTGTCCTCCTGGGCCCACGGGGGAGACAGACGGCACCCTCAGAGGCAGCTGGGACCAACCCAAGGAGCCCCCTCCCTGCCCCAGAGGCCCCGGGTAGGCCACCCTAGGCCTGTTTCCCCACCCCCTGGACTGTCGGTGGGGCCTCCGACAGACCCCAGGCTGGTGGGGGGGGGGGAGCAAGGACAGAGTGCCAGGTCCTCGCCCAGGGCTGTGGGGACCAGTGGGGTGGGGGTGGAGGTGAGCCTGGCCCCTTTGGGCTGCTGCCCTGAGGCGGGGGCTTGGGGCCCAGGTCTGCACTGCTGCCCGGGGTGCCTGGTGGCCCCAAGCTGTTCCCTAGGCAATGCTGCCACCTGCTGGCCACACAGCGCTTCCTGGGCTCCTCCTCCTCCCTCCTTCTCTTGCCCCTTCTCTCCCCTCCCCTCCTCCCCCAGCTCAGAGCGTTGTCCCCATGGCTTCGCCTCTTGCTTCAGTCCTTCAGAGCACCTGTCTGAATCACCTGTGTTATCCCCCTGAGCGCGTGAGCCCCTGAGGGCAGGGGTCTGTCCCTCCTTCCGTCGGTCCACTGCTGTCTCCCAGCCCCCAGCGCAGGGCCTGGAGAGGTCAGCCCGGAGACCCCACTGGTGACCCCGCAGTGGCCTGGTGGCTGGTGCTTGAGATGGTGCTCACCTGGGCGTCGTCCAGAAGCTGGCGGTGCAGGACCTGGCCCAGCGGGGCGATGCCAATGGCCACCACTCGGACCTTGGCGGACGTGCTGGCCAGAAAGTGGTCCCGCACGGCCTGCCCCACGTGCCGGGCGAGGCCCACGCGGAGCGCGCTGGTGAGGATCCAGGCCCCTGCGGGGACAGATGCTGGGCTCCCTGTGCCCGGCTCCTTGAGGCCCTCTTCCAGGCAGCCCCCCCCCCCACTCACCACCCTCTTCAGGGGACGGCCCTGCCCCCTCAGCCCAGCCAGCAGCAAATGCTCTGGGTGCTGGGGAGGCCTTGTGTCATGGGTGGGGAAACTGAGGCCCAAGGAGGGCAGGCCCCTGGCCCAGGCCACCAGCAGCTCAGGTCCGGCCAGGCCCAGGTCCAGGTGCCCAGGTGCCCAGGTGTCCAGCCCACCAGCAGCTCAGGTCCGGCCAGGCCCAGGTGCCCAGGTGCCCAAATATCCAGCCCCCCAGCAGGTCAGGTCCGGCCAGGTCCAGGTGCCCAGGTGCTCAGGCGCCCAGGCCACCAGCAGCTCAGGTCCGGCCAGGCCCAGGTGCCCAGGTGTCCGGCCCACCAGCAGCTCAGGCCCAGCCAGGCCCAGGTGCCCAGGTGTCCGGCCCACCAGCAGCTCAGGTCCGGCCAGGCCCAGGTGCCCAGGTGTCCGGCCCACCAGCAGCTCAGGCCCGGCCAGGCCCAGGTGCCCAGGTGTCCGGCCCACCAGCAGCTCAGGTCCGGCCAGGCCCTGGTGCCCAGGTGTCCGGCCCACCAGCAGCTCAGGCCCAGCCAGGCGCAGGTGCCCAGGCCACCAGCAGCTCTGCCTTCTCAGGGCAGTGGCAGTGCCCCTCACGCGTGGGGTGTCCACCTGGGGGCCCGGCGTTCCTGGTGGGCTCTATCTGGGACAGAGCAGGTCCCAGCCCATCCAGTTGCCCAGGTGGGCTGGAAGTGGGGTGCTCCTCCCCATGACACAGCAGCCGGCCCCATTGGGCTCCTAAACCTCTTTTCTACATAGGGCCTTTGGGAGCCCCCGTCCTCATGCCAGCTTTTCTGCAAACAGAGCGGCTGAGAATCCTGCCCAGTTACTGGTTTCTGACCCTGAGGGAGGTGGGGGAGGGCGGAGAGCTGGGTGGGTGGCATCTCCCCGAGGCTGGTGGGCCCCACGAATGGGGGGAGGCTCTAAGGCAGAAGCAGGACCCTCCTGGGGGGTGGCCATGTGCCTGTAGGAGCCCTCAGGCCTGCTGGTGCCGTACCCCGCAGGGCTACTGGCTCCTACGCACATCTGTCCACCCACCCATCCACCCACGCGCGCACCTCACACACTCGCACGCACAGACCCACCGACGCACATGCGCACCGTCACACGTGAGCACACACCCACGCACGCACCCACGCACGCCCGCGGAGGGCCGCAGGGAGGGGCGGCCTCGGGAGTCCGCCCCAGCACGCGCCCGTGGCCTCACCTGTGGTCTGCGCCACCTTCACCAGCCCCTTGCGCAGCACGTCCCTGAGCCAGGGCTTCAGAGCGAAAGGCCTCTGCTCGCCCACCAGGGACACCACCAGGCTGGGGGTCGGCAGGTGCCACTCGGCCAGCATGAGGTCGAAGAGGGCTGCGGGGGCCACGTCGCTGGGCACCTTCACGAACTGCGGGGGCAGGGAGCTGGGCAGCTTTGGGGCAGCCGGGCACGCCCCCCCACACTGGGCACCAAGGGAAGCTAGGTACGGGGGGTGGGCACCAGCGAGGATGGATGTGGGGGTGGGCACTG
>NW_004444180.1:2449457-2460719 GCF_000243295.1 Trichechus manatus latirostris
ACCGGGGGGGATGGGCTGTGGAGGGCAGGCCCTGGGAGGGGAAATGAGCACGGGGCACAGGCACCAGAGGCGCAGGGAGTACCTGGGCACTGGGGGGTGACACTGGGGGCGGGCACCAAGGCGGCCGGCAGGAGGAAAGGGTTCCTGACTCTTCCTGACTCTTGGGGGCAGGGCCCAGCAGTCCCCACCCTACTTGGGGCCCCGTCTCCTTCTTGGGGACCCAAGGGGCTGGATCGAAGAGGGGTCCCGATCGCCCTTGCGCCAGGCCACCTGGGGCTGCTTCCCCCAGTGCTTCTGACCGCTTAGGCAGACCCTGTGGGCCAGCAGCGTGGGGCTATTGCAGGGCCCCCACACCCAGAGGGACACCAGCTCCCACACTGCCATCAGGGCTCTGGGCGCTGCCCAAGTTTTCAGGGGAGGAGGTGAGGGCTGAGCACCGTCCAAGGGCACAGCGGGGGTCACTGGGGCAGGGGGCGGCCGCCCTTACCTTGCCACGCTTCTTCCCAGACCCACCGAAGTCAAGCTCGCCCCGGCACAGTCTCGGCCCCCACTGGTCTCCAGTGTCCCCGGGGCTGCCGGCACGGGGGTCCTGGGCACCCTGCATGGGGGCCTCTCTGCAGGACAGAGCATCGGGGAAGCCCTCGCCCCAGCCCACAGGGCAGAGACCTGGGTGCCCCCACGAGGGCAGCTCTGCCCCCTGATCGCCAGCCCCACCATTATGGCTCTGACTAGGGGGGGGCTGAAGCCGGTGCCCCTCCCCCACCCCCCACGGGCTGACAGCCCGTCCGCACTCACCTGGGTCCAGGCGCCTCGGGCCGGCCGCTCCCGTTGCTGCCTCTCATCAGGCAGCTTTCGCGGTGGGTATCCTGGAGACCCGTGAAGACTTAGCCCAGGACTTGCAGCCTTCCTGCCCCCATGGCCCACCCCAACCCACACCCCCGTTGGCCCCTAGACAGGGATGGGTCACCTGGGCAGAGCAGGGAGGGCAGGTGAGAGGTGAGGCAGGTGACATGGCTCAGGTGCGGGTGGAGGGAGGGGTGAGGTCACCCCCAGAGGCTAGCCCCATTGCCCAGGTGGGCCCAGGAGGCCAGAAGGGGCGGCCCTTGCCCAAGGTCACACAGCACATCAGTGGCAGATCCCAGTCCCCCAGGGGTTCCCCCACTGCAGCCTGCGTCTCAGCAAACGAGGGAGAAAAACCCAAAACGGCGACCCTACAGGACGGAGTAGAGCTGCCCCCTAGGGCTTCCGTGCAGCGGCTGGTGGATTCCAACTGCTGAGCTTTTTGGTTGGCAGCCGAGCACTTAACCACTGCGCCACCAGGGCTCCAAATGAGGGGAAGAGGCTAAAAAAGTGGGCAGCAGTCAGCCCTCGCCCAGGCGGTTTGCTCACATCTGACAGCCGGCGTGGCGGGAACGCCACCCCTTTATGCTAGAGGGACAGCAGGGCAAGGCGGTGGGGGGAGCCGTGGCCTGGGACCTGCCCAGGTTTAAGAGTCGGGCTCCCCCCACCTACCAGTTGGAGCACCCCGCGCCTCCTAGCCACACTGCCTGCCGCCTCCCAGCTGCCTGACCATCCCAGGACCACAGCCCGGCCCATCCTGGCCTTGCTCCCACCCTTCCTGCAAAACTCAGTAGTGGGAACAAGCCTGTGTCTCCATCTGCTCCCCCAGAACTGAGCACAGGCCGGTCCGGGGCACAGCAGGGGACCCCGGACCCTGGGACCAAGATGTCCTGAGAGCCTGTGGGCCAGTGGCCCTGCGAGGTCCAGGAGCCTCGTGTGGCCTGTGGGCTCCATGAGCCCAGGTGGACCGTGGCTCCCCAGCTTCTGTGGGTCCCTGGCCACCAGCGAGTTCACTGTCCCCAGGCTGCTGTGGGCAGGGAGCAGGCCCCACACCCCATGTCAAGCCTGGGGTGGCCGGCAGCACCCTCGTCCTGCCAAGCTGTTTTCAGCCTGTCCTGAATCAGCCCCACTCTGCCCTCTCACTGCCCCAGGTGTCCTGGGGGGTGTCCACCACGGACGAGACTCTGTGAGCAGAACAGAAAGCCTTTTGTGGCCCCTCCCGGGTCCGTCATTCTTAAGGCGGCCCTTTGTTCCTCAGCCTGGGCCCACCTATGCACGCAGGAGGGAGGGCAGCAGGCAGGGGCCTAGGCAGGGCACCGAGGCCGAGGTCCTTGTGCCTGCTGACCCAGCAGTGCCTTGGATGGCGGCCCCGGGGCAAATCCGGCCGAGCTGTGCAGCGCGGCAGGCCCCCACCCCCTGGGCCCTGCCTCCACCTGGCAGGGCTGGCGCCCTGCGGTCTCCCCATGTTCTCCACACCCTCAAGGTACCCCAGGAAAGGGATGCAAATTCCACCACCTCCTCCCCTCCCAGTGCAGGAACTTGGGGGGCAAGGGGCCCTCGAGGAGCAGGATTTGAATACGGCCTCCCAAGCTGGCAGAAATTTGCCTGCTGGTTTTTAATATGGGAGGCCAGAGTCGGTGACCGGCCTTGGAGAGGCTGCTGGGTGGGGGCCTGGCTGCCCAGTGGCATATCCCTCGCCACATCTGGGCACGTGCCCCATAAGTGGGTGGCTGGAGGTGCCCCCTTGCCCAAGGTGTGGGGGGCCTGGGCCCCAGCCGTGACCCTTGCCTGGGGCTGGGCTGACCTGGGTGACTATACTGTCCTCGCCAGCCCTGTGGGCCTCTGGCCTGTGATCACAGGTGGGACCCCTGACCTCCCAGCTGACTCCCTGGGGGTGGCCCCCAGCCTGGCCCCTTGGTGACAGTGCTCAGGTGCTCCCCAACCTCTGTGTAAGAAGCCAGGCAAGGACCCTGGCCACCAGCCCCTCCTATGCCCACCTGGGGTATCCCTCCCACGGGGCAGGTGGGGCTCCTGGGTCACAGAAGCCAAGCAGTAGTGTTGAGGGCCAGCCTCCTGTCCCCTGGAGCCACTGCAGTGCCCCCCACACCTGAGGCCTGCCCCACCCACTAGCTTCTCTGGGCAAAATAAGGGGGCTGCCCCACCCGTGATGCCCAGGCAGCCCTGACAGAGACCCGGCCCCCAGCTTCCCTGCTGAGAACTGAGGGGTATTGGGCAGCGTGCCAGACGCTAGGCAAATGGGGCCACCAGGAGGGGGGCGGGCAAGGGGGGGCAGGATTTGCATGAGCAGGTGCCTGGGTCTATAACCAGCCCCCCCACCCCGTGGGTTCTGGGAGCCAGGGAGCCAGGGGCCCGATGGGACCAGTGGCCGAGATCTTCCCAGACAACCCCTAGGAGGTGGCGGCTGCAGTCAGGGCACTGGGGCTCCTGCTGGGGGGAACGGCCACCTCTAGCCTGAGGCCATCACAGAAGGCATTGGCGAGCTGACTGCGGCACCCCTGTCTTTCATGAGGGCCCGGCGTGGGGCCGAGATGGGCAGGCTCTGCAGCCCAGGGTCCCAGCCCAGGCGTCCCCCTGTCTGTGTGACCTGGGGCACGTTCCCTCACTCTCTGGGCCCATCTCCTCGTCTGTCCACATGGGCAGTAACGCGGAGAAGGCTCCAGAATGGTCCCTGCATGCAGCAGGCATGAAGTCAGGTGTGTCACTCCCCCTTGCCAAGATGAGGGGTCTCTCTGGGGCAGGAGGGGGGTCTCCCTGGGGCTGGGGGTTCTCCCTGGGGTCTGGGGGCGTCTCCCCTGGACTGAGGGGTCTCCTAGGGCTGGGGGTGGTCTCCCTGGGGCTGGGGGTTTCTCTGGGGCTGGGGGGTCTCCTAGGGCCGGGGGGGCAGGGACGTGAAATCTGACTGCCAAGGCAGTTGCTGGGGTCGGGGGCATGTCTGGAATGCCGCAGCCACCTCCCTCCTCACCCCACACACCCCAACCCACCAGGCACCTGGCTTCAGAGCCCCCCCCCCCAGTCTGGTCTGCTAGGACAGGCACTGCCCGAGGGTCTTGGACCCGAGCCCATGGGGTCGCCCCTCCCCATGCCTGCCTCACACACTGGCTTTGGACAAGGGGCAGAGGACAGCCTGTCCCCCAGGGTCCCGAGAAGAGAGGCCACCTTCCCAAACGCAGTCCGAGGAAGGTGGGGTTCATCCCACGCTGAAGATGTCGAGATGTGGCCAGGGCCCCGCAACACCTGAACCTACCTCCCCTCCTGCCCCCCAGCCTTCCAGCCCCGAGAGCAGGTGGGCACTCCTGCCCCCAACTTGGGCACACCTACCTGCCTGCCTTCTGCCCGGTGCCCTGGCATGTAGCTGCTGGCCCGGGTGCAGGGAGAAACCCTCTGCCCACCGCACAGGGTGCGCCTGCGATCCTGCCCTCCTCCCCCAGCCTCACCCCTCCTCCCAGCCTGGCCCCTCCTCCTCGACCTCCTCCCCGCCCACTGCACCCAGCACCTGGGCAGCAAGCGGGCTCCGGGGAGCCAGGCCCTTAACAAACTCGGAGCCCAGGTCCAGCCTTCCACCAGAGGGTCAGCTTCTCTCTGTATGATTAGCCCCAGCCAGCCCGCAGGGCAGGTCCCGTCTAACGGGGCAGCCCTGGTGCTGAGCGGTGATCTGACCCTTGTGGTTGCTCCCCCGCCCCAAGCTCAAGCCTGGGTGTGGCCCGCACTCTGACGTGGGCCTGCGTGGGGCTCCTCGTGCCTCAGTTCCCTGCCGAGCCTGCTTCTCTCTCCAGCAGGTGGGAGCAGGAGCTGCCCCCCGCCACCAGAGCACGAGGCACACCGAGGCTGTCCGAGCCGTCCTATGGAGGACAGGGCAGTCAGAGAGACTGCCCTGGGGCCCCTCTTCCCCTGCCTCCCCACCCCCATACCTGGGAAGGGTGGTCCCGGCAGGAACTGTGCATACACACTGGCCAAAGTCAGGGCGGCCTCCATGGCGTGCCTTCTTGGGGAACTGGGGCCGTTAGCGCCGCATGGGCACCACCCCCTCATCTGGCGGGGGGGTGGGGGGGCATGGGTGTGTCCTGTGGGACTCTTTCATCTGGCAGGGCAGGGGCCATGGGGGTTCCCTGTGGGACCCCTTCATCTGGCAGGGCAGGGGCGATGGGGGTGCCCTCTGGGGCCCCTTCATCCAGCAGGGCAGGAGGCTATGGGGTGCCCTGTGGGGCCCCTTCATCTGGCAGGGTGGGGCCATGGGGCTGCCTTGTGGGGCCCACAGTCCTGGGCTCACACACTCATGTTCTTCAAGCTTCTGACCCCTCTAAGCCTCAGTTTCTCTGTCTGTAAAATGGGGATCCTAACAGGCCAGCTTCCAGGGGGTTGTGAGGATTCCATGGTGTCTCAGTTCTCTACTTCTGTTGTAACAGAAATACACATGGATGACGTTAACAAACAGAAATATATTCTCTCACAGTCTAGGAGGCTAGAAGTCCGAATTCAGGGCGCCAGCTCCTGGGGAAGGCTCGCTCTCTCTGTCGGTTCTGGGGGAAGGTCCTTGTCATCAAACTTCCCCTGGTCTAGGAGCTTCTCAGTGCCGGGACCCCGGGTCCAAAGGCGGGCTCTGCTCCCAGCTCTTCTTCCTTGGTGTTAGGAGGCCCCCCTCTCTGTTCCCTTCTCTCTCCTTTAATCTCTTGTAAAATAAAAGGTGATGCAGGCCACACCCCAGGGGAACTCCCGTTACAGAGCATCAGGGCTGTGACCTGCTTGCCTCCCACCCTAATCCTCAGTAACATGACCTAATCCTGCCTCATTAACATAACAGCTCACTCCCACATGGGACCATAACCACAGGCAGAGAGGCTAGATTTACAACATATCACAAAATGGAGGATACTCAGCTCACAAAATGGCAGACAACCACACAGTACTGGGAATCATGGCCTGGCCAAGTTGACACATATTTTGGTGGTGGTGGGGGGGACACAGTTAAATCCATGACACATGGGTAACACACAAAGAGAGCAGAGCCTGGAAAATGCTTCTGTACCCTCTTCTCCAAGGAGACCCCTGCCCAGGGACCCCTCACACCCTGAGTTTCCAGGAGTGTTAGGGAACGGCTTTCAGGACTCACGCTCTGGACACTGGGGCCTCTGCAGTGTTGCCAGCTGGCCACTAGGGGACACCGTAGGATCACAGTTAGGTGGCCATCCACACACCCTAGCCCCGTTTGGTCACCTGGAGCCTGCAGAGAGGTGACCCTGGCCTGAGGTCCGTAGGTAAAAAATGGGGCAACTCGGAAGCAGGGCATCAGGTAAATCGGACTCCAGGGCAGGGACCCCAAAAGCCCAGGGCCTGAGCCCCTGTAGGGTCAATTCTAAGAGGGCAGAAGGGCCAGACCCCAGCCCAGAGCGGGGTCGGGGGTGGGTGCTGAGGGATCAGAGAGGGGCCAGAGGCTGGGGTCCACGGCTGAGTCACAGCCTGGCCTTCAACGTCCAGCCTGGCTTCATAGCCACCGCTTTGCCCTGCCATGGAGCTGCTGGTGTCTGCGGGCGCGGAGCCTTGGTGGCGCAGTGGTTAAGAGCCTGGCTGCTAACCAAAAGGTTGGCAGTTCGAATTCACTAGCTGGTCCTTGGAAACCCTGTGGGCCGTTCTCCTCTGTCCTATAGGATCGCTAGGAGTCGGAATGGACTTGAGGAGCAGTGGGTTTGGTTTTTAGGGCAGTATGTGAAGAGTGAGGGGGTTCCCCAGACCCTCCGAGTCTGTGGGGGCTGCGGCACACAGTCCTGTCTCCTCCTTCTGTCTCTGTCCCCACTACCCCCAAAGGGCCACTTGAGGGGCTGCAGCTGGCCTTCCTGGCCACTCCTCGGTCTCACCTGACCCCGGTCCAGTGCCAGATCAGGCCCCTCCCTGCTCTCAACCCTGCATGACTCCCCGTCACCCTGACAGTGAACTCCAAGCCCCGCAGCCCAGGAGAACAGCACCTGCCGGCTGCAGCCTCCCCTGTTCCCCCCACCCGCCCCGCTCTCCGACCATCGGCCTCCACTTGGCTCCCCCCATCGGTGGCTTTGCTTCTGCCACTCTGCCAGGGACACTCTTCCCCGTCAGCACCACTCGGGTCTTGCACCCACGCTCGTTCCCCACCCACTACACCGGCTCAGGGTGCTGTCCGTCGACCTCTGTTCACATTGCGGTATTCATTGGGGGTGGTACCACCTGCAGTGCCCTTTTCATTCCTTGTTTGCTTGTCTGTGTCTGCTGTCGGGGCCTGTCAGGCCTATGAGGGCACCTTCACTGCTGCCTGCCCCCTAGGCACAGAGCAGGTGGTCTGAAGTTGCTGAATGAATGAATGAGTGAATAAGTGAGTGTGTGCATGAGTGAGTGAATGAGCAAATAAATGAGTGAATGAATGAGTGAGTGAATGATTGAGTGTGTGAATGATTGAATGAGTGAGTGAATAAGTAAGCGAGTGCATGAGTGAGTGAGTGAGGGAATGAGTGAGTGAATGAATGAGTGTGTGAATGATTGAATGAGTGAGTGAATGAATGAATAAGTGAGCAAGTGCATGAGTGAGGGAATGAGTGAGGGAATGAATGAATGAGTGAGTGAGTGAGTGTCTGGGTGTGTCCATGGCTGAGCCCTGTGGGGCAGGGCTGAGGGGTCTGGGGGAGACCCGTGTACTGGGGGAGGCATTGGGGCGGTGGCTTCCTGGGCGGATGTGGTGGATAGCTGCTGGGGCTCACCCGCACCCACGCACACCGTCCAGGGGACAAGGGCATTCCAGGAGCTGACGGGAGCAGCCGGCTGCCCTCTGCTCCTCTGTGGCTTTATTTTTAGCACTTGCATCCCCTTTGCTGTAGCCAGAGGGGCAGGCATCGCACAGGACAGGGCCGCACTCATGTGGACTTCCTTTTGCGGAGAGGCCACATCCAGGAGATCGTGGCTTCAACGGGGGCCCTTCCCCACCAGACCTCTGTCCCCTGGACGGTCACTGGCTGGCACCCTCTGACCTTTGGCTTGCAAGGAGGATGATGACCAGAGAGGGTGTGTTACCGGGGGCTCCCATGGGTGTGGTGGGCCCCAGCGGGGCGAGGCCTCCTTTGACCCAGCCCAGCTCCTCCCAGCCCCTCTGAGGAGCCCAAGGTCCAGACTCTGGTGAGGAGGACAGCGTGGAGCACACAGCACTGCTGGAAGGGAGCGATGGGTCAGGGCTGCTGCTAAGTCGCCCTGGTCCTTAGGGACGTCACCTTTAGCATAAAGCTCTCCCCACTCCTTGTTGGAGGATGGTGGGGCCATGCTGAAGGGTGGCAGGGCCAGCCCTGGAGGACAGTCACCATCCATGGTCTCTGGGTTGACCCCGAGTATGGGCCAGTGGTGGCCGAGAGCCCTTGGGGCCAGCAGAGCCATAGGGGACCATTCCCCACCCCAATTAAGGGTGGTCACAGCAGGATGGATAGAAGGTCGCCCAGACTCACACCCCTGACCCCCTCCCCCAGTAAAGCTGTCTACCCCCTCCCCACCCTAACCCCCCACAAGACAGAGTCTGCTCCCAAGGCAGCAGCCCATGGTTCTGAAGCCGTGGTCCCATGGCCAGTCCTTGCTCCTAAAATGACCACTGGGACCTCCAACAGTCCAGGACCCTGCGTCCAGCGTTGGACCCTTGTGTGTGGCTCTGACCGGGGGAGCGGGGACTGGAAAGGGAAGGGACAGAGGGAGTGGCTCTCAATGCAGTGAGGCCTCTTGCCTGCATCCTGCTCCACAGGGCCACGGGCCTCCCCTGCAGCTGGCCGCCTCTGTGCGCTGCAGTAACCTCAGAGCATCATCTCCAACCCCCATGGCCAGCCCTGGGAGGGGGCCACCGAGGAGGGGCGGAAGCCAGGGAGGCCACACAGCCACCCAGGGGCTGAGCCAGGATGCAGAGCCACGTCTCCGGCTCAGGACCCACTCCCCTCCCCTCCAGCCACCTTGCCTGGAGCTTTCTGAAACTCCAGGAAGGAGACATCACGCCCCGCTGCTGAGGGTGGTTGGCGGTTCAATGGCAGAACTGCAGAGTGTCACGGAACCTTGTGTCCAGCTATGGCTGCAGGGGGGCCAAAGAGGGTGTGTCCACTCTGTGTGTGTGTGTGTGTGTGTGGACACACAGCACTCTGGGAGGCTGGCCCTGCAGGCACAGCTGGAGCTCAAGATGTGGGTGTCAGGCCAGGGAGACCATGGCCCAGACACTGCTCAGCTTCCCCTCTGTCCTTCCTCCTGGGCCCTTGAGGCCGAGAAACCGATTCTCCCTTCCGCCTGGTCTGTGCGAGAAAAGAAGTGCTCATGGCTCCTTAAAAAAGGGCATCTGTGGACCCCTGCCCCATTCTCTCAGGCCACCCCCATCCATCCCCTTGCTCCTTATCCGACCTCACAATCATTGCTGTAAGAAATGAGTAAAATAATTAAAATGGCTGAGGAGAAAAAGCGGAGGAGAACCAGTGGTTGAGAACTTTAATTGGAAATAGACTGGTCAAAGAATATCTATTGGGAAGGTAACATTTGTGCAAATATCTGAAGGAAAGGTGCTCCATCTGTCTGTCCACCCATCCTCCCACCCACCCATCACCATCCATCATCCATCCATCCATCATCCATCCATCCATCCATCCATCCATCCATCCATCATCCATCCATCCATCCATCCATCCATCCATCCATCATCCATCCATCCATCCATCCATCCACCCACCCACCCATCCATCCACCCACCCACCAGGCAACCATGCATCCACTCATCCATCCACTCATTCAGTCATTCATCCATCCATGTACTCACGCACCCATCCAGTTAACCTATCACTTATCCATCCATCCAACCACCCACCATCCCTCCCTCTGTCCATCCATCCATCATCTATCCATCCATCATCCATCCATCCACTTGTTTATCTGTCCACCTGTCCATCCATCCTCTCTAGTTGCCCACTCATAGCTTACTAAAGTCTCTTCTGCCTGGACTCACAGAGATGAAAGAGTCAGCCTCAAACCTCGGGATGCTCACACACTAAAGCAGAGGCAGCTCTTCCTCAGGCTCTGGGTAGCCGTGAGAGGGTGCAGAGCACTCATCCCAGCGTGTAAGGTGCTCATGGGTTGCTCACTAGGTTCACACGCCTCACAGATCAGACTAGGCACCACCTGGGCAGGGGCCATGCCTTCTGCTGCTTGGGCCTCCCCCACGCTGGAGCTGAGCTGGGCTGGGAATTCAGTAGGTGCCCAGTAAATACCGGAAGTGAGTCATTGCTGCCTCCTCTGGGCCTCTGTGCATCGCTCAGTATCCCTGTCCCTCCCCGCAGCCTGTCCCACTTGGCTGACACTTCTAAGTCCATCTTGGCTCAGGCCTAGCTGCTGAGCCAAGCCCATGGGAGCAGGCTCTGGAGAACCAGTCCAGTCAGCTGTAGGGGTGGGTGGGCATCAGTAGCAGATGGACAAGGTGGCGGAGGGTCTGCCCACTTACCCCAGGTCTCCTGTCCCCCTTCTCTGAGGAGCCAGGCCCCCCACAAGCCTCTCCAGCGCAGAAAGGCCTGTCGGCTTATTAGGTGCCCTAGAATGGGTGCTGCCTGGTTGAGGGGAGCCAGGAGGCCTGCTGCCCGGGGGAGGGTGGACTGGGGGTGGTGGGCTGCTGTCTCGGGGAGGTGCCCATGCGAGGGCCGGCGTGGTGACTGGAAGCTGATGTGTTCTCCCAAACAGCTCAGATGGCCCTGGCCCTGTGATCAGGCCAGGCAGGGCAACAAGGGTCTCAGGTCACCCACGGGCATGTCTGTGAGATGCTTGTGCCAAGGAGGGGTCAGATCAGTGCAGCCCGTTCTACAGCATGACCGTCAGACCTGAAACGGCAGCAGGCAGAGCAACAGGAACCAACTCATGACCTGCACACCTGGCTACCTGCCCACGAGCTGCCCAGGCACCCTCATGGACAGGCCAGTCACCAGAATGCTCCCCTCGGGGAGGGGGAGGCTCAAGGGCCCAGTGGGAGGGTGAACCGAGGTTGGGGAGGGTCCCAGGGTGATGGCAGAGCAGCCACAAGCCCCTTCTCGAAGGCCAGCCTCACCTGGCACCAAGCAAGTGCCAATGGGTCCCAGGACCTGGTGACTTTCGTTGAATTTGGAGACTTAGAATTGAGCCCCAGAGAAACATCCGGAAGGGCTTTCCATCAGATAGGCTGGGCCTGATGGTATCTATCGGGGGACTTCCTGAGTGCAGGGCCATGAGACCAGCTGGGGGGTGGTCATGTCAGGTCACCCCAGACCCAAAGTAGACACCGCAGGGGAGGGCTGTCCTATACCTGCAGTCCCTACACCTGAAGGGAGTGCCACACTTACACCTCAGGGGAGGGCTGTCCTACACCTGGGGGGGGAGTGCCACACTTACACCTCAGGGGAGGGCTGTCCTACACCT
>NW_004444180.1:2461115-2467950 GCF_000243295.1 Trichechus manatus latirostris
GGGGGGGAGTGCCACACTTACACCTCAGGGGAGGGCTGTCCTACACCTGGGGGGGGGAGTGCCACACTTATACCTCAGGCGAGGGCTGTCCCTACATCAAGCGGGGAGAACTGCCCCTACACTTGGGGGGAGTGGACCCCTACACCGCAAGGGAGCTCTGCCCCTCACCCACCAGGTGTCCCCGGGAAGCTGGGTCTTGGGCTAGGAACATGAGTGTGGTATGTGGCTCTGCAGGAGGGCCCGGCCCAGAGGGGACCTGAACTTCCACCCCTTCCCCCACCCTGCCCCAGGCTCAGCCCTCCTCCCCACTGCAGAGGCTCCTCCCATCATGGAGCCCTCCTCCCCCCACCCTGCCCCAGGCTCTGCCCCCCTCCCCACTGCAGAGGCTTCTCCCGTCATGGAGCCCTCCTCACCCCATACTGGCCCAGAGAGCAGCCCACCCACCGTGGAGCAGAGCCCCGCGGGGCTGCCCCATAGCATGAGGGTCACTTGTGTTCCTGCCTCTGTGCAGACGCTGGCCTCCACCACCGCCCCCACCCTCGGTACCCGGCCCTCCCCCTGAGCCTGTCCCAGCCTAGGGGAGCCCCAGCACCCAGGCCCCCTCCTTTCATCTGGGCACCTGATCACACTCCGTCCTCTCAGCCCTCCTGCCCAGCCCCCTCCACCTCCCTCAACTCCTTCAAGCTTGCTGGGAGTTCACAGTCAGCCTCTGGGCCAGCCTCCCACCTCCTCGAGTGTCCTCCATTCTTGGGGCCCAGATGCCCAGAGCAGGCTCCTGCCCACCTCGGGGCCAGGTGCCCAGGCCCTCTCATGTTGCCTTGGCCAGCCCAGGTAGAGGCAGCAGCAGGGCCTGGAGAGAGGAGCTGGACCTCCTTGCATGCACCCATGCTGGCCTCAGTGCTCCTGTCCCCCAAAGCAGCCACCCCCTGCCATGTGGTCCTGCGTGCTGCCCTCTCCTCAGCCCAGCCCTGGCCGGGCCCCCCAGACCCCTCTAGAAGGGTCGCTGTTATCCATCGGTTCCTGGGAAAGGCCAGACAATCCCACTGACTGCTCTCGGAGAGTGAGCCCAGGTCCCAGGGTCAAATTCCAGGCCAAGGGCAGGACTTGTCCTACAAGGGGAGCCCCTGACCTTGGATCCTGGCATCACCCCCCCAAAGGCCCTCCTCCCATTCTCTTACTTGCTGGTCCCTCCTCAAGGCCCTGAGGCACACGGGGTCTTCCAACAAGTCCCCCAGATGCTGGGGGGTGGGGCAAGTTGTTATTATCGCTATTATTATCACTATTATTCTACCCAAAGTCAGAAGCACAGCACCATGACTGTGGCTGGGGTCTCCTTTAATTTCCATCTGACTCCCCACCCCTCCCTGCGGCTTATGTCAGAGCCCTCCCCGGACATGGGACATCATTCTCGGACATGGGACATCGTTCCCGGCCATGGGGCATTGTATGCTTTCATCAGTGAGTACTTCCGTCTCTGTCTCCAGCAGATGCGGCCTCTTTGGCCTGAAGGTGAGTTCAGACAGGAAAGGCACGGTAAACACGGGCTCTCTCCCCTTCTCACTTGGTTGCAGAGTACTGGCGACCTACCAAGGACCAGTGAAAGTTTTTTTTTTTTTTAAGTATTGTGACAGATGAATGGATTTTAAGATTTTGCCATGTTTTACTCCATAATTCCTTTTGACGCCCGAATTGTTCCATTGTTGACCAGCTCCTCCAAGTAATTCCTGTGTCCTTTAACGGGACCCTGGAGTTTTTGATGGTTTCCCTGTTTTCTGTGATGACAAGGCTTTCCAGATTCACCTTTTATAGTTCCTGCTTCAGACCTGGGTCAGCCACTTCCCCAAGGAGTCTCGGTTCTTTTTAGAGGGAAGTGGTATTTAGAAACCCCAATCTGGGCAGGAGGGTGCACATTCCTATTGGGTTGTCATTGCTTGTGGAACTCTTGAGTGGACAGAACTAGGGGATGCTTGTTTAAAGATAAAACAGCTGAGTTTATTCCAATATTTCCAATTCAAATTTAAGAATTGGTTTGTGCTTTTATGTTTTATATTTGTATCTCTTTTCTGTTATACTAAGAATCTTGGTTTTTAAGGAATTTAACATGATTATCAAAATGGGGTTACCATGAGTCAGAATCAACCAGGGCTTCAAACTGGTTCATTCTGGTTAGAACCCCAGCTGTGAATTTGCATTTCCACCCCAGATACACTGAACCAGAATCTACAGTTTAACGAGATCCCCAGGTGATTCTTATGTATAATAAATGTTGACTCACTGCTCTGCTAGTGGTTCTCAGGATATGGTCCCTAACCAGCAGCATTAGCCTCGCCTGGGAACTTGTTAGAAACGCAAATTCTTAGCAGGGGTTCATACCTGAACTAACTGGTTCAAAGCCCTGGAATCAACTGAGACAGCACCTTTTTTTTTTTTTTAACCTATTTCTTTTCATTTATATGTGTATGTACATATGCACACATACATATCCCATAAAGCCCATTGCTGTCCAGTTGATTCTGACTCATAGAAACCCTATGGGACAGAGTAGAACTGCTCGCATAGGGTTTCCAAGACTGTAAACTTAACGGAAGCAGACTGCCACATCTTTCTCCTACACGGCTGGTAGGTTTGAACCACTGACCTTTTGGTTAGCAGCCGAACTCTTAACCACTGCGCCACCAGGGTGCCTTACGTACATATACATGTATACATACACACACACACATATATGTAAAATCTCAAGATAGCAATACTGGTATTATTACTAACCAGATGATTCTTTGGGTTCTGTCATGGATTCAATAATGTCCCCCAAAAAATGTGTGTATCAGTTTGGCTGGGCCATGATTCCTGGTATTGTGTGATTTTCTTATGTTGTAAATCCTGCCTCTATGATGTTAATGAGGGAGAATGGGTGACAGTTGTGTTAGTGAGGCAGGACTCAATCTACAAGATTGGATTGTGTCCTGAGGCAATCTCTTGAGATATAAGAGAGAGAAGTGAGCAGAGAGACAGGGGACCTCATACCACCAAGAAAGCAGTGCCAGGAGCAGAGCACATCCTTTAAGACCTGGGGTCCCTGAGCAGAGACGCTCCTAGTCTGGGGGAGGATTGATGAGAAGGCTGACAGAGAGAGAAAGCCTTCCCCTGGAGCAGATGCCCTGAATTTGGACTTTAGTCTACTTTACTGTGAAGAAATAAATTTCTCTTTGTTAAAGCCATCCCCTTGTGGTATTTCTGTTATAGCAGCACTAGGTGAGTAAGACAGGGTCTTCCTGCCCTTTAAATGTCGGTAATAATAGTGGTAACCGGGGTCCACTGTGTGGCAGCACCAGAGCGTAATTCAACCAGCTGAGGGGCGCTTGGGTTATTTCTAGTCTTTTGCTGATACAGATAGTGCTGCAATGAATAGCCTTGTGCTATGGGTTGAATCGTGTCCCCAAAAGATACGCCGAAGCCCTAACCCTTAGTACCTGTGAACGTGACCTTGTTTGGCAATAGGGTCTTTGAAGAGGTTGTCAGTTAATATAAGGTCGCACTGGAGGGGGTGGGTCCTAATCCCAGCTGAGTGGTGACCTATAAAGAGACACAGAGACATGGAGGGATGGAATGTGAAGACGCACCGACAAACCAGGGAGCACCTAGTGTTGCCGGAAGCTGAGAGAGACGAGAAAAGACGTCCCGAGGGAGTGCGGCCCTGCTGACACCCTCCATTCAGACTTCCAGCCCCCCGAACCATGAGGGAATACATTTCTGTTCTTATAAACCACCTAGTTTGTGGTACTTTGTTACAGAAGCTCTAAGAACCCAATATACCTAGTGTAGACAACCTTTTCTATTTTTTCCAAAGAATCCCCGGGTGGTACAGATGATTAACGTTCTCAGCCACTACCTGAAAGGTCGGAGGTTCGAGTCCACCCGGAGGTGCCTCGGAAGAAAGGCCTGGTGATCTACTTCCAAAAAATCAGCCACTGAAAACCCAATGGAGCACAGTTCTACTCTGACACAAGTGGGGTCACCGTCAGTCGGAATCCACTCTGCTGCAACTTTTTGTTTTTCCTATGTATCTTTGGGTTAGTTCCTAAAAGCGGGCTTACTGGGTTAAATGGTACATGCACCTTCGTTAATACTTCCAGAACTCCTGTCCTCCATGATGTGTGGGGACATCTGCCTACCCACGGCCTTGCCCACAGGTACGGTCAGCTCCTGGGCTGCTTGTTGCCAATCAGATGAGCGACAAGTGCAGTCAAGTGTACTTCTAATTAGCAAGTGAGGTCAAGCATTCATTCACAAGTACAAAGGTCACCATGCCCTCTTCCTGTGAACTGTTCACCTGTCTTGCCTGCTTTCCCAAAGGGTGTCTGCCATTTTCTTCCCATTCTTAGACACTCCTGGTATTTCAGTGATATTCATCCTCATCTATGATGCAAGCTGCAAAATCCTTTATGCACGTGCTCACTTGCCCTTGACACTTTGCTAATGGTGTTTGGAGAAGGACATCATACTCGGTAAAGTAGAGGGTCAGCAAAAAAGAAGACCCTCAATGAGATGGGTTGACATAGTGGCTGCAACAATGAGCTCAAGCATAACAATGATTGTGAGGATGGCACAGGACCTGGCAGTGTTCTGTTCTGTTGTACGTGGGGTCGCTGTGAGTCGGAACCCACGACAGCACCTAACAACAGCAACAATGGTGTTTTGGATGCATTTGAATTGTGGTGTTGGAGGAGAATACAGAATATACCACGGACTGCCAGAATGAACAAATCAGTCTTAGAAGAAATACAGCCACAACTCTACTTACAAGCAAGGATGGTGAGAGTCCATCTCGCTTACTTTGGACACGTCATCCAGAAAGACTGATCACCAGAAAAGGGCTTCGTGGCTGGTAAAGTAGAGGGTCAGCGAAAACGAGGGGAACCCTCCATGAGACGGAGTGACACAATAGCCACAGTAATGGGCTTAAACATACCGACAATGGTGAAGATGACGCAGGACGAGGCAACGCTTTGTCTCTGTTGTACATAAGGTCGCCGTGAGTCAGAGCCAGCTGGACAGCAGCTAATAACAATGGTGTTTTTTTAATTATTATTTTTAGTTTTATCTGTTGCTTCTGGATTTCAAGACACAGTTGGGGGCTGCTTCCAGGGAACCTGCCCATTCTTTCCTACAGTATCGGCACAGCTTCAGTTCCGTTTTCACATTTAAGCCTCTGATCCATTTGAAATGTGTTGTTGTGCGTGATGTGAGGAATGGAACCAATTCCTTTTTTCTATATGGTTCTTTGATTATCCCAACTCATTGCTGGGTGCTGTTGAGTTGATGCCGACTCATAGAGACCCCATGTAACAGAATAGAACCGACCCATAGGATTTTCTTGGCTGTAATCTTTACGGGAGCTAGAATCCACGAAGCTGCTGGGTGGATTCACACCGACAACCTTTCAGTTAGCAGGTGAGCACTTAACCATTGCACCAACACCACTTACTAAAAGTCCATCTTTCCCCTACTGATCCGGGAGGTACACCTGCAGACACTGTTCATTCACATTGATTCAGAAAGTATTGACTGAATGCCTGCTGTGTGTGTGCGCGCCAGCACCCGCCCTGCTGGTCTGCCCTCCTCCCCCACCCCCACCCCCCGATCCTGCAGAGGTGAATTCTCCCCTCCTCCCAGCCCTCTGCCTATTTTGTATCTTGAGCGATTCCAGGAGTCCCCATAGTGCCTGGTACAGGCGGGGACCCCCTTTTTGTGCCTTCTCTGCGCATACACACGGAGCCCCTGCTGAGTGCAGGCAGCACCCTGGGGTGGGGAGTGGGTGGGGAGGAGCTGGAGCCCGACAGTGCAGATCGAGAAGCTGACTGTTCAGAGGGGTGCCCAGTAAAGACCTGGGAAGCGGCTCGTAGATCATGGGTGCCCTGGCCTGGGTGGGGTCACAGCCGAGGCAGGTACCTCCTGGTACCTGCCCTCTGCCCAGGACGATGCCCCAGAAAGACCAGTCTTCTGTTTGCTGCCCTTCCGCCACCCCATCAGTGCGGGGAGCCAGACGCAAGGGCAGCAGGGACGGCAGCGCAGGGGACCCCTGCAAACCCCGGACCACCCACGGCAGTCACCCACGCTGTCCCCGCCCCCCCGCCAGGGGAACCCATGAAGCGCAGCGGCAGCTAGGTCCGGACGACAAGGAGGACAAGGCACTCATTCTCCTCCCTTACCCAGGGTGACCCAGGGCGGCACCAAGCCCCTCCCCATTGCCTGCCCGGGTAGCCCCTCCCACCATACCCGTCGGCCAAAGCCCGTCCGCGTCCACGACCCCAGCAATCCTTCGCACGGCTCCTGCGGGCCGCCCGTGCCTGTGGAAGGTTCCATCTAGCCTCCCAAATCCGCCCGCCGCGCCCCGGCCGGCATCCAAGGGAAGCTCAGAGAGTGCCCAGGACTAACGAGTCCTGGGGCCGCTAGGGTCGCCCCGCGCGTGGCCCAGGGCGCCCCTCTTTCCTCTCAGCCCTCACTCCCTCTCCTGACGCTGCACCGGGACGCTCCCTCCGAGGGCGGGCTAGTGGGTGCCGGCGCCCTACCCCGCCCCCTGCCCAGGCCGCGCTGCTCTCTGCCTCAGCAACTGCCGCCCACGTAGCCATCCTTCACGCCAGGTTAGGGGCTCCACACTCCACCGAGAAAAATGAGCGCGGGCGAGGCCGAGCAGGTGTCAGGTGGGCACCGAGAGGGCGGGACCTAGCAGGTGCGAGCACGTGGGCGTGGGCCGGGCGGGACACTTGGGCGCGGGAGAGGGCGGGGCCGAGCAGGTGCTCAAGAACTTGGGGGGGGTGAGCACGTGGGCGTAGGG
>NW_004444180.1:2468411-2487484 GCF_000243295.1 Trichechus manatus latirostris
GGCCCGCCACGCGGCCGCCCGCACCCCCGGCCGAGCCAGGCCCTTGGCCGCGGGTCAGCCTAGACCCGCGCGTCTCCATCTACAGCGCGCGCCGCCCGCTGCTGGCGCGCACCCACGTCCAGGGCCGCGTCTACAACTTCCTCGAGCGCCCCACAGGCTGGAAGTGCTTCGTCTACCACTTTGCCGTGTGAGTACCCCGGGGCGGGGCGAGGGGCGCTCTCCGCGTGGGTGGGGGCGCTGGGGCCCACCGCCACCTGCTGCCGCCCCATAGGAGCCAAGGGAGGGAAGGCATTCATGAGCAAACAAAACAAGATTGGGGGCGGGAGGTTTGACCCTGTCAGGGTCTCGGTGTGAGGCTGGTGGGGGGCGGGGCGGGGGGACGAAGCCCTGCACACGCCCAGTCGAAGCGTGGGTGGGTGTGTACGCGGGTGGGAGAAACAGGTGGGGGCTCCAGAACCCAGAGTCGCTCCACTCCTCCCTGGAGCCGCGGTGCAGGCGTTAATCCTTGTGGGAGAGAGAACCTGTGCTGGCCGAGCTTGCCCTCGAAGGGGTGGACAAATTCCCCAGAGGCAGCTGGGGGTGGGGGGAGGGCCTGGCGCTCCAGCTGGGGGAGCACAGCTCACGCTGTCCTGGTGGGGGCACTGCTCTGCCAGGTGGCCGGACCTGTGGGGTTCCCTGGGATCAGCACAGCCATTCAAGTGCCCACGGTCACCTGCTAACCGGACCACACTCACGACCACCTGGTTGGGTCGATGCAGAGAACGCAGGAGCAGCTGTTCCTCACCGCCGGGGCAGGGGAGGGTCGGCCAGGTTCCCAGCAGTCGGTCAGAAGCAGAAGCAGGTGTGCCCAGGAAAGGGCGGGCAAGGAACAGCCCCACCTGGCTTGTGGCTGCTGTCCAGGTGGTTATTCCTGGCGTGGGCTGCCTGAGGGCAGCAGGATTCCTGGGGAAGGGCATGAGGATGTTCCCGCCGTCCCCCCAGAGGGTCCGGCGCTTGCCTTGGCCCCTGCTGGGAGCCCTACCCCCTCAGCCCTGGTGCCTGCACTTCCTGGCTGCCCAGCCAGCAGCCCCTTGGTGCCGTGCCAGGCTCTGGCCTGTGGGTCCTGGCCCGGTGGTCTCTGGGTGCTGCACGGGTTAGGTTTCCCTGGGCTGGGCTGGGCTGGGCCTGGGCAGGGACAGGCAGGGGGGTGCCAGGGCCCTGTTCCTCTCTCTGGTAGCCACCAGGTTCCTGGGGGTGAGGGAAAAGTCAGGGTCCCAGCTGCTGGGAGCATCGTCTCCGGAAGGTGAGGCGGGTGGGGAAGCTGCTGACTTCACCTCCCCTCCTTGCTCCTCCCAGGCACAGGTGGTGTTGGGGTGCTGCTTTCTGAAGAGAGGCCTCCAAGGCCAGAAGGCAGGCCTTGGGGACTAGCGTGGCCCACAGGCCCGGTCCAACCATGCTCTTTAAGCCCCTTCCCTGTGCGCAGTCTCTGTGCCTGCCTCATTGAGTGTTGGTGGTCCCTGAGTCTGGGCCATGGCTGGGGCTGCAGCGTAGTGGCCTGGCTTGGGGTTTGGGGGTATTAGTGTGCAGTCGCCCCAAGGGACCCACCCAAGTGGGCATCAGGTCCAGGCTGGGCTTGTGGGTGCAGCTCTGCACACTCCTCCTGGCTCCCAGAGTCCCTGAGAAGCCCGGGAGGTGGGCAGGGCCAGCCCTGGAGGAGTCCCTGTGGGCTGGCTGTCCTGGAGCCCTGCATGCCCGTGCTGGGCAGGTGGCAGGGGCTGCTGGCTGTGCCCTCGAAGGGCCACTGCGGCAAGGGGCCCTGCAGGTTCCGCCTCGAGGATGTGGTGGCCGGCCGCAGCGGCAGCTCCGTGGGAGGAAGAGGGCTGGGGACTAGAGGAAGTCTCTGTTCTGTTTTCTTCCTGACGATGTTTCATTCTCCGACGTCAGCTCAGGAACTCCTGGGAGCAGGGACGGGGCAGCCTCTGGGCTTCCCCGAGTGGGGTGACCTCGGGCCGGCCCCCCGCTCATGGCCCCCTAGAAGCCATTCCAGGCCCCAGGATGGCCGTGGAAGTCCCTTCCGGGCTGGGTGGGGCTGGAGGTGGGCCTTGGGGATGGCCCCCTGGACAGGGCATGAGGCTTGGCTGGGGTCCTGGGATGGTGTCCCTCACCCCCCAAAGTCTCTTGACGTCCACAGGGTGCTCTCTTGGAGCTGGGACTGCAGGGCCGGCTACGGCAGGACAGACAGTGCCCGCTGCTGGCTCCTCGCCCCCTCCCACCATGAAATGGGGTGCCCACCCCCACCTTCCCACTGTGAAATGGGGTGGATGCCCCCCGCCCCTCCCACCATGAAAGGGGTTGATGTCCCCCGCCCCCTCCTACCCGTGGAATGGGGTGGACGCTCCGCGCTACCTCCTACCTGTGAAATGGGGTGGATGCCCTCCCACCCCTCCCACCTGTGAAATGGGGTGGATGCCCCCACCCCCTCCCACATGTGAAATGGGGTGGCCCCCCCACCCGGGGTTGCAGCAGAGAAAAGGCCTCATCCTCGGGAGGCAGATGGTGAATGGGGGGATGTTGTCATGACACGGGCCTGGGGCGGCTTTCTGGGCGCGGAGAAGGAAGAGCTGGCTTCAAAGGACAGAGCCTGGTGTGTGAGTGTTGGGGGTGGTGGCTGCACTCCCCCAGGCACAACAGGAACAAGTCAGGATATCCTGCCCCTCCTCGGGGAACCCCTTCTCAGCCCGGGGGGTGGGGAGAGCTGGCCCTTCCTGTGCTCGCTTGTCCTGGCTGACCCTGTCTGCCCTCCCCCCGGCCACTCCTTCCTCCTCCTTGCTCCAGTCCTCTCCCTCAGCCAGGATCTCCTGGGACCGCAGCCAAGGCCGGAGCACCTGCGGGGGTCCATGCAGACCCCTGACCCCAGGGTCCTAGCGCCTCACTCATGGGCCTGCGGCCGGTGCATCAGTGCAGGGCCCAGGAGGGGGTGCCCCATGGGCCTCAAGCTGGAGCAGAGCTGCCGCCCACCCCTCGGCCTCTGCAAGCTCCCCGGTCCTGTCTGCCCAGGGGCAGGGAAGCCTGCTCAGGGGCCCACTTACAGGAGACCTAGGACCCCTCTTCCGCCTGTTTTCTCCTCCCCTTCCTCCCCTCCCCCTTCTGCCCTGTCTTCTCTCTTCCTTCCCTCTTCCCCCCTTCCTTCACCTCTCACCTCCATCCTCCCCTTAATCCTCCCTTCCCTCCTTCTCCCTTCCCCCCTTTCTGCTTCTCCCTCCTGCCCCCTCCCCTGTCCCCACTCAGAGGAGCAGGATGTCGAGTGGAGGCCCCTCCTTTGCCCTCTGCCCCCAGCCACAGCCCTGACCACTTTGCCTGGACTGGGCCCCGGCCCGCTGCCCTTGCCGTGTGACCTGACGAGCCTCAGTTTCCTCGGCTCCGCAGGAGGTGCAAGGCTGGCTGGGTGTTTGTGTGAGCACACACCCACATCCTGGCCCTCTGAGCATCTGGCCCTTGCCTGCTCTGTGGCCCCCTCAGGCTGAGTCCTTTGGGGCCGGGGTGCTGAGAAGAGGGAGTGGGGGTGGGTGAGGGGTGGACTCTTGACCAGGCTGCCTCAGTGTCTCCTGTCCTGGCTTTCCCCAGATCTTTCCTGTGGCTTTGGTGTCACCTTCAGTGTCCCAAGAACATTCTGGTGGCTTTGGCAGCATCTTCACAGTCCATGTTAATCATTTATGGTACTAAATCCTGGCGGCCCTGCTGGTTCACTGGGCTAATCCTGCCCGCCTTTCCTAACGCGGGGGCCACTCACTGGCCAGGCCATGCTGACTCTGCAGATCGGGAGAGGACGCAGCGGTCGGGGCTGCGGACAGGTGGAGGGGAGGGTGGGGCTGCATAAGAGGGGCCAGAGCTGTGATGTGGATGGGGGAGCAAGGATGGATTTGGGGAGGACGGGGCCACATGGGGGGCCAGAGCTGTGGATGTGGACAGGGGAACAAGGAAGGTCTTAGGGAGGATGGGGACAGGTGGGGGGCCGGAGCCGTGGATGTGGACGGGGGAACAAGGATGGATTTGGGGAGGATGGGGCCACATGGGGGGCCGGAGCCGTGGATGTGGACGGGGGAACAAGGTTAGATTTGGGGAGGACAAGGCCACGTGGGGGGCAGGCCATCAGGTCTCTTTTGCACCATCCCCTTTCAGACCCCTTAGCCCTGGGATTCTGGGTAAAACTTCTCCCAGTGCTGCGTCCCCTGGGCCTGGTCCCCGGGCCTGGTCCCCTGGCTGTCCAGAGACCTCCCCCTCCCCCTCTGAGCTGGATGTCTGCATCTGCTTTGTCCGTGCGGGGAGCGCCTAATGAGGACCTGTATTAGTTGGGGGGCTACAGGCACCCTTTATACCAGGGTCTTCTGCCAGGGAGAGTGGGCTGCCTTGTCATCCCGGGAAGCAGTGGAGGGGCCAGTCAAGGTGATGAGAGCTCAGAGCCCCCTGGAGCAGCAGGACCCCCTCGGCACACGAGGAAGGGCCCACAGGGATAGAGACCCCCTCGGTGTCCTGGTGCAGGATGCTGGACAAGAGGGGCTGGCGGGTGAGAGCGCTCACATCGAGCCGGGAGATGGGCTTCACATCTGAGCGTCACCCCTGTGGCCGGGCCACCTGGCTGAGTTCCAGAACCCTCCAAGCCTGTGCTTTCAGCCGTGGCAAACTTGTCACGGTCCTGGCACCTTCCTCGAGGTCTGGAGAGAACGTTCGGCTGTGCCCAACGCTGTGCCCCTCCCCTACGTGCTATGAGCCGTGGTGGCCAGGGTCCTCATCACACCAGAGCAAGGCTGGGGACAGGTGGAGGGGGACAGCCTCTCTGCTCTGGAGCCTCCATACCTGGGAGGCTGGAGTACTGAGGCCGAGGAGGGTCTGGGGATTTGACCTGGGGAAGAAAGATGTGGGGTGTTTCAGGCCTCCCCAGGGCTGCCGGGTGCCAGCGGGCGGGAAGCCCTTCCTCTGCCTGGCTCTCGGGTGGAGCCAGAACACAGAGGCTGTGGGCCATAGGTGTTGAGGAGATGTGGTCACAGAGGTGTCAGGGTGGTGCTCAGGACAGCGATGTGGATTCAGGATGGGGCTGCACGGCCCCCTTTCTGTGCCAGGGAACCCCCATGAGTCAGCTGCTTGGGGGTTGTGCCACCCACGGGTCAGGTGACGAGCCCAGGGACCTGGTTGGTCAGTTGCTGCTGTGATCACTGCCACCTGCCGTCCCAGCTTGCTGCACACCAAGTGGCAGACACCCCCATGACCCCCCATGGCCTGGCGGGAGGGCAGTGGGGCCCCACAGGTGTTCTGAGGGCCTGGGGCTGCCTGTCCTGTCTCTGGGAGCCTCTGTCCTCATGGCAGCCGTGTGGCTGTGCCTGCCACTGGCCCTCGCGGTGTGGCCCTGCACGTGGTACATGGGCTGTCTCTTTGCTCCTGCCTGTCCCTTGTCACGTGGCTCACCCAGCAAGGGGCTTGGGGCCGTTTGTCCTTTTGTGAACGGCACCCCACCTTTTCAGGGCCAGGGACGTGAGGAGGCGCTGGGGGGACAACATTCCGACCCACCTCTGCCTCTCCTTGGGCCCATCCACTGTGGAGGTGCCATGCCCCTTCTGCCACCCGAGTTCCCGCCGGTGGACAAGGTGTGGAGGGGGCCAGCTTCTTGCTCTTGGGCCCACGGGGAAGGCCTGGGGTCACTAAAGTAGGTGTGAGGAGTTCCACTTCCCCTTAGCCCCCTCCTCCCGACATGTGCTGAAGCGGCGGCCTCGTGTTCCCTTGTCCGTGGGAACCGGGGGCCCAGGGGAATGTGAGTCAGCTGAAGCCACGTGGCGGGTTTTGCAGTCTTTGAGGTGCACCGCACTCGGGCAGTGGAGGGCAAACACTCAGGAGCGTCTTTCTGTTCAACCCACAAGCCCCGCCCCAGGGCCGGCACGGAAACTTGGGTTTCCCCAAAGCCGGTCACAGGAGGGCTGCTCACCTGAGAGGTAGCTGAGTCCCACCAGCTTGGGTCCCGGGGACAGTAGAGCCTCTGGGAGGGGTGACGGGGCGGGAGCATGATCCCCCGGTCAGGGTGAGCCTCCTGGAGAGCCCAGCTCCTTGAGGGTGGGCGGGTGGGGGTGGCCAGAGGGGCCGCATGGGCTCCACTAGCCCTCGTCCTGAGGTAGACTAGTCAGGGCCCAGCTTCCCTGGGTCTTTGCAGGTGGCACTTTGACCAGCCGTGGACAGAGGACCTGTGGACACCCAGGGCCAGTGTTCGTGTGTGAGCCTCGGCCCAGCTTCCACCAGGCCGCCCTTCCCGCAGCTCCGAGGCTGACTCTGATCTTGGAGTTTCCAGGTGTCTTAGGTACCTGGACTCTCAGCCCAGCTGTCACTGAGCCTTGGACCAGGGGTGTGGACAAGGTGGTGTGCTGAACACCCACAGCACCAGGGGTTGTGCCTGCTCCTAGGGACGTGGGGACTTAGTGGGGGGGGACAGTTATGTCTCTGCGGTGGGCATGGGGGCATCTCTCTCCGCCCCTCTGAGGCATGGGGCCTCATGGCGTCTCGCCTGAGGTGGTGCTGCCCGCCAGCTGGGGCGTGGCCTGGAGGTGCCTCCTGCTAAGAGGAGACCCCCCCCCCCGCTGTAGGAGGTGGGACCCAGGTGTGGTGCCCCTGCAGGACCTGAGCATCAGGCATTCCAGAGTGGGAGCCACTGCCCTCCTCACCTCCCTGGGCCAGGGGTGGTGATTTGGAGCCACCTGGCTGGGGTGGGGCACAGCCCAAGGTGGACATTGCCGCTGAGGCTTGCGGGCAAGGGCATCGTCCCGGGCGGGCACACCTGAGCAGATCCCGGCCCTGCCTTCCCTGGCGTGTGGCCCTGGGCAGGTGACCTCCCTCCCAGCAGTCATCACTCATGGAGACGGATCTAGCACTGCACCCCATCTCAGTGCTGAGGGTCGGAGGTGGCTGCGAGTGAGGGCTCAGCCCCAGGCCCCGAGCAGCCCCATGAGTGGCCGAGCTGGGTCGGGTCAGAGGCCTGACGAGGGTGGTCATGCCATCGGCCTCAGAAGAATGGGTTCTAGGTCAACAAACAGGCCACCTACTCCTAGCAGATTTCCAGGGTGTCTGTCTTGTTCCTAAAATAGCCCTGGAAGCTCTGCCCTGGCACGTGGATTTCCCGAGCGCCAAGATAAGGCTGTGCTGACGCTGGGGACGCTTGGTCCTGGGGTGGGTACTGGGGACATGGCTCCCTCTTGCCTCTGCCTCCATGATCTCCGTTACACCAGGGTCATTAGAGGCCTGGCGGGGGGGATGTCTTCATGTGCGTACTTTGTGTGTTGTGGGGGCAGGATGGTGGCTGAAGCCAGGCCTGGGTTCTCTCTGCCCCAGATGTCATCTACTTCTGTTTGTATGACCCTGCCCCTGCCTCTAAACTTCTGAAGGCTCAGGAATTTGAGGCCTCTGTCTACCATGAAATGAGGGAAGGATCTTGTACCTATTCAAGGCCTAGCATGGAGTAGATGTCCTGGAGGGATGGATGGACAGACAGACGAAGGGAGGGGGTGAGGGAAGGGCTGGAGAGATAGATGGAGGCATCGATGGCAGATGATGTGTCGATGGATGGATGAATGGAAGATGGGTGAGTACAAAGATGGAGGGATGAGTGGATAGAAAGATGGGATGGAGGAACTGGATGGATGAAGAGAGAGGAAGGGGTGAGTGGATGGATGGATGGGTGGGTGGATGGACAGATGGATAGATGAGTGGTGGGGGTGGATGGATGGATGGCTAGATGAGTGGTGGGGGTGGATGATGGATGGATGGATGAGTGGGTGTGGATGGACAGGTTGGATGGATGGGTATGTGGGTGAATGATTGGATGGATGGACAGATAGACCAATGGATAGATGGATGAAGGGTTGGAGGCACACTGGTTGGACCGTTGCTGTCATGAGCAGGTCTGAGGCAGGTAGAGCCTGGCCTGCCTGGCTGCAGAGTGGTGGGGGTCTATCTGCTCTGTCGGCCTTTCTGTGTGGCCTTGACTGACTTGGCCAAAGACTAAGACCCAAAAGGCGGCAGCGTCTCCCGGTCCTGGAGAAGCTCAGCCTGCTGTGTCTTTCTGGGACCCTGGAATGACTTGCAACCCTTCCCTGGCTGTGGGGTCCTGCTCTGCAGCCTGCTGGTGGTTGGGGTTCTGGTCACTGGGGTTTGAGGATTGCCATGGCTGTCCCCGGGGCTGCCTGGTCACTGTGGGGAGGTGGGTGGGCCACGGGGTCAGGGTGGAGCCTTCATGGGTGTCTTAGTCTTCTAGTGCTGCTATAACAGAAATACCACAAGTGGATGGTTTTAACAAAGAGAAGGTTATTTCCTTACAGTAAAGTAGGCTAAAAGTCCAAATTCAGGGCGTCAGCTCCAGGGGAAGGCTTTCTCTCTCTGTCGGCCTTCTCATCAGTGTTTCCCCGGACTAGGAGCTTCTCGTAGCAGGGACCCCGAGTCCAAAGGACGCGCTCTGCTCCCGGCACTGCTTTCTTGATGGTATGAGGTCCCCCTGTTTCACTGCTCACTTCTGTCTTTTATATCTCAAGAGATTGCCTCAGGACACAATCCAATCTTGTAGACTGAGTCCTGCCTTACTAACACAACCGCCACCCATCCTCCCTCATTAACATCATAGAGGCAGGTTTACAATATACAGGAAAATCACACAGTACCAGGAATCATGGCCTAGCCAAACTGATACACACATTTTTTGGGGGACATAATTCAAACCATGACAATGGGTGCCCTTTGTCACCTGGTCTGCAAGCCAGGTGGCCAGGGGATCAGTGGGTGTCTCTGGGCTGTGGCTTCTGACCCTTAGTCTCAGCTTGCCGCCCACCCAACAGAGCTCCAGCAAAGGCCTGGGTTCTGGGGTACTGTGGGTCTTTCTGGTGTGGCGGGAGCCACGCTCAGTGGTCAGCACCACCTCTCTGACCAGCGTGACGGCCATCCCAGCCCCACGTGTCCCAGCGAGACCCTGCGGCCCTGCCCTCACTATTCCCGAGTAGGGGGTTCAGGACATCCGCACTGGTCCGTCCTCCAGGTGCTCCCTGCCCCTGCCCGGCGGTGCGGGAGGGTAACAGACACGGCCCGCTCTCGGGGCACCTACAGCCCAGTGAGGAGGGGGCGAGGTAACTCTACCATGGGCGGACAGCGAGGACAGAGGTGGGGAGGGTCTGGCCTTTTCAGGAACAGAAGAGAGACCCTCCTCCCCGGGCTGGAATGTTGGGGCACGTGGAGGACAGCAGGGGACTAGATGGCCAGCTGGGCAGGCCCGTGCAGCAGGCCCAGTAAGGAGCTGTGGTTTCTTCCAGGCAACGGGGTGTGGGCTGGGTGGGAGACGCGGCCGGGCAAGAGCCCTGAATCCAGGACGTGTGAGGGAGAAGTGGGGGAGGGGTGGATTCCAGATGGAGTTCCTCGTTTGTCCCTAACCTGCTTGACCTTGTGTGACCCCTCGACGGTCCCGTGTCCCCGGGAGACCCAGCCTGCATCGCTGGGCCGGGGCAAACGAGGAACATGAAGGGGGTTTGCAGACCCTGCCAGGTGAGGCCGTTTCTGCTGAGGGTCAGGCTCCCCCCCACCCCCCACACCCTTTCCCTTGGAGCAGGGACACCCAGGTCCTTGTGTGGCGCTCTGTGGAGGCGTGTCACCTCCCGGGCTGGCACTGGAATGTTCTGGCTGTCCTTGGCACGGGGCGGGAAGGGGGCATGGGAGGGGCCCAGGGCAGCCCCACCTCCCGCTGTTATCAGGCCTCAGCTGGCGGGCTGCCTGCCACTTCAAAGTCACGCCATGCTGGTGTTCTCTGCTGGCAGCTCCACACTCTTCCGGGCTCAGGAGGGGTGGTGGGGGTGGTGGTGTGTTCTCTGTGTGCCAGGAACTGTGCTGAGTATGATGCGTGTTTTAGCTTAGCCATGTTCCCTGAGCCTGGGGTAGGGAGCCAAGGCCCTGGTGGGGTCCTCCCAAGAGGAGCCCGAGGCCCAGGGAGATCTGCAGGCATCAGGGCTGAGATCGGAACCTGAGTTTGTGCAGCTCCAGGCTCAGAGCAAGGGGTTCCCAGGTCCTCTGAGGCCCCAGAGCATTGCCGATTGGGGGGCAATTCAGCACCGTGGCTGTATGCCTGGCCCCGCCTTGGCTGCTCCCGGGTCTCCAGCTCTGAGGGGCTGACCACAAACTGGGAGGCTTAAACATCAGCAATTTATTCTCTCTCAGTTCTGGAGCCCAGAAGTCCAAAATCAAGGTGTTAGCGGGCTGTGCCCCCTCCAAAGGCTCTGAGGGAGGATCCTTCTTGCCTCTCTCAGCTCCTGGTGGCTCCAGGCATTCCTGGGCTTGTGGCCACATCACTCCAATCTCTGCCTCCATCATCAGGTGGCCTTCTCCTCTATGTCTCTGTGTCCAAATTTCGTTCCTCTTATAAGGACACCCGTCACTGGATTTAGGGCCCAACCTGGTGGCGCAGTGGTTAAGAGCTTGGCTGCTAACCAAAAGGCCAGCAGTTCAAATCCACCAACTGCTCCTTGGAAACCCTATGGGGAGGTTCTACTCTGTCCTATAGAGTCGTTATGAGTCGGAATTGACTCCACGGCAATGGGTTTGGCTTTTTGGCTGATCTAGTATGACCTTGTGTTACCTTGATTCCATCTGCAAAGACCCTGTTTTCAAACGAAATCATGTATCTTTTGGGAGACACAATTCAGCCCACATGGCACCTGCATCCTACCCACGTGGGGCTGTCTTCCCGGGATTGCTCCGTGAATCAATCATGAGGGAAGGGCCTTCCTGCAGCACAGGCTAGCCCCCGGGGTTCAGTGGTCAGTACTGGAGTTTGGTTTCATTTTAAAGCAGGGCCCAGGACGAGGGGCCCTGTCCCTACAACAAAGCAGCCCTTTGGAAATGGACGGTGCCCAACGGTGGACAATTCGGGTCCAGGTCTGGACTAGGGCCTGGCATGGCTAAAGCAGCTGAGAGGACATTTAGGGGGCACTGGGGTGATTGGACTGTGGCCTGGAGTTTGGCTGAGATATAAACAGACCTGGCCCCAGACAGGCACTCGTTGTCAGAAAGTGGGGGCAGTGGGCCTGGCACTCTTGCCAAGGTTAACCCACAGCTGGGCACGAGGGCCGTTGGGAGTGTGGACGTTGAGGGGCTAACAGTGGGCCTTCTTGGGTGTGGGGGATGGGTTTATAACTTAAAAATATTTTTTATTGTGGTGGAACTATACATAACCATGCCAGTTCAACACTTGCTGCCTGTATAACCCTTTCAAGACTCCTATACCGTTAGGTATCCCATCTACTTTTTAGGCCTCTGGAGTTCTTTGCATTTTAAGCGTTCAGCCTCAGGGTGGGAACCTTTTGAAATGCATGAAGCTCGAAAGTCCTGAGCAGCAGCCTCATTTTTCTGTAGTTTGCGCATTGTCTGAGGAGTTGCCTCCCGAATATGTGAGTTTTCTAAACGTTTGACAGGTTCGCCTTTATTTCTGTGAGAGAAGCCTTCTTGCTATGTTTCCCAGATACTATGTTCTCGTGAGAATGTGCTTATTGTGAGAATAAGCTGTTGCCAGTCTACATTCAGTCATAGCGGCCATTTTCTTCTTTACATCGTTCATTGTTTCCAGGTGTTACCGGCTCCCTTCTTTTCTAGCTTCTGAAAAGGAAGTCATGCCTTTCCTGTAAGTAGGAATGCATTGCAGTGGTGCTTTTCGAGAGACTGGAACTCCTGTAAGTTGTTCTTCCCCTGCGTTCAGTCTTAGGGCACAATCATCGCTTCCAGGTGTAGCAGGTAGACAGCACTGCTGTGCGCAGGTCTACAGTATTCCAGGGCAGCTGTTTCTGCTGCTTAGCTGTTAGGACTGCTTTTGTTATAAGGAAGGATTCATAGTAGTGGTGACTTTCCTGAGATTCAAATTCTTTCGTTTTATTTATTTTGCCTGTAAGTACTGCTTTTGCAGTAATGAAGAACGCATTGTAGTGGTAATTTTCCTGAGACTGAAAACAAAAAAAACCTTGGCATTACGTATTTGGGCCGTAAGTACTGCATAGTAAAGAAGAATGAATCCTACCATGTTTAGACAAGTTTCATGAAAAGTAATAAGAAGGTTAAGAAAGAGACTAGACTGAAATGTATGTGCAGTCAGTGCTGGGTGTCTTCATGTTTGACCTAAGGTTTTGCAAATTTTCAAGAAATAAAATTGAAAAAAAAAAAAAGAAAATGATTGTGTTATTGACTACAATTAGCAGGATTTACATTGTCCAGGGGCTGCTAGGACACATGGGTTCCCAGATAACTGGTATCAAAATCCATAACCGATAACAAAAATTCCGAATTGGTCCTTTAATCAGCCTGCCTTCCGTTAACGAAAACACAGTGTCAACAAAAATTCCAAGGGGAAAATAATCGACCTGTCCTTCCCAGGGAGCTGGGGCCAGCGGACCCCTCTGTGCCCCCTCCTGGGGCCCCATGCCCTCCTGGGGATGTGGGGACCACTTGTTCCTGGTGCCCCCCACTTGTCCTAGACCCCTCCCCTGTTGGTCCGGGGCCCGCATGCTGAAAGGGATAATTCAGTGAATTGATTACATTCTTGAAGTTGTGCAGCCATTTTCGCTGGGTTTATAACTTTTTAGTCTTTGCTTTTCTGGATTTTCTGATGTAAAAACAATACTGCTTTTTAATCCAAGAAGGCCATTTAATTAATATCAGTGACAGAAAGACAACAGGAGGGTTCTGCGGCCCCAGGAATGTTTTCTAGCTCTCCCGGGCAGAGGAGGCCCAGTGGGCTGCTGAGCTCGATATGAGGCTGGGAGGGGACTTGGGGGGCTGGGGGGGAAATCCCGGGTCCCGACTGTGGGGAGGCCCGGGGGTGGGAATTGCGTGGGTGGTCTGGGCCTGAGTCCTAGATCTCGACCTTGGGGAGCACTGAGTGTGCCCCGCCTGCTGACTCCCGACTGGGGGCATCTGGGGTAGGAGAAGGTTGTGCTCTCCAAGGCTGGCTGGAGGACCCTGTCGGGCAGAGACTGGGGTGGGCCTGGGCAGACCTGCTAGAAGCCCGCCTCAGCCTGGGCAGGCCGAGACTGGGTGCCATTGGCCTGAGCCTGGGCAGCCCCCCTGGACCCAGGCGGTACGGCGGCAACCTCCTGGGTGCTCAGAAGGTCCCCTTGGGTCAGCCAGTGGCTGGGGGCTGAGCTCTCCGGGCAGCTCTGGATCTGGGTGGTTCCTGGTGGCCTTTGCCAGGCTTGTAACCTGACCCGGTCCTCCCCAGGGAGCAGGAGCCAGTGAACCCCTTTGTGCCCCCTCCTGGAGGTGTAGGGACAACTCGTTCCTGGTGCCCCCCTCCACTCATCCTGGACCCCTCCCCCGTTGGTCCTGGGCCCTTCTCCCACTGGTCCTGGTCGTGGGCCCCTCCTTGCTGGTCCTGGCCCCCCCGCTGGTCCTGGGGCAGCTGTTCTTGGGAGCAAGGGGTAGGCCTGGCTGGCTGTGGAGGCTACAGCCCCTGTGCCCCTGGCTTGTCCTGGAGTAGGGACTCTGGGGGCCATCATGGGCCTGGGGTGTGCCCGGCCTCAGGGGCTCTGGGTCTCTGTGCCAGTCTTGCCCAGGGAAACACAGCCCCCAGGAAGGCAGAAGGCCCCTTGGGAAGCTTGCCCACCAGCGTAGGGGTCTGCAGGTACAGCAGTCAGCATTGTTGGGGCCTCCTGCCCAGGTCTGTGACTTGCTCTCCCAACTGTAATGTGGGGTCCACTCAGCTGAGGTGTCATCTTGCAGCCGTGCCCTCTGTCCACCCTTGGGGTACCAGCCCGTTCCCAGGAGTGCCCAGCGGGCATATGGGACCCTCTGTGGTCCATCCCGCCCAGGCTGACACCACAGCCTACCTCCCCCTGACCCCTGTGCCTCCAGCCTCCCAGGCCAAGGCCCCACAGGGACCTGCTGAGCTCTGCCTCTGTGGCCTGCAAGGCCCGGAGGGTCTGAGGGTCACAGGGCCTCCAGCCCCCAGCCCCACACCCACACAGCCAGGGCAGTGGGGCTGTCTCCACCGAGGAGGCCCCCGGAAGGCAGATAGCAGCCTCAGGAAGCCGAGACCACGTCCCAGGGACTGCCGCTGATATCCAGACTGCACTGCAGCCATTGAGACTCCATTGCTGGGGGGTGGGATTCGGGGAGGACTGTGCTGAGCTGCTGTGACCCGAGTGAGCTGGGGGGACATCTGGTCCCCCATCAGTGCTTGGGCCTGTGTGTCTGCAGGGTGCACAACCAGCAGCGGGACCGCGGGCACCCCCTTGTCCCTCCCTGCCCTCCCCCTCCCCCACAGACTCAGAGCCCAGGTGGGCTTCAGGCGTGGGGCAGGGGAGAGGGCTCGGCTTGTCTGGGTCCCTGCCTGTCCCGATTCCTCCTGCTGAGACGTGGGCCCAAGGGGAGGGCGCCTTCCACCGCCACCTGGGCTGGGGGTGGGGGTTTCAGGGGCTGTGCGTTCAGGGGTCTCCACATTGAGCACACCCCTCTGTGGAAGTGGGTGAGGGTGGGGGCGCTGTCTGCTAGGCCCACCCCGGGGTCCTTTAGGCAGCCAGCTTCTCACTCTAGACGTCCCCTGCTCTCTCTGGGTGCTTAGAACAGCAGGACCACATGTGCCCTGGAGAACTTGTTCAGTAACCCCACACGCAGGTGAGGAGCTTACAGTAAACTGCAGCCACTTAAAGTACATAATCTAATCGGTTTTGACGTGTACCCCCATGAAGCCATCACCGCCATCGAGATGGTGAACACAAACTTTGCCCCCAGAAGTTCCCTCATGCCCCGGTGGGGTCCCTCCCTTCCTCCCTCCCTCCCTTCCTCCCTCCCTCCCCATCCTCGCCCCCTCGCCCCCATCCCCAAAAAGCATCCCCCGACCTGCTTTTTGGCACTATGGTTAGTTTACATTTTCTAGAGTTTTATGTACACGGAATCACTTGGTGAGGACTGTATTTTTACGCAAATAACGTTGTTTGCCGGCCACACCCTTTCCCCCCGGAGGTATTTTCATAAGAGCACTGTGCTAATTTTTTTTTTTTTTTTTTTACAGAAACATGTGGAATAGGATTGGCATGGTGGAGCTTGTGAGGGGGCCTCACAGAAGGGAGGGTGCAGCAGGCAAATAAACGCAGAAGCCTTGAGTTATTTGTGTAAAATGTCGCACTCTTTGTTGTTGTTAGGTGCCGTTGAGTTGGTTCTGACTCATAGCAACCCCATGCACAACAGAACGAAACACTGCCCGGTCCTGCGCCACCCTCACAGTCGTTGTTATGCTTGAGCCCATTGTTGCAGCCACTGTGTCAATCCATCTCATTGAGGGTCTTCCTCTTCTTCGCTGACCCTCTACTTTACCAAGCATGATGTCCTTCTCCAGGGACTGGTCCCTCCTCTTTGGCTTCTTTGAATCAGCATAACTGTTTTGAGATTCATCTGTGTTGCTGGGTGTATCGGCAGTTCCCTGTTGTGCATCCCGCTGCGCAAGTAGACCAACTTTGCTTATTCACGTGTGAATGGACATTGGGTTCTTTCCAGATAATTGGCTTTTACAAAGGAAGCTGCTGTGAACATTTGTGTGCAAGTCTTTACATGAACATGTACTTGAATTTCTTTTAGGTAAACACCTAGAAGTGAATGGCTGGGTCATACGGTAGGCGTAGATTTAAGTATTTAAGAAACTGCCAAGAAAGTTTTCCAAAGTGGCTACGTCATTTTGCGTTCGTGCCAGCAGTGGATGAGATTTCTGGTTGGTCGCTGACACTTGGTGTGATTGGTCTTTTTAATCTCCATTATTCTAATAGGTGTGCAGGGGTATCCTGTGGTTTTACGTTGCATTTCGTGTGTGACTAATGACGTTGACTATTTTTGCCGTGGCTTGTTTCCCATCTGTGTATCTTCCTTGGTCAAGTCTTTTCAAATTTTTTGCCCATTTAAAAAAAAAAATCGGCCACATAAACCAGAGACTGCATCATCCTGAGACCAGAAGAACTAGATGGTGCCCAGCTAACACCAATGACCGCCCTGACAGGGAACACAGCAGAGAGTCCCTGATGGAACAGGAGAAAGATGGCATGCAGAACTCAAATTCTAGTAAAAAGACCAGACTTAATGGTCTGACTGAGACTAGAGGAACCCTAGAAAGCATGGCCCCCGGACTCTCTGTCAACCCAGAACTAAAACAATTCCCGAGGCCAACTCTTCAGACAAAGATTAGACTGGACTGTGGGACATAAAATGATACTCATGAAGAGTGTGCTTCTTAGCTCAAGTAGATACATGAGACTAAATGGGCAGCTCCTGTCCAGAAGTGAGATGAGAAGGCAGAGAGGGTCAGGAGCTGGTTGAATGGACACGGGAAATCAGGGGTGGAAAGGAGGAGTGTGCTGTCACAGTATAGGGAGAGCAACTAGGGTCAAGTAACAATGTGTGTATAAATTTTTGTATGAGAGACTAACTGGAATTGTAAACTTTCACTTCAAGTACAACAACAACAACAAAATATTGGGTCGTTTGTTTTCTTATTGATGAATTTAAGAGTTGTTTATGTGTTTGGAGCCCTGGTGGCACATTGGTAAAGAGCTCAACTGCTGATCAAAAGTTGGCAGTTCGAATCCACCAGCTGCTCCTTGGAAACCCTATGGGGCAGTTCTACTCTGTCCTGTAGGGTTGCTATGAGTCAGAATCGACTCGATTGCAATGGGTTGTTTTTTTTGTTTTGTTTTGTTTTAATGTATTTTAGATACAAGCCCTTTACCAGAGATATGCTTGCAAAGATTTTCTCTGTCTGTGGCTTGCCTTTTTATTCTCCTAACAGTGTCCTTTGAAGAGCAGAAATTAATCTTTCAGTCCGTTGTTCATGGATTGTATCGCTAGTGTCATATCTGAGGAACTTTTGTCTAACTCCAGGGCACAGAGATTTTCTGCTAGAAGTTTTGTAGTTTGGGTTTTGCATTTAGGCCTGCAATCCATTTGGAGTGGTTTCTGTACCACGTTGATAAACAGAGAAAAGAGTGAAGTTGTCAAGGATTTCATTTTACTTGGATCCACAATCAACACCCATTAAAGTAGCAGTCAAAAAGTCAAAAGATGCATTGTATTGGGCAAATCTGCTGCAAAAGACCTGTTTAAAGTGTTGAAAAGCAAAGGTGTCACCTTGAAGAGTAAGGTTTGCCTGACCCAAGTCATGGTGTTTTCAGTTACCTCATATGCATGTGAAAGCTGGACGATGAATAAGGAAGACCGAAGAAGAATCGATGCCTTTGAGTTGTGGTGTTGGCGAAGAATGTTGACTATCCCATGGACTGCCAAAACAACAAACAAATCTGTCTTGGAAGAAGTACAACCAGAATGCTTCTTAGAAGCAAGGATGGTGAGACTTCATCTCACGTACTTTGGACATGTTGGCAGGAGGGATCTGTCCCTGGAGAAGGACATCATGCTTAGTAAAGTAGAGGGTCGGTGAAAAAGAGGAAGATCCTTGACAAGATGGAGTCACACGACGGGCTCAAACGTAGCAATGATTGTGAGGATGGCACAGGACCAGGCAGTGTTTCGTTCTGTTGTGCGTTGGGTCGCTGTGAGTCGGAACTGCCTCGACGGCACTTAACAACAACTACACCTGGTGGGAGACGTGGGTGGGGGTTCCTTTGTGCTGGTGGCTTTCCGATGGCCTCAGAAGCGTTGGTTGGGAAGGCCATGCTTCCTCCATGCGTTGCCTCTGGGGGGGCCGTGTGTTGACTCCCACACACACATCTGCCCCTCCCATGTCCATAAACCCCTTATGTTTTCATCTCTTTCCTAATAGCCTGTGGGATTATTGTTGACTGTGAGCTCTGGTGGCACAGTGGTTAAGAGCTCAGGCTGCTAATCAAAAGGTCGGCAGTTCAAATCCACCGAGCACTCCTTGGAAACCCTATGGGGCAGTTCTACTCTGTCCTACGGAGTTGCTGTGAGTTGGAATCGACCGCAACAAGTGTTCGTTTGGTGATGACCTCACTGCTAGGAAACGGGGGACCGGGATTTGAACCCAGGACTCGCTGAACCTTGAGCCCGTGTGGTTTCCAGGGTCTCTAGGGGTGCTTCCAGAATGCCCCACCCCCAGTGCTGCTCTGGTAAGTAGCACTTGGGCAGGGCTTCACTCTAAACGCGCCCTTGTTTGTCCTTCTCTTGTTTCTTCTTCCTCCTCCCTGCTCCCCCCACCCCCCGCCCGGGCGTCTCTGTCCTGAGAAATGGTTTTGGAGCCTTAGAGCTCCTGGCCATGAACTCCGACCACCCACCTGCCGGAGACCAAAGGGGGGCGGTGGAAGTGTCAGCAGACGGGGCAGGGCTCGTGTCCCATCTCACTGCCGGGGACGTGTATGGGGTCTGAGCACAGCAGCATCTCAGCCTCCGTGTGCACGTGTGTGTGCACGTGGATGCACGTGTATTGTGTACACATGGGCATGTGGGGGGTGTGCACACGTGTGCCTACACGTGTACTCGTGAATGCATGTGTGTGCATCCATGTGTATGCACGTACGTGTACACATGTGCCCCGTGTGTATGGATGTTCATGTACATGCGTGTGTGTATGTGCATACATGGGTGCCTGTGTATGTGTATGAACATGTGTGAATGTTTGTGTGTGACCATCGCTCACAGAGGGCCAGAGCTGGGAGGGGACCCATGGGATGGGGCGCTGGTCAGCGACCTTGGCTCAGTCCTGCCTGGCTCTCTGCCCTCACTGGGCCCCTTTCCTCGTCTCAGGGTGCATGGGAGAGCTGTACCTGCGCTGACACCCCCGGGCTTGTTTGAGGAGTGAACACGATAGGGCTGTGTGCGTAGCCAGGCGCGGCACCGTCCTCAGTCCACCCTGACCTTCTGGGGGCCTCCCTGGGGAGGGCAGGGGTGACCTCACAGCTCAGTGCTGGGTCCCCCTGGGTCCCCCCACACCCCGGTACCTGATGGGCGTGGACAGAGGGGCTCTTGGTGAGAAGGTGGGCTGGGCTGGGCACCCAAGACACCCATGTTGCTCTGGGGGAAGAGCTACCCTTACCCCTCTCCCTGTCCCTGCCTCCTGACAGACTGCTGGCTGGAGGGGCCCCCCA
>NW_004444180.1:2487584-2491104 GCF_000243295.1 Trichechus manatus latirostris
CCCTCCCCCTCCCTGGTTTGTTACCAGTCGCTGTGTTATTGAGTCCCCGGAAGGTCCCTTCCTGTGGCCGAGAGCGGCCAGGACAGGATGAGGAGAGAGGTGGCCTGCTGCAGCCTGGCCGGGGAGACGTTTCACTTTTGATCTTTATTGCTGCACCTGTGTTTGCACAGCCGGGAAACCTAGGCGGAGGATCCTGGCTGGGGGCTTGCGTTAGCTCGGGAGCTCAGGCTGGGGATTGGGACTTGGGTGGGCTGGCGGCTGCTGTCGGGACTGAGCAGGGTGTGGGTGGGAGCAGAGAGGAGGTCTTATGCTTATGGTCCTGGTGCCCCCACAGAAGGGGTGGGCTGGGCTGGGGCGGGGAGGGGGCTCAGGGTGAGGCTCCAGGCCCTCCCCTGGGGACAGGCTGTTTCCGGCTCTCTGTTGCCGGGTCCCAGCCCTGCTCAGTGCTTGGTGTGAAGCAGACACTCAGCAACCACGTGTGGTCCCATCAAGTGAGTGTGTGGCCCGAGGTCACCTGGCAGCTCTGGCTTTTGCGGGGGTTTGTGCAGCCGGGGGTTCGGGTCAGGCACGCTGAGGCTGTTCAGGGCTGATGGATCATTCTAGATCCTGACAACGGTCAGTGTCCTTACCACGGTGTGGGCCTAGCACTGTGCACAGGTGCTGCTCCAAGCCCTGTAGGTGGGCTTATAGGAACCTCACCGTAGCCCTAACTCAGCCTCGCTTACAGACAGGGAAACTGAGGCACGGGATGCCCAGCTGGCGAGAGGCAGCGCTGGACTGGAGTCTAGGCATCTGACTTCAGGAATAGCCTCTTTATTTTGTATGTGCTTAAACATGCATTTTTTTTATTGTAAGAAAGTACACGTGGCATAAAATTGATCATTTTATGGATTTTAAAGTGAAGAAGTGGGTAGCATTTAGTACAGTCACAGTGTTGTACAGCACCACCTCTCCCTGGGTCCAGTACCTTCTCCTCACCCCGGAAGAAGCCCCGTACCCATGAGCAGTCACTCTCCCTCCCCTGTCCCCGGCAGCCACCCATCTGCCGCCTGTCTCTGTGCATTTGCCCATCCTGGACACCTCGTATAAACGGAATCAGACGACATGGGGCGTCTTGTGACGGGCTTATCTGACTCAGGATGTGTGCAGAGTTCACCCGTGGTGTCACCTGGATCCGAACTTGGCTTCTCTTTAAGGCTGAGTCGTAGCCCGTCGCGCGGACGGCCCACGTCGTCTGCATCTGCTCAGCCAGTGGTGCGCTCAGGGGCGTTTGCACCGCTCACTGTTGTCACTGGTGTTGCTGTGAGAGTGTGTGTGTAGGTTTTCGTTTAAGTGCTTGTTTTCTGCTCGTTCGAGTGTATACCTCGGAGTGTTTACTGACCAGCGCTGGGGGGACATCGTCCAGGCAGCTGTTCCCCTGGCGGGGACCTCTGTGAGCAATGCTTTCCCAGGGATCCCGGCCCCCTCAGACTCCCAAACTCGGGGTCTGGGTGCAGCCCCCCTGCTGCCCCTCCACGCCCAGCTCGACCCTGTCTGCTGGGCCCCCAGGTTCTTCCATGGATTCCTTTGTCGATGTCTGCCAAGTTCCCCAATGGGAATGTCCCCCCACTTCCACTGGGTGAAGCATGCTCTGTGATAGGCATGCAAAGTGATGCAACGCCCCCTCCACTAGGTTGGAGGGCCTGGGGGAGCCCCCACCCCGCCTGTCCTCCCACGGCGACACCTCCCTCCACACCCGCCCTTTCTCACCAACAAACTTCAGGACCTGCCACCACAGCCTTCCTTCCTCCCCGCCGCTCCCTGGAAGTGGTGCTTCCGCCCGGGTCTGGACGTCTGTCTCGCTGCTCCTTGGGGCCCACACCACGGCCCTCCTTCCTGACGCTCACCTCCGCTTGTCACGCCACTGTCTCAGGGGGCTTGCCGCTTACCCCAGCCCCCCAAACCAGAACAAACTGAGGACAGCCCACCCCTCAGGTCTGCACCTCCTCCTGGCCGCCTTCTCTCTCCTTCCCTGGCTGGCCGGCCTTCCCGGAAGGGCTGTCTCGGCTCACAGCTCACCCTTCCTCCCCAGGCGTGTGTGTCCTCTCCCCCAAAGCCTCTGTCTCGGAATCCATTCCAAAATACAAATCTTCAGTACCAGTGTGAGCCCAAATGAAGGTTGCTGATAAAAATCATTAAAACGAAGGATGATAACCATCTACAGTGGGTGTATACATAACAATTAGAGATGAGAAGGCTTTTTAACAATAGATTTAGAAAAAGTTTTAAATTTGACAGTAATTTGTAAAAGTATATTCTAACAAATTTGAAAAGCTTTGTAAAATGGGTGATTATTTGGGAAAAGATAGACCGAATTAAAATTGAGTTAAGGAAAAGTAGCACATCTCAGTAAGTACGGGATGAACTTCGAAAGTTGTCACAGTGTCTGCCACTGGCTTTGAATGGGCCAGAAAGCAAGATAGATGGAGGGATGGGTGCCTGACGGAGCAGCCTGGCAAAATGTTGCTGGGAGAATCTAGATGCTGGCTGTGTGGTCACCATACCGTGTTTTTGTTCTGTATATTTGGAAATTTTCAAATGCGGATAAAAAGTAATTAGAAAATGACCCGTGTTCGATTCCCGACCCATGTACCTCATGCGCAGCCACCACCCATCTGTCATTGGAGGCCTGCATGTTGCTCTGATGCTGAACAGGTTTCAGTGGAGCTTCCAGACTAAGATGGGCTAAGAAGAGAAGCTTGGAGATCTACTTCCTAAAATCAGCGAATGAAAACCCTATGGATCGCGATGGTCCAGTCTGCAACCGATCACGGGGATGGTGCAGTACCAGGCAGTATTTCGTTCTGTTGTGCACAGGGTCACCATGAGATGGTGGCCGACTCAAAGGCCGCTAACAGCACGCACGCACGCACGAGGGAGCAGGGAAGAGGTTTCCTTTAAATTAGATGTCAGCTCACCAAGGGGAAGGAAGGATGGGGTTGGGAAGTCAACAATGGATACCGTAACAGTATGAGGAGAAGAGTCAGTTTCCAAGTACCTCCCTGCTGCGTACTTACTAACTACGAAGGGAAAAATAAGAGCTTCCAGGGGCGAAATCTGGCAGACACTGCCTGAACCAAGTGGGACAAGTCGACTTCAGGTGCCTCCTGACTGGGCATCCTCAGTTGGGTGTCTTCCTGCCAAAGTCACATAATCGGCGTCTAAATGTGAGGGAGCATCAGACAAACCCAAACTGAGGATACACTGCAAAGTAACAGGCCTGAGCTCATTGACAGGGTCAAAAAAGGCAAAGATTACACAGTTTATAAAGATAATGTTCTGCATTCTACCTTGGTGAGCAGCGTCTGAGGTCTTAAAAGCCTGTGAGCAGCCATCTAAGATACTCTACTGGTCTCATCCCTTCGCGAGCAACGGGGAATGAAGAGAACAGGATACAAGGAAAAGAAGGACTGATGGACCACAGCTACCAAGACCTCCACCAGACTGAGTCCAGTACAGCTAGATGGTGCCCGGCTACCAC
>NW_004444180.1:2492087-2524301 GCF_000243295.1 Trichechus manatus latirostris
GGGTCAGCGAAAAAGAGGAAGACCCTCAATGAGATGGATTGACACAGTGGCTGCAACAATGGGCTCAAGCATAACAATGATTGTGAGGATGGCGCGAGACCGGGCAGTGTTTCGTTCTGTTGTACATGGGGTCGCTGTGAGTTAGAACCGACTCAACAGCGCCTAACAACGAGAACATATGGTCACTATGAGTTTCTGTGAATAGTGGTGGGATAATTTGGAAAAAGAGAGAGGTGATGGTTGCACGTGATGAACATAACCGATGTCACTGAACTGTCCGTGCAAGAACTGTTGAGTTGGCTGAGATTTTGTTATACAGTCATGTGTCGATGTCCACGATACATTCTGTTAAATAAGATGTTATGTGATTTGGATGTTGTGCGAACACCATCTTATGTACTTAGCAAAGCTACGTGAGATACCTTTTGTTTCACTTCCAGATCGATACTTCGCCTTTGCCTCTTGCTGCTGTTATCACTAGCCTGGTTCTGCTGCGTTTGGGAGCCATGATGTACTTCACGGGTATATTTTCGAAAGAAAATTCAGCAGAGAGATAACGCTACAACTCTCACGAGACACACAATACACGAGATTGGATGCTGCTGCCTATGAGTCGAAGCATAGCGTTATATGGTAAACTATTTGTAAGTAGGGAGAGTTCACGTTAAAAAAATGATAGAAAGTACAGTACATACAGAAAGCAGCAGCACAGGTGTTTATCATGACTATCAAGATGTATGTATTATAGGTTATACGTGTACTGTACCAATTTACGCCTGGCAGTGCGATTGCTTTGTATTCAAGGAAGCTGTTGCGTTTGCTACGTCCAGTTATGTCCATCAATTGCCATTCTCCTATCAGGATTCTGAACTCTCTCATAACCTTAGGGGAACACAGACATGTATGCAGCTGGATGTTGCCCGAATGGACATTATGTGGCGCACGACCGTATCTATTTTTACCACAATTTAAAAAAGTGCAAGGAAGACTGAAGAGCTCTTTGGAGTAAAGGAGACGGGAGAAACAGGATAACTAAATGAACCCGTGGTTCCCGTTAAATCCTGGACTGGGAAAACGAGGGCACCGAAACCACCATTGGGGTCATCGATGACATTCGAATCTGGGCCATGCGTGAGAGGATTAGAATCGGTGCCAATTTCCCGATTTTGACAACTGTGCTGTGGTTATTTACAGAAGGGAATGTCTTTGTTCCTAAGAATACACATCGAAGTAGTTATCACAAAACAGGCGTGGCGTCTGCAATCGACTCTCAAACGGTTCAGAAAAAAATAACAGCGGGGGTGGAAGAGAGGGAGTGGGATAAATCAGGAAGTAGGGCAGTGTAAACCGTTGGTGAATCTGGGCAAAGGGTGTTTGGGAGTTCCTTGGACTATTGTTGTATCTTTTCGGGGAGCGTGAAGTTAAATTGCGTAAGAAAAAAGTCACTCACTGTAGCTGCAGGAGGGCAGAGTCTCCTTCCTGCTTAGACACCCGTTGACAAGACACTTGACATCGCTGGTCCCGATCAGAAGCACATGATGATTCCTCTAGCTGCCGGAAAAGCCGCCAGTTATCTCCTTGCTAATTCATACCAAGATGTTTTTAGATAAGTTTTTCTGATGACCAAGCTCAGAAATGCTCATCACGGAACATTTAGAAACTTTGCAGAAGGAATTAAAGTTACTCCTTGTTCCACATCCCGTCGATGCCTGCTGTTGGGGGATTTCCAGTCTCTCTCTCTCTTTTTTGGTTAATTTGTACATGCGTATGTCTTGGTTGTCTAGTGCTGCTATAACAGAAACACCACAGGTGGAGGGCTTTCACAAACAAAATTTACGTTTTCACAGGTTAGGAGGTTAGAAGTCTGCATCCAGGGCACGGGCACTAGGGGAAGTCTCTGTCGGCTCTGGGGGAAGGTCCTCGTCTGTTTTCAGCCTCTCTGTTCCTTGGTGCCTTGGTGGTCTTCACGTAGCGTGGCATCTATCTTCCCCCATCTCTGCTTCTTACTTGCTTGTTTCATCTCTTTTTACATCTCGAAAGAGATTGACTTAAGATGTACCTATGCTAATATTGTTCATTAACATAACAAAGAAAACCCATTCCCAAATGGGATTATAACCACTACAGGAGTTAGGATTTACAACACATATTTTTGGGGGACACAATTCAATCCATAAGAGTGTGCACGTGGGACCAATCCCTGGCGAAGGACATTGTGCTTGGTGAAGTAAAGAGTCAGCGAAAAAGAAGAAGACCCTCGATGAGATGGATTGACACAGTGTCTGCAACAAGGGGCTCAAACCTAGCAACGATTGTGAGGATGGTGCAGGACCGGGCAGGGTTTCATTGCCTTACGCACAGGGTGCCTATGAGTCAGAGCTGACTTGACGGCACCTAACAACAACGTGTGTGGATGTACGTATGTGCGTGCATGTGTTTTTTCTAGGTCACTGTGTGTGTGCCTGTGTGTGTTTGAGGGTGTGTGTGCAGGTCCACGGCTAGACCACTTCCCTCCCAAGCTGTGAGACCATTTGCTTAAACCATCTGTACCTCAGTTTCTTCATCTAGGAAATGGGCATAACGAGAGCGCTTGCCTTCCATGGGGGTTTTGAGTTTAAACGAGCCAGTTGCACCGGTGCTTAGGTTAGTGCCAGCTCAGAGGAACACTCAGCGGAGGCAGCCGCTAATACCACGCGCGTTATGTATCATACCATGGGCACACTTGTGTGAATAACTGGTGAAATGAGGATGGAGCTAGAAAACTCATTTGCATCTTTTTATCACTTGATGTATCAGGAACACTTCCCCCACTGTCCGTTCTTTTGTCAAATCATGAGTTTTGGTGGCTGAGTAGTGATCCCGGTATGTTACTGAACGTAACTTATTTGACTCTTTCTCTCTTGTTGACAACTGAGCTATTTCCTCTTTTGCTTTTATAAATAGCACTGTGATGCAAATCCTTCTACATTCATTTTTGCCAGGAACTCAAGATTATTTCCTTGGGACACATTTGCAGGAGAGGGCCAAGAAGACCGGAAGTTCTCTGTTGATGCGCCTCTGACACCTTTAGCAAATCTACCTTTCACTTCTGTGCTAGACGCCGCTCATTTTTGTTGTTGTTGTTGGGTGCCGTCAAGTCAGTTCCCATTCATAGCGACCCCGTGTACAACAGAACGAAACACCGCCCAGTCCTGCGCCCTCCTCACAATCGTTGTTATGCTTGAGCCCATTGTTGCAGCCACTGTGTCAATCCATCTCATTAAGAGTCTTCCTCTTTTTCGCTGACCCTCTACTTCACCAAGCATGGTTTCCTTCTCCAGGGACTGATCCCTCCTGATAACATGTCCGAAGCACATGAGCTCACCATCCTCGTTTCTAAGGAGCATTCTGGCTGTACTTCTTCCAAGACAGATTTGTTCGTTCTTCTGGAAGTCCGTGGTATATTCAGTATTCTTCACCAGCTTTCGCGTGCAGATGAGGCGATTGAAAACACCATGGCTTGGGTCAGGCACACCTTAGTCCTCAAGGGGACATCTTTGCTTTTTATCACTTTGAAGGGGTCTTTTGCAGCAGATTTGCCCAAAGCAGTATGTCATTTGATTTCTTGATTGCTGCTTCCACAGATGTTGATTGTGGATCCAAGTAAAATGAAATCCTTGACAACTTCATTGTTTTCTCTGTTTACCACGGTGTTGCTTACTGGTCCAGATCTCCGTTCCTAAGTGCCATTCTACAGCAAAAGGATCCAAGGTTCCTTGCAGACAGGGCTGATTTCAGAGCTGGGGCAAGGAAAATACACTGCAAGCCTGGAGCATGACACCATCTCTAAAGCTATCAAATGTTTATCATAAAAACCCTTGGCCATTTCTGTAAGGCAAAAACCTGGTTGTTGCATGCCTTCGAGTTGATTCTGACTCACAGCAACCCTACAGGATAGAGTAGAGCTGTGCATCGTGTTTCCTAGGCTGTAATCTTTATGGGAGCAGATCACGGAATGACTGGTGGGTTAGAACTGCTGACTCTTCGGTTAGCAGCTGAGCGCAAACTGTTTGCCCCATCACGGGACCACCAGAACCCACCCCTTGGCCAAAAAAAAACCCAGTTGCATCGAGTCTATTTTTGACTCATAGTGACCCCATGTGACAGAGCAGAACTGCCCTGTAGGGTTTCCTAGGCTGTAATCTTTACAGGAGCAGATTGCCAGGTCTTTTCTCCCATGGAGCCGCTGGGTGGGTTTGAACCACTGACCTTTCTGTTAGCAGCCGAGTGCTTAACCATTGCACCACCAGGGCTCCTTAAGGCAAAAATAGCACCTCTTTTTTAAATGAAAGGAGCTTGGTGGCACCATGCTTAAGCTCTTGGCTGCTAACTGAAAGCCACTCAGCAGGAGAAAGATATGGCAGTCTGCTTGTATAACAATTACAGCCTTGGAAACCCTGTGGGGCAGTTCTACTTTGTCCTGTAGGGTTGCTATGAGTTGGAATTGACTTGACGGCAATGGGTTTTCAAACGAGATCCCCACATTGCATTCACCTGTTGCGGCTCCTTAGTCCCCTCTGGTCTGTGATATTTTCTCTGCCTTGTCTTTCATGACCTTGGTGTTTGTGGCAAGTACTGGTTGGCTGTTTTTCAAAATGTCCCTTGATCTGGATTTGTCTGATGGTCTCTCATGATTAGATGGAGATTATGCATTTTTGGCAGGAACTCCAGAGACGCAGTGGTGTGTTCTGAGAAGTGCCTCATATGAGGGCTGTGACGTCGCTGGGTCTCATTACTGGTTGTTTCGACCTTGATCATTTGATGAAGGCGGTGTCTACTGGGTTTCTCCACTGTAAGTTTACTGTTTCCCCTTTGTAATTAATAACCTGGAGATACTTTGAGGAATTGCAAATGTCCTGTTTCTCCTCAAATGTTCACCTGTTGACTTGGGCTTTCACTGGTGGGCCTGCTACAGTTATCGCTGCGGTGTGTCTAAAGACCAGTTGCTGTCGAGTGGATTCCAACTCACAGCGACCCTATAGGACAGAGTAGAACTGCCCCATAGTGTTTCCAAGGAGTGCCTGGTGGATTTGAACTGCCGATCTTTTTGTTAGCAGCCGAGCTCTTAACCACTGCACCACGATGTTCCACTTCCCTCTCTCCTTCTATGGTATTCATTGAAACTCTTCTCTAGAAAGAGCCCTGGTGGCACAATAGTTAAGAGTTCGACTGCCAACCAAAAGGTTGGCAGTCCAAATCCACTAGCCGCTCCTTGGGAACCCTGTGGAGCAGTTCTGCTCTGTGCTATAGGGTCACGATGAGTCGGAATCAACGGCAATAGGTTTTTATTTTTTCCTTCTCTAGTAAGAGTTGTCCCTTCTCCTGCATTTATTCATTCAGTGATTTATTTCAGTATGGTCTCATGGACATTTACCTCACTCCATGGGTTGTGATCTGATACTAGCGGATTGCATTGTCCCTGGTTTAGACATTGGGAGCTCATTCTGGTGGGCTTCTGTCAACAAGCCCCTGTCTTTTTTTCTGAGCACTTCCTTACTTTCTGGTGCCACAAGATATTCCGGGCTTGAATTGTATTTTCCTTGCCCCGGCTCTGAAATCAGCTATGTCTCCAAGGAACCCTGGTTCCTTTTGATATAGAATGGCACTTAGAGACCAAGATCTGTGTGCTCGGTGTGCTCATTGTTACGAGGGTATCACTGCTTCTAGGCCCTCTCATGGGACAGATCTAGGGAACATATATGTATCCACGAATCCAGCTCCCACCCTCTGCACACCTATGCTTATTTTTATATCTATCTACCTGTGCATTGATATTAATGAAGACACGAAATCAAACCAGTGTCTCCAAGTCCGGTCCAGCACCCCAGGGTCCATTCTGTACTGAACACCTTTCTTTAGCTGTGAGAACCTGGCTGTCCATGTACTGATTATGTATTCAACCCTAGTAGACACAGAAGTTGTTACACAAAGGTTGCTATCCCATACCCTCTGGATTTACCACTAGGCACAGTGTTTGTGCTGAGTTCTTCCTGTCTCTTTAGCCTTACAGTATGCTGTCAAAAAACAGTTTTACACAATTGCTTGTTGTTATTGTGTGCCGTCGAGTTGATTTCAACTCATAGTGACCCTGTAGGACAGAGTAGAACTGCCCGGTAGGGTTTTCTCGGCTGAAATCTTTGCCGGATAAGGTCACCAGGTCTTTCTCCTGTGGAGCCACTGGGTGGGTTTGAGCCACCGACCTTTAAGTTAGCAGCTGAGCACTTAACCACTGTGCCACCAGCCCTCCTTCCACAGTTACTTAGGACATGTCTTTTTTTCCCCACCCCCTTCAGTGTACTCTGATTATATTGTTCACTTATAATACTCTTGTGTTTGTTACTGTCTGTCATGGTGTGAATTATGTCCCCCAAAGAATGTTTGTATCAATTTGGCTGCGCCATGATTCCCAGAATTGTGTGGTTGGCCTCCATTTTCTGATTGTAATTTTATGTTAAAGAGGATTAGGGTGGGATTGTAACACCACCTTTACCCAGGTCACATCCCTGATCCAATGCAAAGGGAGTTTTCCTGGGGTGTGGCCTGCACCACCTTTTATCTCTTGTAAGAGATAAAAGGAAAGGGAAGCAAGCAGAGAACTGGGGACCCCATACCATCAAGAAAGCAGTGCCTGGAGCAGAGCGCGTCCTTTGGACCGGGGTCCCCGCGCAGAGAAGCTCCTAGTCCGGGGGAACACTGAAGAGAAGAAGGCTGACAGAGAGAAAAAGCCTTCCCCTGGAGCTGACGCCCTGAATTTGGACTTTTAGTCTACTTTGACTGTGAGGAAATAAACTTCTCTTTGTTAAGACCATCCACTTGTGGTGTTTCTGTTACGGCAGCACTAGATGACTAAGATGTTGTTTGTGTTCCATTATGGATGCCCCCACATCCTGATTGGTTTTCACTGTTTGCTTATTTTAGGGGGACATGAAGGCATGTGAACATTACTATGGCTTAGAGTCAGAGCTATACATAAAGATAGACTCAGAGAAGTCTGGTTTCCTCCTCATCCCTGCTCCCCGTTCCCACTCCCCACTTCTTCTGTAATCCCTTTCTGCTTACAAGAAGGGAAACGCAATTTAGATTCTCTTCTGCATTTACTTTTCTCACTTAACCATGTGCTGTGGAAATCACTCTATCTCATCTCCTGCGTTCTTTTCCACAGCTGCATAGTGCTTCCTGGTGTAGGGGTACCCTAGTTTATTCAGCTACTCTCCTATTTATGGGAAATGAAGTTGTGTCCAATATTTTGCAGTGACAAACAGCGCTGTGATGAATGTTGTTAGGTGCTGCTGAGTCAATTCTGACTCATAGTGACCTTACGTACAACAGAATGAAACCCTGCCCGGTCCTGCACCATCCTCACAACCGTTATGCTTGAGCCCATTGTTGCAGCCACTGCGTCAATCCACCTTGTTGAGGGCCTTCCTCTTTTTCACTGACCCGCTACTTTACCAAGTATGTTGACCTTCTCTGGGGACTGATCCCTGATGGTAACATGTCCAAAGTACGTGAGATGAAGTCTTGCCACCCTCGCTTTCAAGCAGTATTCTGGCTGTACTTCTTCTGAAACAGATTTGTTTGTTCTTCTGGCAGTCCATGGTATATTCAATATTCTTCGCCAACACTGTGATTCAAAGGTGTCAGTTCTTTGGTCTTCTTTATTCATTGTCCAGCGTGCATATGAGGCGATTGAAAATACCATGGCTTGGGTCAGAGGTACCTTAGTCCTCAAGGTGACATCTTTGTTTTTTAACACTTTAAAGAGGTCTTTTGCAGCAGACTTGCCCAGTGCAATGTGTCGTTTGATTTTTTGACTGCTGCTTCCATGAGTGTTGATTGTGGACCCAAGTAAAATGAAATCCTTGACAACGTCAATCTTTTCTCTGTTTATCATGATACTGCTTATTGGTCCAGTTGTGAGGATTTTTGTTTTCTTTATGTTGAGGTGTAATCCATACTGAAGGCTGTGGTCTTTGATCTTCATCAGTAAGTGCTTCAAGTCCTCTTCACTTTCAGCAAGCAAGGTTGTGTCATCTGTATATCCCAGGTTGTTAATATCTTCCCCCAATCCTGAAGCCCTGTTCTTCTTCATATAGTCCAGCTTCTTGGATCATTTGCTCAGCATACAGATTGAATGGGTATAGTGAAGGGATACAACCTTGACGCACATCTTTCCTGACTTAAACCACGCAGTATCCCCTTGTTCTGTTTGAATGACTGCCTCTTGATCTATGTACAGGTTCCTCATGAGCACAGTTAAGTGTTCTGAAATTTCCATTCTTTGCATTGTTATCCATAGTTTGTTGTGATCCACACAGTCGAATGCCTTTGCATAGTCGATAAAACACAGGTAAACATCTTTCCGGTATTCTCTGCTTTCAGTCAGGATCCATCTGACATCAGCAATGACATCCCTGGTTCCATGTCCTCTTCTGAATCCAGCTTGAATTTCTGGCAGTTCCCTGTCAATTTATTGCAACTGCTTTTGAATCATCTTCAGCAAAATTTTACTTGCGAGTGATATTAATGATACTGTTCCATAATTTCCGCATTCGGTTGGATCACCTTTCTTGGGAATAGTCGTAAATATGGATCTCTTCCAGTCGGTTGGCCAGGCAGCTGTCTTCCAAATTTCTTGGCATAGACGAGTGAGTGCTTCCAGTGCTGCATCCATTTGTTGAAACATCTCAATTGGTATTCCGTCAATTCCTGGAGGCTTGTTTTTCACCAGTGCCTTCAGTGCAGCTTGGACTTCTTCCTTTAGTACCATCGGTTGCTGATCATATGGTTGAACGTCGACCAATTCTTTTTGGTATAGTGACTCTGTGTATTCCTTCCATCTTCTTTTGTTTCTTCCTGCACCATTTAATATTTTCCCCGTAGAATCCTTTAGTACTGCAACTCAAGGCTTGAATTTTCTGTTCAGTTCTTTTAGCTTGAGAAATGCCAAGCATGTTCTTCCCTTTTGGTTTTCTAACTCCAGTTCTTTGCACATTTTGTTGTAATACATTACTTGTCTTCTAGAACTGCCCTTTGAAATCTTCTGTTCAGCTCTTTTTACTTCATCATTTCTTCCTTTCACTTAGCTACTCTACATTTAAGAGGAAATTTCAGAGTCTCTTCTGACATCCATTTTGGTCTTTCTTTCTTTCCTGTCTTTTTAATGACCTTTTCTTTCTTCACATATGATGTCCTTGATGTCATCCCATAACTTGTCTCCGGTCATTAGTGTTCAATGTGTTAAATCTATTCTTGAGGTGGTCTGTAAATTTGGGTGGGATATACTCAAGGTCGTAATTTGCCTCTCATGGACTTATTTTAATTTTCTTCAGCTTCAGCTTTGAACGTACATTTGAGCAACTGATGGTCTCTTCCACAGTTGGCCCCTGGCCTTGTTCTGGCTGATGAAATTGAGCTTTTCCATTGCCTCTTTCCACCGATGTAATAGATTTGATCCTGTGTATTCCATCTGATGAGGTCCATGTGTATAGTAGCCATTTGTATTGTGGAAAAATGGCATTTCCAATGAATAGGTTGTTGGTCTTACAAAATTCTATCTGGGGTCTTTTCTGTCACCAAGACCATATTTTCCAACTACAGATCCTTCTTCTTTGTTTCCAACTTTCACATTCCTACCACCAGCTATTATTAATGCATCTTGATTTCATGTATGATTGATTTCAGACAGCAGAAGTTGGAAAAGACTTGTTTCCTTATCTTTGGTATTAGTGGAGCCCTGGTGGCACTGTGGTTAAGAGCTTGGTTGCTAACCGAAAGGTCAATAGTTGGAATCCACCAGCTGCTCCTTGGAAACCCCGTAGAGCTGCTCTACTCTGTTCTGTAGGGTCTACAGGGTCGTTATGGGTTGGCACTGACTTGATGGCAACAGGCTTTTTGGGTTGGTATTAGTGGTTGGTACGTACATTTGAATAGTCCTATTAACTGGTCTGCCTTGTCGGTCCGTGGTTATTATCCTATTCCTGACAGTGTTGTACATATACATTTATGTATTGTCTGAAGTGTGACCTCAGGATAAATTCCAAGAAATATGACTGCTGGGTGGAAAGCCAGGTGCATATGTAGTTTGGATAGGTGTGACCAGAGCTCCCGCAGAAGGATCGGACCAGTTTGACTTCCCATCAGCAGAGTGTGAGCAGGCCTGCTGTGCCAACAGAGTGTCCAGCAGCCCATCGTCATGCTTCTGTCTTTTCCAGCCTCACAGCTGAGAAATGACGTCTTGGCATTGCTTTAATTTGTGTTTGTCTAATTATTCCTGAGTTTGAATAATTTTATATGTCTGAGGGTCAATAACATATACATATATGTGTGTATACACACACACTCTTATGGGTAGAATTGTGTCCCCCTCCAAACATAGGTTGAAGTCCTAGCCCTGATGCCTGTGAATGTGACCTTGTTTGGAAAAAGGACCTGTTTTTTTTTTTTTAAATAATATTTTATTTTGTTTTTGGTGAAGGTTTATGCAGCAGTTTATGTCCCTGTTCAACAATTTCTACACAAGCTGTTCAGTGACAGTGGTTACATTCTTCACAGTGCATGAAGGTTCTCATTGTTTCTGTTCTGGTTGTTCTGTTGGAAAGAGGGTCTTTGAAGATGTTATCAGTTACTATGAGGTCACACTGGACTAGGGTGGGTCCTAACCCGTCTGAATGGTGTCCTGTAAAAGAGAAGAAGGTACATAAAGGGACAGAGGAAGGACATCCTGCTGTGCTGCAGCTGCAAGCCAGGTATTGCTGGCAAGCACCAGAAGCTGGGAGACAAGGGGAGATCTTCTCCCGGAGCCTTCGGGGGAGCCTGGCCCTGCCAACCCCTGAATTCAGATGTCTAACGTCCAGAACTGTGAGAGAACGCACTTCTGTTGTTTAAATCACCCGAAGCGTGGTGCTTCGATACACCAGCCCCAGGAGACACACGTGCACACATGCACACGCATGCACACACTCACACGAACGTGTGTACGCATGCGTGTGCACACCCTCACACGCGCACACACACGAACATACATGTACACATACACGCACACGTGCACACACATGTACACGTGCTCAGATGTTCACACGTGAGCTGTCTATTCATGCCTTTTCCCAACTTTTCTATTGGGGTTTTGGTCCTGTGTCCTTCAATTTTTAAGAGTCTTTTCCCTCCGGGGCTGTCACCTGTGAGTGTGGTGAGATGTATGCTGGGAACATTTTCTCCCACCTGGGCAGGAGCCCTGGTGGCGCTGTGATTAAAACACTCGGCTGCTAACCAAAAGGTCAGCGATTCGAACCCACCAGCCACTCTGCGGGAGAAAGACGCTGCAGTCTGCTTCCGTAGAGATTACAGCCTTGGAACCCCTAGGGGGCAGTTCTCCTCTGTCCTGTGGGGTCTTCGTGAGTCAGAATTGATTCAACAGCAGCGGGTGGCGGTGGCGGGCAGGCGCCTTTCAACTTTGTTTGTGGTGCCTTTGCCACGAGACCATCTTGGATGGTGGTCGGATGAACAGTCTCTGTAAGTGGTGGTTAGAGAGCCCTCCCTACACCCAGGTTAAAGGGGGTTCACTATGTTTTCTTCCAGAATTTGGGGCTTTGTTTTTTACATTCAGCGCCTTCATCTATTGGGTTTGCCCTTGTGTGCGGCGTGAGGCACGACCTGAGTTAATCTTTCTCCAAAGTGGCCGCCCAGGCCCCTGCCTTACCCGTCTGTCTCCACCCCACTCCCTTGTACCTTCACAGGGTCCCTCTGGCTTGAGGTGGGGGGCAGGGAGACTGTCAGGTTGCGGCTCCTGGAGGGGGCCGGGGGCTGGTGGCGACTTGCTCTGGGGGCTGGAATGACGGTAAGACATAGACTGCCAGAGACAAGAGTGTTTGCTGGTGGATGGGATGGTGGGGGGATGGATCAGAAGTGGAGGATGACACTCAGGTGTTTGCCTGAGTATCTGGTCGAAGTAGGTTCCATTTTGGCGACGGGGAAGATCTAGGGTCAGGGTGGGATAAGGAACCCGTTTGGGACATGCAGTGTGAAGGCTTTGGTCAGACAGCCAGGCGGAACATCGAGAGGACCACAGGGCCCCGGGCAGGAGCTCAGAAAGGGCCTGGCGGCGTCACTTGTTGGCGACGTCGTGTGTAGATGGCAGATGCCTGGCTGGGGCCACCCCCGGAGCCCGAGGGGTGGAGAGGAGGACAGGGCCAGGCTGGGCAGGCGGGGAGCCAGCAACGGAGGTGGAGGGCAAAGCGAGGCCCCCAGAGGGCACACTCGGGGGCAAGAGGAGGGTTCACGGTGTCCAGTGATCAAGGGGCTGTTGGGGTCCAGGGTCTTGGCACTTGCTTTGGGCTTGGCGACGTGGGGCCGTGGTCTCATTCCCCATGCACGTGCGTGAGTCTGGGTCTCAGCGAGCCTGGCCTGGGCTCCCTGTGCCCTGAGCCCATGCCCACTTCTAGAAGCTGTGGTCCTTGGCGTCAAGAGGTGTCTCTGCCCTGGCCAGATGTGGAGGGAGGCCAGGAGGATGTGCCCGGCTCTTCTGGGTACAGGCAGGAAGCAGCTATTTCTGCGCAGGGTCCTGGGCAGTGACAGGGCAGGGCATGCTCTGGGGACAGCTGTGGCCGGGTGGCCTGGTGTGGGGATTTCTGTCTGGTTCTCCCTCCCCTCGGCTTATTCCTCCCTCCTCAGAGGGCAGCTCTGTGGCTCTGGGCCAGGAGAGCCTCCGAGGGGAGGAAGCTCCTGCCTGCCTTGGGCACATCCTAGCATTGGCTTTGCTCTCCTGCCTCTGTGGTGGGTGCCTGGACGTGAGGCGGCCCGGCACGGCCCAGCACCCCCTTCCCTTCTGCAGATCTCGGGACTGCGCCTCAGATGGGGCTGCTGGTCCAGGAGGCGCTTCATGATCTCACCACTCAGGGCCCTCCCCGCCCCTCCCTCCCTGCCCACACCCTGGCCTCCAGGCCACCACACCCCGCTACTTGTCTCCTGGGGTGGCCGAACAAAGTGCCACCAAGTGGGTGGCTCGTCGGAACAGAAATGCATTGTCTTACGGTCTGGAGGCCACAAGTCTGAATTCAGGGTGTCAGCCGGGCCTTGTTCTCCAGGGGAAGATCCCTGCTCGTCTCTCCTGGCTTCCAGTGGGCCCGGGTGTTCCTCGGCTTGTGGCTGAAGCATTACCCGTCTGTGCCTGTCCGCACACGGTGTCTTCCTCCGTGTCTCTGTCTCTTCTCCTCTTTTACAAGGACACCACCCGGACGGGATGCGACCCAGCCTGCTCCAGCACGGCCTCGTGTTAACTGATTACATCTGCAAAGACCCGGTTTCCAAACAGGGTTTCGTTCACAAGATGTCAGCATGTCCTTTTGGGGACACGGTTCCATCCCTGATGCCTGCCTCAGGGCCTTTGCACACACTGCTTTCTCTGCCTGGAATGTCCTTTCCAGCTCTGCTCCAGCCTCGATCTCGCCGTCCCCTCTACAGCAGCCACCCAGTTGCTCCATCTGCCTCAAGCTGACCGCAAGCTCAGTTGTCCTGTGTGTTTGTGTTCGAGTTGACCCCTCTCTCCTCTCTGTGTCTGCCCGGTCTGTCCCCGTCTCCCGAGAGTCTGTCCACTGCCAGGCCTGTCGGCGTGCTTCCTGGGGAGCACAGCAGCAGGTGAGGGCCCTGAGTTGGGTGTGGTGTGGGCTGGCTTTCTCCAGGGGTGGGGGGTCGGCCGGCGCCTGGAGAGGAGGAGGCCCTGGGGACGGGGCACAGAGCGCGGGCCATTCTGAGCGCCTTGGGAGCGCCTGGGGGCTGATCGAGGGTGGGAGTTGGCATCAGCAGCTCCCCGTTTCTAAACCTGGATATAAATCCCCCAGTCAGCATCCGGGTGGGCTGGGCTGGGGAGCAGCTGCTTTTCTGGGACCCGATTTAGCCGAGTTCTAGCCACTGCCGGGCCTGGAAGCTTTTGCAGTGAACAGTGGCAAATGGGTGCTGGGCAGGAGCGACGACCACCTCCCGTGGCCAGGGCTGTGCTGCCGTGTGGCAGCTCAAGGACGCGGGGGTGCTGCCCATCCGCCCAGCCCCCCGCGTTGGGTAACTGGTGAGGGGGAAGTGGGAGGAACACCAGTGGCCAGGCCCGTCCTGCTGCGCCTCAGCCACCTCCTCCTCCCGGCTCCAGCGGCGCTTGGTTTGGTGAAGGCTGGGCACGGTTTCAGGGGCCTGTGGAAGTCTGGTCCAGAAAACCCCTGCAGCCTTGCCCCAGGCTCAGGGAAGGATGGCACCCCCAACCCACCCTGGGACCTGGCCCTGTACCGCCCCACCCCGTGAAGGCAGTGGCTGAGCCGGGGGCATGGCCTAGCAGAAGGGACCCTCGCGTCCCCCCAGGCCTCCTCCTCCTGCTCGTTTGAGTGGCAAACCAGTGCGCTCGCGGGCAGAAGGCACGGCTCCAAGGGGACGGGGACGGGGCGTGAGCCCGGGATGGAGGAAGTGGGCGTGCATCTCGGGCCAGCTGGAGAAAGAGGAAGCAGTGCTTCCTGCTGAGACCTTTCCGAGTTGCCGCTGCCCCGGGTGTGAGTTGGGTCTTGTCCAGGGATGAGGATGGGACGCGCCAGTGACAGCACCTCCCGTGTGCTGCGGCCGGCAGGCGGGCATCTCCGTCACACCGTGTCCACACAGACACACCCAGCCATCCAGCCACGGCCCTGCCACCCGGTCAGTGCTGTGTCCTCATGGGCTCAGCTCCCCTCTCCTAGGCTAGCTGTGCCCCCTCCCCGACCCCACAGAGAGGGCACAGGCCTCATGCACCCTGTCCCCTGGGTGTGTCATGGGGACCCAAAGGCTCCGAGGCCAGCTGTGGGGCCGTCCCTGCCCCGCAGTGCTGCCTGGTCCCCAAGGGCTGTGGCGCTGGGAAGGATGGTGGGAAGGGCTGTGAACCAAGCTTCTGCCCGAGGCAGTGCGGGAGCTGTCGCCGTGTTCGTCCTTCCCGCCCCGCGGTGCCTCAGGCCCTTGCTGAGCCTCCGCGGTCCGGCCTGTCTCACAGCGGAGCTGGTGCCTGCAGGGGCCTCAGAGAAACCAGCCGAGCTGGGGTGATCACAGCCACCTTTAGTGAGCACGTGTGTCCTGTGCATTCTCCATTTCCCAGATGGGGAAACTGAGGCTCAGAGAGGATCCACAGCAGCCCTGGAGGTGTCAAGGGATCCCACATGTCCCCTGTAGTGGGGCCAAAGCCTGCTTTCTGCTGGAGACTGAATGACAGCAAGAAAGACTTAGGCTAGATGTGAGGGGGGACTTCCCCAGGTAGCGATGAGCCCCGAGCAGCACAGGTGCCCTGCAGTCACAGGTGGGTGCGTGGGCCTGGCTACAGCAGCCCCAGTGCGCCCGTGACACTCTCCAGCCTCCCCCCGCCAGGTCTGGCAGACCACCCGCCTTTCTCAGGCTTCGGGCGGAAGCGGCCCAGGGCCGAGAAGCCCGTGGACCCCTGCTCACCCTTGTTGTGCCGCCGGCCACACCTTCACACCCCAGAGGGCAGTGGTGGCACGGCGGCCCCACCCCGTCCTGCACCAGGCGAGGCCTGTGGAGGCCAGCTGATGTCCCCGGGCTGAGGCTCGAGTGTGGCGGACAGAATGTGCGCATGGGGTGGCCGGCCACCCTCACAGCCACCATCAGGGCCCACCAGGCCCTGATTCCGTCACAGAGAAGAGGATGTGTGCCCCCGGGCAGATAAGGCTGCTGCCTGTGGGTCACTTCAGCTTATTCTTGTGGCACCTTCTAAATATACTCTCCGAGGGGCTTTTATCGGCAACGGGCAGGCTGGCCTGGGGCCAGGTGGAGTGTGTCCGGCTTCCTGCGAGGACAGAGCCCGACACCCGGGTCCCTGCATAGGCCTGCCCCTCTGCCAGGCTGGCCTGACTATCTCTGGCCTCCTCTCCTGAGCACTCAGGCCCCACCTTGTGCCCAGTGCAGTGACCCAGGGGGACCCCTGCGCCACAGCCCCTGGGGTTAGCCCTCGGGGTTGCGTTGCAGTTTTCCCGCTGGCCATCAGGCACTGTGTGGCCCTGGGTGAGTCACTTGCCCTCTCTGTGTGTCCCCGTGCCCTCCTGTGAGTGCTGGGAGGCCAGCTGCTCAGGTGTGAGGCTTAGTGTGAGGTTTAATGCTGCTCGTTCCCAGCCTTCCCCACGCCGGGGCTGCGGCCCACCTAGCATGGGACCTGCTTGTACACAGATGTGGACCCAGCTCTGCAGGGGACACTGCTGTCGTCCAGTTGTGAGTGCACATGTGGCCCGGGCGTGGTACCGAGGGAGCAGCACGTGGTGGGCCCACGGCGAGGGCCGGGCGGTCTAGGTTCGGTCCGGGGGCAATCCTCACAGCCTGATGTTTGCATGTGGCGGTCATCCGCTCCTGATGGTATAGAAGCTCCTTACAGGACCATACACACGCAGGACACACACAGGGCACAGTTATAGACACACAGAGACAGACATACACACTCACACGGACAGATGGACAGATAAACCCAGACACACACACCCCCGCTCTCCCCAGCCCTCCAGAGCAAGGTGCTTCTCAAAGACAGTCTGGGCCAGGGGCCTGTGGGTGATGGCCGGCCACCTGCTGTCATCCGTGGTGTTTGTCGTCACAGCTGTGCCCCGCTGAGACCGTGTGGCCCACGGAGCCCCAGCTCTGTGTCCTCTGGCCAGAAGGTATGCCTGCTGTGGGCAGGGATGGGGAGGAGGTGGCCCCGAGTTTTGTTCACTGAGTGACTTTGTTCAACCTCAACGTTCAGACAGTCACTCAGCAAACACTCACGGAGCCTCCTATGTCCGGGCCGGCAGAGGGGACCCTCGGCTCTGTCGGGGAGATGGCTGTGGGCAGCGGTTCTGCCAGTGGTCTGAGGGATAGAGCGGGCTTTGTGGGGCTCAGCAGGGTGTCAAAAAAGCCCCTGGAGCCTGGTGAGGAGACCAGGCCTGCATGGGTGGGGAGGTGCTAGGAAGGTGGGTTTGGGTCCAGACTTCATTTGAGGGTCTGTCTGGGGGAGCTGGACGGGGTTTGCATTTTCTGAGGCCTGCTCCCACTGCCGGGTGGATGTTGCCTTGGAGCTGGGAGCCGGGTAGGGTCTGCCCTGAGAGGCAGGTGCAATCCTCGTGGCCGCTGGGGGGTGGCAGCAGTGGGGACCCAGAGAAAGGATGCGAGAGGGAAGGCCCCACACAGAGTGCCCTGGACCCCAGTAGGGCAGTCCCTCAGGCCCAGGCTGCTGCTTAAGCTCTTCGGGGTGGTGGACAGTGGGAGCTGGCGTTTGTGATGGTCTTCCACCAAAGGGTGGGCTGCCCCAGGGCCTCTGCCAGCCCCACCCAGGGGAGGACAGTGTCCAGGGGCCGGAACAGCATCACCCCGACACCCATCTGACATGAGGAGTCCCCACTATGAGCTTCTCGGAGTCTCCATTGGGGAGGGGCCCCGGGAGGTGGGCCTGGGTCCCCAGGAGGAAGGTACTGGAGCACCACGAGCCGCTTTCAACTGGTGGGGTGCCCATGTCTCACCACCCCCCCCATGAGCACAGCATCAGCTCATGACAGGCTATAGGGTTTTGGGGGGCCCTCAGCTTGGGGACCCCCTACAAGTGGTGTGTGGAGGCAGGGGAGCGAGGGGGAGGGCCCTGTTTCTCCAGCCCACCGGATCCCTTTCAGAAAAAGCGTCATTGGGGCCCGGGGGCCGGAGGGCCTGTCTCGTGTGTCGGGTGGGTTAGTCTCCTAATAGGCCCAGTGTTTAACGGACTGGCACACTCGGGCTCTCCCGAGACAATGGGGGCAGAAACCGAGCCTGCCCACCGCGCCCAGCACCCATTATGCTGTCGGGGGCTCGGATTGTGTTGCCCAACTGAACCTCTTAAGGAATGAGGCTCAGTGTGCTGGACAAGGCAGGGCACAAGGGGAGCTCGGGGGTGGGCGGGCAGGGCTACTGGGTCACCCCTGCGGCCCTCGGGGTCATGCCCTGATTCCGGCTGCCTGAGGAGGGGCATCCAGCCTGCAGTCCGGCGGGGGGCCCATGCTGTAGTGGACATCAGCAGATGGGGTATTGAGGTGTGATGGCCAGAGGGGAAGTAGGGAGACAGGACGGTGGCTCTTGTGGTCATCCTTGTGAGAGGGCGGTCCCTGGGGGCCAGGCGAGGCCAACTATTGCCCCATGGCAGAGTGGCTGAGGGCTCCGGGGCCAACGTGCCGTGTGGCCTCCCTGCAGAGGGGGCTGCCCAGTCTCGCCTGTGGCCCCAGTGTCATCAGGCATCCTAGTGGGACCCGGCCATGGCCCACAGCCACCTCTGTCCTCGTGGTCGTTCCTGGGGCCACCGTGACAAAGTACCACAAACTGGTGCCCTTAAAACAACAGAAATCTCTTCTGTCAGTTCTGGAGTCCGGGGGTCGGAAACCAAGGTGTCAGTAGGGCCACGCTCCCCCTGGAGGCCGGGGGAAGATCCTGTCTTGTCCCTTTCTGATTTCTGGTGGTCCCAGGCGTCCCCGCGCTTGTGGCCACATCACGCTAACCTCTGCGTCTGCCGTCACGTGGATGTCTTATCTTCCCCGTCTCTCATGAGCGTACCTGTCATTGGATTCAGAGATCACCCAGGTAATCCAGCGTGGACTCCTCTTGAGATGAGATCCCAATCACATCTGCAAAGACCCTTTTCCCAAATAAGGTCATGTTCACAGGTCCTGGGTGGGCATGTCTTTTGGGGAACCCCCATACCCCCTGCAGTCCCCGCACCTCTGGCTGCAGGGACAAAGGCTCAACTCAGGGCCGAAGCGTCATGAGCCCCCTCGCCCCCCGACTTGCTCCCTCGTGGAGCGAGGCAGCCTGGAATCTCGGGACACTGATGTGACTTTGCCGAACATCTGGGTGCAGCCAGCTTCCACCAGGGGGCTTTCAAGATAATTCTGCTTAAGAAAAAAAGAATCAGTTTAGAAAAAGATGTTGAAAGGAGCGTGGGCCTCACTCGGGGTGCAGGGCAGAGCCCTCCCTGCCCAGACTGGCACCCCAACCCGGTTCTGTCCTGCTGGGAGGCCATGGCCCAGAGTGGCACCAGCCTCTGGACTTGTAGGCATGTCCCACACTGACCCAGAGTCTCGGTGTCCTGCCAGTGGCAGTACCTGTGGTCCCCACTCCGGGGGTGCTTCTGGGGGCAGGTGGGTGGGCTCTGGGCTGGTCAACCTGGTCTGGGACGCGGGCCAGGTGGCCCCTTGCCCATGACGGTCCGCCCGGTGCAGACGAGGGCTCTGTGCACAGCTGCCATGGGGAGCGGGCGAGCATCCGGAACAGCCCAGGGCAGGCACCAGGTGCCTTGATGCCTGTCTCGGGCAACAATGCTTGTGTGGTGGTGGCCTGGGTGTTCCCTCCACCCGGAGGCTGACTGGGGCTGTGATGGGCTTGTTTTTTTCAAGATGTGGCAATGGTGAGGCCGCTGCCCTCAGGGAGTCCAGCCTCCCGGGGCGTGTCCATACCCCAGGCAGGGTAGCAGTGAGGCTCCGTGTGGGAACATTAAGAGGGTGGGCAGTGTGCCAGCCGGCCCCTGCCCTCACCCTGGCTTCCCAGCGTCTCCTTCCTGGATGGGGGGCTTTGAGGAGTTTTGGGTTTAGAACTTTTGAGTGTTAAGTCACACTCAAAACCCCACCTGCCTCAGCCTTAGGCTCAGCTCACAAACTCATCATCCAGCCAGCCCCTGGCCCGTCCTGCCCTCCATGGGGGTCTTCAGACACCCCTCTGCCACACTCCACACCCAATACCTCTGGGCGCTGGTACCGGCTGGAAGGGGCATTGCCTCTGTTTCGTTTTCAGGCATAACGCTTCTTCCAGACCGACAAAACCGGTACTCATGTAATTTTATATATCCCTATAAACCTGCAGATACAGTGTATCGAAAGTTCTCCAAAACGTTCTGGTAACGTGTCTAAACGTCACCGGGTTTCGGCCTTGGTCATGAGTGGCCTCGACCGCATGGACTTCCACGCTGGCACTCGAAGGGCGCCCACAACTGGCCATGTCTTCTCTGCGCGTGGAGCACGGAGTTCTCGGTGATACTTCTAAAGGCGGAAGTGTCCCAGGGTTGAATGATGCTTTTCCGTGGATGGGAAAGTCCCTCACAGAGTTTCCCAAAGGGGACGCTGCAGGCTGGTCCCGGCCTGTCCCTGAGGCACCTCGGGGGCCTGGCCTGGGCTGACAGAGCCGTGGAGAGGTCCAGCCAGAGCCCACGCAGGTGCAGAAGGGGAGGCATGCCACCCACCCCTTGCTCCCCATGGGGCCCGGCCCCTGGGTGGCCCCACCGTGACCCGACCTGGCAGGACTGCTGCACTCTTCCGCGTTCCTGCAGCCCTGGCAGTCACAGGTATGGGAATGATGTCCGATAACGCTCTGGGCGTCCTTCAGGGCCGCTGCAGTGATTGAGGCTCTGAGGCCGAGCTGCCAGCAGGCACAAGCAAGCATTGTCCCCAGGCCTGGCACTGTGCTCCGCCCCGCAGCGGCCTCCCCGGGAAGGCGGGCGGGCCCGGCGGCGCTCCGGCAGAGGTGGGTGTCTTTTTTCCCACCTGTCTCTCTCCACCCTGCCCTGCCTCCACACCCAGCCCGGGGAAACAGTCCAGCCCTTCTGCCCCCACGCCTCGATTTCCCAGCTCTGGGCGCCTGGAACGGGCTTCTCGCTGAGCCTGGTCGTGGAGCTGGGGAGGGGGGTGGCCAGCCTTGCAGAGACACGGGGGTGGCGTCTGGCTCCGTGGCTGGGCGCTCCCCAGCATCCCTGCCATCTCTGTGGGTCTGGGGTCCGCCCAGGACAGGGCTGAGTGAACACATGGAAGTGAGCGTGTTCTGTGATTCTTTCTGAAACTGGCACGAATGTTCAAGTACAGGAAGAACCGTCTGCCCTTGGAAAGCACGCGTGTCGCTCTTGACCGGCCCCAGACCCCTGACCCCGAGGGGATGTCTTCTTCGGCCAGCCCCAGGAGGGGCCCCCAGCCCTGCGTGGCTCCCCACCCCTCTAGTCCAGAGCCCTGGTGCCCACCCCTCCAGGCGCTTGGGGTGAAGACGCCCCCTGAATGCACACTCCGTCGGGGGCGGTCCAGGTCCTGCCACAGACCTGCCCTTACACGGTCTCCTGTAGCTGGTCCTTCCCTCCTTGGTGTGACTCTGTCCAGCATCTCCCAGTGGCAATAGCTCCACTCACCCCGGGTCCTTCGTGTCTCCTGAGCAGGGCCGGGTGTGAGGACGTGGGTGGAACCAGTGCTGTGAGCTCCTGGCCCCGTACGCGTGGCCGCGCCATGGAGCTTCACAGCCCCCACTTGGAGCCTGTGTGCTCCCTCACACCTGAGGACAGGTGTGTACACAGGGCAGGAGTGTCCCCTCCCTGAGCCTGGCCTCCGGGGGCCCTGGCTGAGCAGGGTGGGGACAGGACAACAGCCCCGTGTCTCCTCTGGCCAGCACCCACTTTGTTCCCTCCTCGGTTAGTCACCCCATCACCTCCGGGAGCTTTGGCCTCTTGGAGCCTCGGTTTCCCCCTCTACACCCCATGTGAGAACAGCATGGTCCTGACGCTGTGACCTTGAGGGGACTCGTGGGGACTCGTGTGGCTGTGGAGGCGGCTGTGGTCAGCCCCTGGCGTGGCCGCGCGCCTCCTCCGGGCACTTCCTGTTGCGGGAAGAAAGGACCTTGTTGTGTTGTCACAAAGCCCGCGGGTGGGGACGCTGTCGCACATTTTTACTTGAGGAGATGACGCCCCCCGCCCCGCCCGAGCTCATCCGAGGTCTCCCTGTGCATCCAGCCGGTGTCTGACTCCGGCCCCTGGTCACACATCCAACCGTACTACCATCCACAGCCTCCGAGCAAGCGGCCGTGGGAAACCAAGGCAGGAGTGTGCCCAGGGGCCTTGGCAGGGCGCCCGTGGGGTCTGGGGTCAGGCGTCCCAGCATCTCCTGCCTGGGCTGGCACCTGCCTGGTTCCTCTTGGCTGAGCTGGCCCGTTCTAATCCCTCTCTCTGCTTGCTGCAAATCAAAACACAGACGCACAGAGGATTAGCTCTGGGGCAAGGCGCAGCCAGGCTGCACAGGGGTCTGGGGTGGGGCCCCTTCCAAGGGTCCTGATGAAGACCCCGCTTACGCTGGACAGTGAGCTCCGTGTAGGACAAGCTGGTCCCTCCGCAGCCCCTCTGCCTGGAACAGCGCCTGGAACAGCGTCTGGGTGGATGGGCTCCTTCTGCAAGTTCATGTGCTTTGTCTCCCTGAGATCAGAGACTTTTGAGGGCGGGGGCTCCCCTCAGGGGCTATAATGATAGGGAGCTTTCCCCAGTACCCCTCCTGGTAGGCCCCATGTGGGGCAGGCAGTCACAGTGTGGGCTGTGAGGTCCCGGGGCCTGGAGTGCAGACAGGGAGCCCCGTCCTTTGTTGAGGCCAGCCTGGGAGGCCTGGATGTCCTGCCCGTGCCAAGAAGGAGGGACCAGCAAGGCTAGGGTGCGCCGAGTCCTGGGCAGCAGCCCTGTCGGCGTGCGGCGCACTGTGGCCCTCGGGGAGGGGCAGATTGAGCATCTTTTTGGGGGTGGAGTGTCACCTACCAAGACAGGAGGGTGGCCAGGATGAGGCTGGGGCCGTGGGGCATGGAGGAAGTGTCGAAGGGATGAAGGGGGATATCCAGGGCATGACCGCTGTGGCTGTGCCTCACGGCCACATTGTGACATCCTGCTGTCCTGTGTTGAGGACCTGCTGTGGGGGTGCTGGGGAGACCCTGGGGGCCCCCACACGAGAGGTGCCCTCCCCCCGGGCAGAAGGAGCCTGGGGCCACACCAGGGACACCACACTCCGTGAAAAAGGGCTGCTGCCTCGGGAGACAGGGCTGGTGGGCACTGCCTTCAGGGAATGTCCCTGCCTGTGACTCCTTCTCGCTATGATTCAGGGGGGCATTATTCAGAGCTTGAGGGGAACTCGCCGTGCCCTCCCTTTGACAGGCTGTATGGGGCGGTGAGGGCCAGCACCCTGCCCACATTTGGGCCAGACCCTGCCAAGGCCTGTGTGGGCATTTCCCATCCAAGGTTCTGGGCACCCCAGGAGCCACAGATGCTTGGTGACGCCCCATGTGCTGATGCAGAAGTTGAGGTCCCTGGCCTGTGGGTGGTAGTGTCAGGGTGCTCAGCCTGGGCAGGGGCTTCTGCGCCACCAGGCACCCATGCCCCCCAGGGGCCCTCTGTAGCTCTTTGGGGCATTTTGTAAAATCAGCTTTGTTGAGCCACAATCCACAGACCGTACAAGTCGCCTTTTAAAGGGACAGGTCAGTGGCTTTTAGCACATCCCCAGCTGTGCAGCCACCACTGTCAATTCCAGAACATTTCCACCACCCCAAAAAGCAGCCCCGTACCCATTAGCTATCACCCCCATCCCCCCAACCCCCTGGCACTCACTCACCTCCTCTGTGACGTGCTTCTTCTAGGTGCCCGGGAAAATAGGAACACCCCGACCTTTGTCCCTTCGTGTCTGGCTCATTTCACTCAGTGCCGTGTGTTCAGGGTTCACCCATGCTGTAGCACGCGTCCTGCTGACGGGTAGACGGCACGCGTCCCACTGTGTGGCTAGACGGCATGCGTCCCGCTGTGTGGCTAGACGGCACGCGTCCCGCTGATGGGTAGACGGCACGCGTCCCACTGTGTGGCTAGACGGCACGCGTCCCACTGTGCGGCTAGACGGCACGTGTCCTGCTCTGTGGCTAGACAGCACGTGTCCCATTGTCTGGATAGACAGCTGGGTTCTGGCAGCATTTTAAGTTCTCCCACCTGCCACAGGAGGAGATGTGGTTCCTGCTGGGTCGGGGCCGAGGGCGGTGGGGTGGCCCCCAGCTCAGCCCTCCGGTTGTATGCCTTCAGCGGGGGCAGCACCTCCCTGCAGGCCGTTGGAAGGATCGCCGTGGTGGGGTCAAGGGCTGGGTGGGGCCGGCTCCGAGGGCCGCTTCCTGGGGTGGGCAGAGGGAGCGCGGGGGCTGACCGTGTGCCCCTGTCTTGCAGCTTCCTCATCGTCCTGGTCTGCCTCATCTTCAGCGTGCTGTCCACCATTGAGCAGTACGTCACTCTGGCCACGGGGATCCTCTTCTGGATGGTATGTGCAGGCGGGTGGGGCTTCAGGTGGGTGGGCCGTGACACGGGGGTCACAGCTGTGTTTTGCCTGAGGGTGGGCGTCTTAGTCATCTGGTGCTGCTATCCCAGAAATACCACAAGTGGGTGGCTTTAACAAAGAGAAGTTTATTCTCTCACAGCCCAGTAGGCTAGAAGTCCAAATTCAGGGCTTCAGCTCCAAGGGAACGCTTTCTCCATTGGCTCTGGAGGAAGGTCCATGACATCAGTCTTCCTTTGGTCGAGAAGCATCTCAGCGCAGGAACCTCGGGTCCAAAGGACACGCTCTGCTCCTGGCAGAGGTATGAGGTTCCCAGGTGTCTCTGCTCGCTTCTGTCTTTCATTTCTCAAAAGAGATTAGATTAAGTCACTATCTAATCTTGTAGACCACATCAGTATAACTGCCGCTAAGCTAATCCATCTTATTACATCATAGTGATAGGGTTTACAACACATAAGGAAATCATATCAGATTACAAAATGGTACACAATCGTACAACCCTGGGAATCATGACCCAGCCAAGTTGACAGATTATTTCTGGGGACACAATTCAATCCATGACAGTGGGACAGTGCTGCCTGGCCTCTCCCCCACTGGGGATGACCCTGCTGTCCTGCCCCACACACGCCCCTGCTGGCTGGCATCTGGCTCTGGGACTCAAGGTGTGGGGACCCCTTGGGCCCTGGGTCCGCCCCAGGGCACTGAGAGGTCCACCATGCCAGGCCACCCTGGATGTGCAGGTGGGCCGGGAGGGTTGAAGACTAAGCAGAGCCTGGGGCAGGGCGGGCTGGGAGGGCTTCCTGGTGGAGGGGCTGGGCTGGAAATGCCGTGTCTGATGGAGTGGGAGGCAGGGGTCTGCAGGGCCTGCCTGGTGGCTTGGGGCTCTGGTGACCTGGCCTGGGTTATTTCTGTGATAAGGAGCCTGCAGGTGACCCCCGAACCCCGAATGCCCCCATCCTGTCCCCTGGACGGTCCTCCCCCAGACTGCGGGCACCCAGCTCAGCATCCCTTTGGGCAGGACAGTCCTGGGTTAGGGTTAGGGCTTTATAGGGTTCTGAGTGTCACATTGTCCCTACCTGGGACTGTGCGTTCCTGGCACAGCCAGCCTGAGTGGTGGCCCTTGGGATGGAGACAGTCTGGGGATGGAATGAATTTCCAGCCATCAAGCCCTGTCCCACCTCCCCCACCCTGCAGCCCCCTGGGCCCCCGACTCTGAGAGCGGCTTCTTGTTCCTTACAGAGTTTGTGTACCATGTACCTGTACGTCCTTTATTATCATTATTCCAATAACTCCCCAATCCCTCCCCGCAGCCCTTGGTAAACACTAATAAACTTGGGCCTCTATACGTGTGCCTCTTCAGGATATTTCACATGAGTGAGATCATACAGTATTTCTCCTTTTTTCACTGACTTATTTCGCTCAGCATGAAGTTTTCAAGATTCATCCATGTCGTCGTGTGTATCAGGACTTCATTTCTATTTAAGACTGAGCAATATTCCATTGTATGATGGACCACATTGTGTTATCCATTCAGCTGTTGATGGCACTGGGTTGTTGCCACCTTTCGGCTGTTGTGAATAGTGCTGCTGTGAACGTTGGTGCACGAGTATCTGTTTGAGTCCCTGCTTTCAAGTGTCTTGGGTGTGGACCCAGGAATGGGATTGCTGGGTCACGTGCAGGGCTGTGAACTGGTTCAAACTGGCTCGGTCATGGCCCACGAAGCGAAACAGGAACAGACCCGAAGTGTTGCAGTTTGGCAGGTTCGGCACAGCACCCAGAGCGGGAAAAATGACAGGTCAAAGCCCTGGAATGTGAGACTCAGAAGAGGCATTGGGAGCCCTTTTGGGAGCCTGCTGCGAGAGATTGGATTATTGGCAGGACTGTGGTCAGCGACACACGTTCAAAGCGGTGCGTTGGCGGCCAGCTTTGAGCAGGGCGCTGCTATCTTTGGGTGGGGCACTGCCTTGTTTGAGCGAGGCAGTGCTGCTTTGTACTGTTCTCAAAACCTGAGGGCTAGAGATTTGGTTGCTATGCAACACGTATGCTGCCCTTGTTCTCTAAGAGGGAGATTAAGTTTCTAGCAGGGCTTCAACCTATAATTTTTCCCATTCTGGCTATCTTTCTGGTTCACTGTAACTTTAAAAGTTGGGGTCTGTTCCGGTGACATTTCCTCGGCCATGACTGAACAGAGCAGAACTGGTTCGAAGCCCTGGTCACATGGTGATTCGGTGTTTAACTTTTCAAAGAGTGAGTGTGGGGTTTGAGGACTCTCCTCTCCCCAGCCAGCTGGGAGCCCCTTGCAGCTGGGGATTGGCCCAGCTGTGGCAGGAGGAGGGTGCTCAGTACCCGCAGGCCCTGTGAATTCATCCCCATGCACTGTGGTCCATCCCTGCCCCCGTGAAGCTCACGGTCTGCCAGGAGACCCCAAAGTCAAACACAGAATTGCACACGCATCCCTGCTGTAGCTGAGGCTGCTGAGAAGGTGGGGTGCAGGGGCTGTCCCAGCTGGGGCACAGAAAGTTTCCAAGGAAGCCGCCTGCCCCGGGCAGGACTGCACCCATGCCCCTTTCTGCTTCTGTGCTTTTGTGCATGTTTACATCATGTCACGGAGAGTTATGACATCTGCACAAGCAGAGTGAGTGGTGATTGGCCCATCTGTGCTGTCTCCCAGCCTCTACAGCCCCAACCCACTGCAGGGTTCATGGATCCTGGTTGTGTATGAGTCTCCTGGGGTGGCTGTGGCAAAATACCACAAAGTGGGGGGCCTTAAACAACAGAAATTCATTCTCACTCAGCTCTGGAGGCCAGGAGTCAGAGATCAGGGTATCAGCCATGTTGATTCCTCTGAGGCTCCGAGGGAGAATCTGCTCCTGCCTCTCTCTCAGCTTCTGGTGGCCCCCAGCATTCCCTGGCTGCAGCTCAAGGGTTACATGGTGTCGTCCCTCCGTCTCCTGGTCTCTATGAGTCTCATCTCCTCTTTTATAAAGACACCACTCAGGTGGTATTAGGACCCACCATGTTCTAGTGGAACCTCATGGTAACTCAATTGGCAATATCTTCAAAGACTTTATTTCCAAACAAGGTCACTGTCTTAGGCCAGGTTCTCTAGAGAAGCAAGACCAGTATAGCATATAAATATATATAGAGAGAGGTTTTTATTAAGGAAATGGCTCATGAGGTTGTAGAGGCTGGAATGTTCCAAATCTGTGGTCAGGCTGGAGGCTTCTCCTGATTCACATAGCTGCAGGGGCTGGCAAACCCAAGATTGGCAGGTCACACAACAAGGCTCTGGCTCACAGGCTGTGAAGACCAATGAATCCCAAGATCAGCAGGCAAGATGGCAGGTAAGCTGCTAGCTCAAGTTCCAAGAACAGGAGGTCAGATGAACAGGAGCCAGCTGCAGGATCCAGTGCAATCAAAATCCCACAAGCCTTGCCAGAAAGTCTACCTATATTGGTTGCAGGCCACACCCCCAAGGAAACTCCCTTTCAACTGATTGGCTACTCAAGCAGATACCATCATGAAGGTGATCCCATATATTACATCTCATCATGGAAGGGATCCCATCATCATACGACTGCCAAACTGCATCATAACTGCCAAACCACTGAGAATCATGGCCCAGCCAAGTTGACACACAAACTTAACCATCATAGTCACGTTCACAGGTACAGGGGATAGGACTTCAACATTATTTTGAGGAACACAGAAGGGGACCAGAGAAGGGGTGGCCGTCTTCCCTCTGTGTGACTGTGTCTCCTCATCTCTTTCATAGGACACCACTCACATAGGATCCAGACCTCCTCCGACTCCACATTCACAGGCCCCAGAGTTAGGACTTGAACACATCTTTTGGGGGACACGAATCAGTCCATAACACTGGTGGGGTTTCTTCAGCTGGGCCCCAAGGCCATTTTAAAGATATTTAAATTGTGGTAAAATGTCTATAACAAAATGTTTGCCATTTCACTCGTTTTTATGTGTACAGTTCAGTGGCATTAATTACGTCCACCACATTGTGCGAACATCACTACCTGTTCCCAAGTTTCTCCGTCACCCTTAACTGAAGCTCAGTGCCCTCTAAGCAATAACGCCTCCTTTCCCTCTCAACTTAAGGGTAACACTTTGGGACCTAGTTTTTGACAATGGAGTCTTAAGTGAGGGTGGTGGTGGTTAGTAGCCATGAGTCAGCGATGACTTAATGGCGACCTTATGTCCAACAGAACGAAACGTGCCCACTGCGTGATCTTCATGATCATTGGCGTGTTTGAGTCCATTGTGGAGACTATTGTGCCAGTCTGTCCATGGAGGGTTTCCCTCATTTTTGCTGACTCTACTCTACCAAACATGATATCCTTTTCTAGGTATTAGTCTTTCCTGATGACATGTCCAAAGTAAGAAATCACCAGGCTTTCCTTCCTAGTCTGTCTTGGTTTGGAAGCTCTGCTGAAACCAGTCCACCGTGAATGACCCTGCTAGTATTTGAAGTACTGGTGGCATAGCTTCCAGCATCCCAGCAACATGCAAGCCACCACAGTAGGACAAAGTGACAGGCGGGTGGTAGGATTCTTAGCTATGACACCAAAGGAGGAGAAGCAACAGACCAAGTTGGACTTTGTCAAAATAAAAAAATGTTTGTACATCAAAGGACTTTATCCACAAAGTAAAAGAGAATGAGAAAAATATTTGAGAACCATATAACTGATAAGGATTTAATATCCAGAATGTATAAACAGCTTCTACAACTCAACAACAAAAAGACAAACAACCCCAAGGCCTTTTTTTTTTTTTAAATTTTCTTTATTGTACTTTAGATGAAGGTTTACAGAGCAAACAAGTTTCTCATTAAACAATACACATAGTGTTTTGTGACATTGTCAACCCCATGACATGTCAGCACTCTCCCCTTCTCAACATTGGGTTCCCCATTGCCAGCTTTCCTGTCCCCTCCTGCCTTCTAGTCCTTGTCCCTGGGCTGGTATTCCCCTTTAGTCTCATTTTGTTTTATGGGCCTCTATAATTTTGGCTGAAGGGTGAACTTCAGGAGTGACTTCATTACTGAGCTATAAGGGTGTCTGGGGGCCATACTCTTGGGGTTTCTCCAGTCTCTATCAGACCAGTAAGTTTGGTCTTTTTTGTGTGTGTGTGAGTTAGAATTTTGTTCTACATTTTCCTCCAGCTCTGTCCAGGACTCTCTATTGTGATCCCTGTCAGGGCAGTCAGTGGTGGTGGTCGGGCACCATCTAGTTGTGCTGGACTCAGTCTGGTGGAGGCCATGGTTGTTGTGGTCCATTAGTCCTTTGGACTGATTTTTCCCTTGTGTCTGGTTTTCTTCTTTCTCCCTTGCTCCAGACGGGGTAAGACCAGTGGAGTATCTTAGATGGCCACTCACAAGCTTTTAAGACCCCAGACGCTACTCACCAAAGTAGAATGTAGAATATTTTCTCTGTAAATTATGTTTTGCCAATTGAGCTAGATGTTCCCTGAGACCATGGTCCCCAGTGCCCTCAGCCCATTTGGTCCCTCAGGGAGTGTGTATTTGTCCATGGAGCTTCCATGATCTTGCCTTGGACAAGTTGTGCTGACTTCCCCAGTACTGGGAACTGTCTTACCCTTCACCAAAGTTACCACTTATCTAGTGTCTGTTTGGTATTTTTCCCTCCCCCTCCTCCCCGCCTTCATAACTATCCAAGATTATTTCTCTGTGTGTAAACTTTTTCATGAGTTTTTACAGTAGGGATCTCATACAATATTTGTCCTTTTATGATTGACTTATTTCACTCAGCGTAATGCCTTCCAGATTCATCGATGTTGTGAGATGCTTCACAGATTCATCATTGTTCTTCATTGTTGCATAATACTCCATTGTGTGTAGGTACCATAGTTTGTGTATCCATTCATCTCCTGTTGATGGGCATCTAGGTTGTTTCCATCTTTTTGCTATTGTGAACAGTGCTGCCATGAACATGGGTGTGCTATTCGTGTGACGGCTCTTATTTCTCTCGGATATATTCCTAGGAGTGGGATTGCTGGATCATATAGTATTTCTATTTCTAGCTTTCTGAGGAAGTGCCATAAATCCTTTTCCAAAATGGTTGTACCATTTTGCATTCCCACCAGTGGTGCATCAGAGTTCCAATCTCCCGAAAGCCTTTCTAACATTTGTTATTTTCTGTTTTTTTGATTCGTGCCAGTAATGCCAGGGTGAGATGGTATCTCACTGTGGTTTTGATTTGCGTTTCTCTAATGGCTGGTGATCGTGAGCATTTCCTCATGTATGTTAGCCGTTTGTATGTCTTCTTTGGTGAAGTGTCTGTTCATATCCTTTGCCTATTTTTAAACTGGATTATTTGTCTTTTTGTTGTAGAGGTGTTGGATTTTCCTGTCACAGCCTTTTTTTTTTTTTGTATTGTTGAACGTATATACAGCAAAACATACACCCGTTCAACAATTTCCACATGTACAATTCAGTGACATCGATTACATTCTTAAAGTTTTGCAAACTTTCTCAACCTTCCTTTCCAAATTGCTGCTCTCCCAGCAACATAAACTCACTGCCCCCTAAGTTTTCTATCTGATCTTTTGAGTCTCTTTTGTCAGTTTGATCTCATATAAATAGTTCTTAAAAGAGTACAGCATTTTAGGCAGACATTCTTTACTGAATAAACTATTGTTTGGTTGAAAGATTTATCACAGGGCAACAGTTCCAGGGGTTTATCCAGCCTCCATGGCCCCAGACAGTCTGAACTCCATGAGAATTTTAAAGCCTGTTCCACATTTTCCCTCCTTTTGACCAGGATTCTTCTATAGAATCTGTGATCAAAATGTTCAGTAAGCAACTCTCTTTTTTTGACGTTACTTGGGGGAAGCTCCTACTTTATAATTCAGTCAGCCGTGTTTCTCTTTCCTTCTTTGCTTCTGGATTTTGGAAAGTTTGGAAAGTTTTCCCCTCTTGGAGGTTAGGGAGGGGTTCAGATGTTTGTTTTGAGCACTTGTCTGGGTTGATTAGTTGGGGATGTCCTGGGGTACAGTGTGAGAAATGGGCTCACTTGGATGCTTCGCGTATGGCCCCCAGCTCCTAGCACTACTGATTAACAAGTCCATCTTCCTAACTAACTTGAGGGCCATCTTGATTGGATACCAGTTGTCCAAACACAAGTGGATGGGTGTCCTTCAGTATTTTCCATTCTGTTCCATTAGTCTCTTTGATTTTTTTTTTTAATACAGTTTAGTTTTTAGAGCAGTTTTAGGTTTGTGGAAAAATTGTACTGAAAGTACAACCACCACCCCCAGTTGCCACCGAGTCATGGTGAACCCCACACGTGTCGTCGTAGAATCCGTGCATGTTCAAGGGCTGATTTTTCAGAACTGGATCACCAGGCCTTTCTTCGGAGGTGCCTCTGGGAGTTCCTCTATACCCTTTCTCCCCGCATGCAGTTCCTCCCAGTATTAACATCTTGCACTGGTGTGGTGCATTTGTACGACTAGATGAACCAATATTGATACATTATTAACGACAGCCCACAGTTCACGGTAGGGGTCGCTCTGTGTGTTCTGCAGTCCTATGGATTTTAGCCAATGTTTATAAGGTCACGCGTCCACCATTGTAGTATCCTACAGAATAGCGTCACTGCCCTACAAATGCTCTGTGTCCACCTGTGTATTCTTCCCATGCTCCCCTGGGCCCTCTGGCAACCCCTGGCTGTCTCTGGTCTTGCCTGTTCCAGAACGTCATACAGTTGGAATGACACAGTGGCTCACCTTTCTGGGCTGGCTTCTGTCACCTGGCAACACATATTTAGGTGTGCTTGAGTTTGCCTCCCCAGGACCACGCTGTTCCGATCCTGTACGTATTAACGTCGATTATAACAGGACTTAATACCTCTGCAGCACCTTCTGATTTCAGAGCTTTCTGGGCCATCTGTCTTCCAAATCTTTTTTATTGTACTTTAGATGAAGGTTTACAGAACAAATATTTTCTCATTAAACAGTTAGTACACATATTGTTTTATGACATCGGTTAACAGCCCTACGACATGTCAACACTGTTCCTTCTCGACCTTGGGTTCCCTGTTACCAGCTTTCCTGTCCCCTC
>NW_004444180.1:2524795-2553904 GCF_000243295.1 Trichechus manatus latirostris
CCAGACGCTACTCACCAAGGTAGAATGTAGAACATTGTTTTTATAAACTGTGTTATGCCAATTGAGCTAGATGTTCCCCGAGACCATGGTCCCCACACAGGCTATTCCTTCTTGCTGATTCTTCCAGGTAAACTATAATCGACTTGTCTTGGCTCTAGGAGAAAACCTGGTGGTGTTTTGTGAGTCATTTTGGGGGGAAACTGATGTCTCTGTGGTGTTCAACCTTCCAGTCCAAGATGGCAGTGTCTGTCCACCAGAGGGTCTGTGCTTCCTAAGGAGATTTTAGACGGCTCTGGCTAAGTAATTCCTAGTAATAACAGTAATTATTGTTATTTTCTATCACAAGTGGGTCTTCCATTGTATTTTCCGGAGTTTGGGGTGTACAGGAAAGCAATCGGTGTCTGTGGGTTTAGAGCCTGCAGCTTTGCTACCCTCTGTCACAGTTCACAGTGGTGTGTTCTTAGTTCTTTGGGGTCCCAGCTATGGACTCAAACTGTCCGCGACCGCAGACGCCTCCTTGGTTTGGTTGGGTGCCAGTCAGGTGTGGAGATCATGGCCTCCGTTGGCGGCTCTGGGCTTTGGTTGCGGGTCAGCACCTTGGGCATCTTGGAGGTCGTGCGGGGCTGGGCCGAGGGGGCAGGTTTCATCACAGTTGGGAAGGCTCCTTCAGCACCCGTGTGACTTGTGACGTGAGCATGAGGGGCTGCGTTTTGTCGGGTGTCTCTCCTGCCTCCCTGGTTGTCCTGCAGCTCCAGCCACTGCCCGGCTCTGCGTCTGGCGGGTGCTATTGGTGCCAAAGGGCCCCATGCCTAGGCCCTGACCCGCCCAGCGGCTGGAATGGGGTAAAGGCGGAGCAGCCCACACGTCCTGCTCCTTCCTGTACTGCTTCATAGGCTGGGATTACCCCGTGTGCACACAGGTGAGCTGAGGGGGTTACCTGCCATGGCAGCCCTGGCCCTGTGGGCTTCATCTGGCCCAGCTCCCCACCCCCTCACCTCTCAGGGCTGGCCGGGAACATCCTCCTTCCCCAAGTGACTCTTTCACCCCCGGTCAGAGCTCGCTGTCCCAGGTGCTGTGGCAGAGCATTGAGACACGGCCCAGCAGCCGGGGACATGGTGCATCCCCAGGTCCCCATGTCCCTCTGTCCCCATCCCCATGTCCCTTGTCCTCCATGTCCCCATGCTCTCACCCCCATGCCCCCATCCCCTCACCCCCTATCTCTGTCCCCCACCCCTGTGTCCCGGTTCCCCACTTCTGTGCCCCTCACAGGCCCTGGCATTTTTAAGGCTCGGGTGCCACCTAGTGGCTATTCTCTGTGCTGCAGTCTCCGTGCCGGCCAGGCCTCAGGAGGATGGGGGCTCAAGTGGGCCTTGTCACTGTCCCCCACCCTCGAGAGAGAAAAGGGGTGCAGACACTGCACCTCCCTCCCTCCAGGCTGGGCTGCGTGTGCCCGTAAAGCAGCTTCCTTACCTGGGGTACCCACCACGGATGGGCGTTTACAGCACCCCCAAGCAGAGAGCCCCTCCCCCTGCACTCCCCATCTCAGAAGTGGCTTCTTCCCCTTTTTCGTGGGCAGAGACCCCTGTGTCAACCCCACCCCACGCGCCCCCCTCATGGCAGCCGACCTTCCCGCCGCCCCTGTGTCCACCAGGCCACTCCCCGACAGCCACCAGAGGGCGAATTCTGACCAAAAATCAGAGTGCCCAGAAGTCCTCGTGGTCAGGCTAGACCAGGCTTCTTTCTCGTGGCCCCCAAGTGTCACCCCCTCTGACCCAGCCCGTCCCATGCTCGTCCTCTGTGCCCACGTGGTTCTGCTGCCTCAGCTCCTGGGTGCACACTCTCCTCCAGCCCGGGGCCCCCCAGCACCCCATCTTCTCTCGTGATCTGGCAGTGAGGGAGGTGTGGGTTGTCCCCCTCCCTCAGGTCCCCGCTCCCTGACATGCTCACCCCACCTGCCCAGCATGGTGTTTCGGGGTGTGGGTGCTCCCAGAGCCGCCTGCCTCTGTGGCCCCTGCCCCCCTTGTGTGGACACCTCCCTCCCCGCCAAGTTGGCTGGGTGGACCTGGGAAGGTTCTCCGTTCTGGGCCTCAGTTTCCCCGCCTGTAAATGACCCTTCTGACACAGCCTTGCCGAGGTCCTGAGACATTCTCGGCTCACTGGCTGTGTGGAGCCTGACCCCTCCAGGGGAGTGAAGCTGGCTGTGCCTGGTTCAGCTGCCACTCAAGGAAGGGGCACCCAGTCGGGAGCGAGGCAGCCGCTGGCACAGCTTTGGTGGGCAGGGTGAAGTCACATCAGTGGTGGTGTGGGGAAGGAGGTGTGTGCTGCCCCCCCTCCCCGAGGCACAGTGGGGGGTTGATGTGTTTTGGGGGCCAGCTTCCTGGAGGAGGTGACACTCAGATCAGACGGGAAGGGGGAAGGAGGAAGTAAGCAGGGAAAGGTGACCAGTGCTGGGGCTCGGCATAGCCAAGACAGGCTGAGACCCTTCAGAGCCTCAAGGGAGCCAGTGTGTCAGCCAAGTATGTGGACCCCAGCAGGGCAGGAGCCCAGGGCAGAGGCGGAAATCAGGGGAGGCTTCCTGGAGGAGGTGATGTGACAGCTGTTCCAGAAGACTCTGGTCCTCATGGAGTAGGAGTAGGTGTTCATGCCAGGCTGAGGGGAGACGTGTGTGGGTGCAGGTGCGCTGGGGAGTGGGCTTAAGAAGCAGAAAGTGTTTGTGGTGCCAGGAGCCTGGATTGGAGACCGGTGGGACCAGGCGGCCACCAGGTGGCACTGTTGGTGGTGGGGCTGGAGCTCAGGCCTCAGGCGTGGGACAGAGGGGCTGGGAGAGGGCAGAGGGGCCAGTGAGAAGGCAGAAGGGTGGGGGCTGGGGAGGGGAGAGGGGCTAGGGGGGGGCGGAGGCAGAGTGGCCGGGAGGGGGGGGAGACAGAGTGGCTGGGGGGCAAGGGGACAGAGGAGCCAGGGTGGGGGCAGAGGGACTGGGGGCCGGGTCGGACAGAGGGCTGGGTGGGGCAGGGGGGCTGGAGGCCAGTTGGGGCAGAGGGGCCGGGGGCCAGGGTTGGGGCAAAGTGGTGGGGGCCAGGGTTGGGGCAGAGGGCCAGTTGGGGCAGAGGGGCCGGGTGGGGACAGAGGGGCTAGGGGCCAGTTGGGGCCGAGGGGCTGGGGCCGGGTGGGACAGAGGCCTGGGGGCTCCAACGAGGCAGGCGGCCAGTGCGAGGTTTAAATGGTGGACAGTCATCCAAGCGGCCTTCTCCTGAGAGCCTGGGTTTTTCCGTCTCTTCATGCGCTCGGCATGGATGGTGCCAGAAGGCCGTTATCTCAGCGTGGCCTCAGGAAGCCCAGGGCAGCCTCCGAGAGGATTAGATATTCTGCTGAAACAGGGGATGTTGAGGGGCCTGGAAAAGCCATTTTTGGAGGAGGCTCACCCCAGCTGTGGGGTTCGTCCCGGGACTGTAGGGACACATGGGAGGCCTCTGGGCGTAGAGAGCTGTTTGCGGCCGCGGGGAGGGGGCCCCTTCTCGGGTTGCAGAGATGACTCCGCACAAGGTTCCCAAATTCACAGGAAGAGTGTGTGTGTGTTTGTGTGTGTGTGCGCGCGCGCCTGTGCATGTGTGAGAATGTGTATACGTGTGTGTCTCTGTTTCTGTGTGTGTCTGTACATGTGAGTGTAGGTATGCCTGTTTGTGTGTTTGCACATATGCGTGTCTGTGCGTATATGCGTATTTGTGTGTGAGAATGTGTGTGTGTCTTTGCATTTGTGTGTGTGTGAGAATGCGTCTGTCTTTGTGAGTTTGTGTCTGCGTGTGCACGCATGTCTGTGTGTGTGCCTGACTATACTTGTGTGTCTGCACACGTGTGCCTTCTGTGTGCACGCAGTGTGCTTGTCTGTATCTCTGTGCCTACGTGCATGTGTGTGCACGGCCGTATCTGGGCACGTGTGTGTGTGCATGTGAGCGACTTCCCAGTCCGTTCCCCGCTGGGCTCGCTGCTGGCAGACCCTGTTCTCTGCCACAGGAAGGCTTGCCCGGGCCCAGGTAAGGGCTGGCGTTTGTCTGCCAAACCGCAGCGTTTTCTCGTTCCGTGCAGAGAGCAACTCACTCACCTGGCACAGACATGGCACTCAGTGCCTCCTGGGGTGCAGGCCAGGGAGGGGGGCTGTGGTGCCTGCGTGCCTGCGGTGGAGCAGACCCCGCTGTGGCCGCAGGCCTGGGGGATGAGGTCATCGCGGCCGCCTCCCCTCGCCGGCCTCACGGCCACCCAGCCCCCCACCAGCTGTGTCTTCTGCTGCTGGGTTCTGGCCCTGCTTGGCCGAGCAAGGCCCTCTGCTCTCTGTGCCTCAGTTTCCTAGCTGTGAGAGGAAACCCCAAGTCGTCAGCCCCTCAGGGACGCTGTGGGCCCCGTCCGTCCTCAGTGGGTTCCCCTCTTCTGTGGAACGAGGTACAGCTCTGCCCACACCCGCTGTTGTTCCAGGCTCTGCCCCACCCTCTTTGACCCCAGGAGCGACTGTGCAGCAGCGTGGAGCCAGCAGCTGCCCTGACTGACAGCCGCTGCTGTATGCCCTCCACTGGGCACTGTGTGCGCGTAATCTCGTCCACCGCCCAGCGGCAGTCGGCGCAGCGAGGTTCCATCCCTGCCGCCCACGGTCGGGGAGGCCAGGGATGTCCCATGTTCTCCATCAACAAACCCCAAGGTCTCATGGGCTCCACTGCCATCTCCTGCTTGGGGGCTTCTCTCCCCCGGCTCCACCTCTCTGCCTGGCAAACTCCTACACATCCCACAAAGCCCCACTCTGGCACAGTCGGATCTATGATCCTTCGGCTTGACTGCTCCCCCAGCCGCATTTCCTGCTCCCTCCTCTGGGCTTCGGGGTTCCCTGGGATGATCTTATCCCCCACCTGCGGGACTGTGAGCATGTTTTTCTCCGTGTCCCTGGCACACGGAGCTCCCTGCCCAGGGAGAATTGTGTCTGTGCCCAGGCCTTCTCCAGCGCTCAGTCAGGATGTGCCCACTCACCCACCCACATCCCTGGTGACGTGGTTGTTGTGTATGTTGGTCCAGCTGACATACTCAGCACTTGGTACGCAGGCTCGGATGCAAAGAGGCCGTGGGCTCCCGGGGCGGGGTGTGGTCTGCACGCCACACCACCAGGACGATCCACAGGGCTTGTGGATGTGGAGGCTGGCTCCTGGGTGGAGGAGGGACTGACCACCCGCTTCCTGGGAGCCTGCGTGCACACGTGTGTGTCTGTGTGCATGTGTGTGCACGCACGTGTGTCTGTGTGCATGTGTGTGCACGCACGTGTGTCCTGCTGGGCTTCAGCCAGGCTGTCACCTGGCTCAGACTGAGGCCTTGGGCTCTCTGTGGGGTGGAGGCTCTTGGTGGCCCCTGTGGCAATGACTTGCCATGACAAACTAGAGCCTCACTGGCCCCGGATGGACTTGGCGTCTGAGTCCCCGGCGTTCCTCCATCCCTTGATCTTCCCGTGGCATCTGTCTGCCCCGTTTGTGCTCTCTTGTCTCCGTCTTGCTGCTCCCGGTAACTCAGAAGGAATTGAGTTTAGGACCTGCCCGGCACTGATGTGGCCTCATTAACATAACAAAGAAAACCCTATTTCCGGACAGGGTTGCATCCACAGGCACAGGGGTTAGGATTTTGGGGAGACACAGTTCAACCCGTAACAGTTGTAAGAATTGTACGGAACTGCCCAGCACCCTGTGCCCAGGTTCACCAGCTGTCTGCCTTCTGCCCGTTTTTCCTACCCCTCGTTTTCTCTCTCCACAGATACACATACACGTGTATGTGTATACGTACGCAGACACACACACACACACACACGTTTATGTTGTTAGTTGTTGTCAAGATGGCTCCAACGCATGGTGACCCCACATACAAAAGAACGGAACATTGCCTGGTGCTGCGCCATCTTCACAGCCATTGGCGCCCTCAAGTCCATTGTCCCGGCCCCGTGTATTCTGTGCGCCTTCCAACCTGGGGGCTCATCTCCCAGCTCTGTATCAGATAATATCCTGTTGTGATCCATACAGTTTTCACTGACTATTTTTCAGAAGTAGGTCACCAGGCCTTTCTTCCTAGTCTCTCTTAGTCTGGAAGCGCCACTGAAACCTGTCCACTATGGGTGACCCTGCTGGTGTTTGAAATGCTGGTGACGTAGCTTACAGCATCACAGCCACGTGCAGGCCACCACAGGAAGACACCCTGGCAGACGTGTGGTGGGTGGGGAGATAGGTAGACCTGTGTGTTGTTTTTTTTCCGAGCCCTTTCAGAACCAGTTGGAGATACTGCGCCTCTTTTTCCCTGAAATGTTACGTGTGTCTCCTGGAACGAGGACGTTTGTCCTTGGCGGGAATGCTCACGTTGACGTGACCCCTCTGTCTAAGCCGCAGTCTGTGCTCTGATGGCGCCCTCACCCCGACACCCTGGCAGGGGTTTCCTGGCCCGGGTCCCTCCTTGTGTGGCTGTCCCAGGCCCTCATGTCTCTCTCTCACACAGGACGGACAGGTGCTGCTGTTCGCTGTTTATAAAGGCGGACACGGAGGCCTGGGGACAGTGCCCTGGCTTCTGAGGGTGTCCAAGCCAGCAGGCTGCCAGCTCATAGGACCTCCGTGTGACCCAGGGAGGCTGATGAGGGGATGGAGCTGGGTGGCTGAGCGGGCTGATTGTCCCGGCCACCACCGCAGATGATACTGTCTCTGCCCGACTGGGTTCCCGTCCTGCCTCTGACGGGGTCCGTGCTGGATGAGTCCCTGGCCTGGGGGCAGCTGCTTATGACGGGGACAGTGGATGTCCTTATGCCGGAGCCTCACTCCGTGGGGGCCAGGACCCCGGGGTCTGTGCCTGTCACCAGAGCCCTGCCTCCCAGGCCCTGCTGGGTAAGGGGCTCCTGGGAGCACTGTCTTCTCTCTCCCAGGACTCCTGCCCCCATCCCACCCCACTCCACTGTCTGCTGCAGGCCAGGGTCTCCACAAGACCAAGTCTGCCGGAGTGAGACTGGGGAGCGGCCTGGGCAGGAGGTGGAGGAAATGGTTTAGCGTCTTGAAACTTTCCCGGAGAACATGTAAGCTGACTCCCTTCCGACGGGCTCCCAGCCAGGGGAAGGGACCTCTGGGCAGTGCTCACCCTGGTGGTGGTGGGGGGGGGTGGGGGGCTGATGCTCAGCTCACAGTGCTCCATTCTGGGGGTGAGGGGTCGTCTGGGAAACAGGGTGCCCACTCTCCACGACGCCTTCACCGGACTACTGTCCTGCATCTCCCATGGTGCTGCCTGGGCCCTGGAGGCCTGGGTCCCTCCCAGTTTCAGCCACACCCTTGGAGGAAGAGGGGTGTAGCCTGGGGCTGTGCCTGGCAGGGGGGTCCACCAAGACCAGCAGTGGGGGCTGGCAGGGTCAGGGATGTGGCTCCAGCCCCATTCTTTCCCGGCACCCTGAGATGGGGACCCGATAGCCCGTCATCACTCTCTGCGGCGAAGTTTGGGAAGCAGTGCGTGGACAACAGCTTTCTGCAGAGGTAGTGCTGGCGTTCTGGACGGCACCTCCTTGGGGGTCTCCTGCCAGGAGCCCAGGGCGAGCCCCCCTGGCCGGCCCCCACGCCCGGCCCACGTCTGCAGCACATTTAGCACTGGCCACGTGTAGACCTGGGCCAGGCTGGGTTCAGCGCTGCGTCCCGCCGGGCTCTGGGTCTCAGTGGATCTCTCCCTCCTGGAAGCCTCTGCGCTTGCCCCAGGGGACGGCAGTAGTGACCTGCCTGCGAAGGAGCCGGAGAGGGGCTGGGCGGCCCACCTCCTTCTGCGCAGGGGGAGCCCAGGAAGCCAGAGCCTGCCCAGGGTCTGCTCACCAGGCCACATGGCATCTCCTGGCACCTGGTATGCGTATGTGCGTGTACGTGCATGTGTGTGTGTGAGGTTTGTTCCTGTGTGTGCGTGGTGTGTGTGCACCGAGTGTGCAAATGTGTGTGTGTGTGTGTTTATCATTTGTACGTGCAAGGTTGTGTGCCTGTGTGTGAGGTTTCGTGTGTGTGTATGCACGTGTGCGCGTGTGTGGGGTTCTGGGGGCGAGGGTCATGTGGGTACGTGTGTGCATCTTGTACGCGCCCTTTCCGGGCCCCCTCCCAGGTGTGGCCGGGTTTCTGGGTGGTCTGTCCTGCTCTCTAGCTGCGCCCCCCCTTCCTCTTCTCAGGAGTCGTGCTGACTCAGCTCCAGGTCGGTAACGAGATACGCAGGCAGAGTTGGGGGTGAGCCGCGGGCACCTGCGGGTCTGGCGCGCGCCGTCCGCTCCTGAGCCAGCGGGAAGGGCCTTCCCAGGGAGAGCCCGCGGCCCCAGCCTTGCCCCTTCTAGGCAGGGACGGCTGTAGGAGGGCCGGCGGGCCATCCCCACACCCAGCAGGGCCGCTTTCTCCTCTATGCTCCCCTCTCGGCTCCCTGAGGCTGGCTGCCCCAGCCCGTGCCTGCCTTCCCCGCTGCCACAATGAGGCGCACGCCGTCAGCGTCTTCCCCGAAACCCAGGACAAAAGTCAGACCCGGGGTGGGGGCCGCCTGCTGCGGGGCTGTTGTGGGGGCTGGCTGGAGGGCTTCTCCATTCGGGATTTATCGGGATTAGAGAGTGACGTCCACGGGGACAGGTGTCTCCTTTATGCTCTGCCCAGAGGGCCGGAGAGCGGCTCGTCATTAAGTGCCCATTCGGCGGGGGTCTCCATTTCAGGGTAACTGGAGGGGCCGGGTTTTGTTCGGCCTTGTTTTACATCTGACCCCGGCCAGCTGGAGCGTCTTGTTTTATGAGCGGGGGAACAGCTGACATAACATGACAGGCCAGGCGGGGGCTGGCACCGGGGCTCCGTGTGGGGCTTTCGGGGGGCTCCCCTGGGGACGTCGCCTGGGACGATAGGATGAGCCCTCGGGGCCCATGGCGTGGAGTGCGGCGCCGGGCTCTGCCAGCTGCTGCCGCCCGCTGCCGAGTGGCTCCTGGCGGGCGGAGGGGCGCGCAGGTGCCGGGATAATTACCCGGGCTGTATTCACATGGTCGGGAGGCACGTCCTCTGTTCCCCAGGTCTCTCAGAATGAAACCTCGAGGCCCGGCTGCGCAGCATTGAAGTGCTTCATTGTCCAGCCTCCTGGAGGGAGAAGGGGCTTAACTGCAGCCTCACAGGGTCCCAGGGCCGCTGTACACACACCTGGGCTGCCTGGCCTCATCACACCATCCAGGGGGCCTGGGCCTGGCAGCCCCTTCACCCGGCTCTCTGCATCCTGGTATAAGAACGTGTGCTGCCCAGGGCTGCGGCGTGGGGAAAGGGGGGCTGGACTACGTGGAGTGGCTGAGAACGGGGAACTGAAAGGCCCTCATTCACTTCTCGAGTGTGGAGGCCAGGCAGGTGGGGACCCTCAGCCAGCACACATAGGGGTGGGGGCCCCTTTACCCCCAGAGGTGCCCTGGAAGCAGCCTCCAGCGTCTTTTGTCTGTGCTTTCGGGTGGCCGTGCCGGCTCCCTGTGCAAACACTTGGGTGGGGCTCCCCCACCTGCCCACCCCCCATGGCAGTAGCTGTGGGCCACCCGGGGCCGAGAGGAGATGCTATGGGCCTGTTGGTGGCCACAGCAGGTCTTGTGTGGCTCCCTCCAGGCGTCCAGGCGGCTCCAGCCCAGGCCTGGGAGGAAGTGATCATCCTGTAAACGCCGAGGGGCCCCCCAGGCTCTCCTAGCCCCAAGCACTATCAGGATCCAACAGTGGGACCCACAGAAACAGACCCACAGGACCGCATGGGAAGGCGTGTTGGCGGCCGTGGGCCTGCACCGCCCCGCCTCCTCCTGGCCGGGGGTGGGGGACAGTGGACCAGCTCAAGGCCACACAGACCTGTGGACTGTTTCACACCTGGTGTTCAGGGTCCACTCTGATGACAGACGTGGGCAGCGGGCAGCACGGGAGGCCACAGTCAAGGTCCCAAAGGCAGCAGGTTGGAGACGCACATCCTTGTCCAGCCTGAACGCCTGACTGAGAGGCCGGCACGCGGAAGCAGCCATGGACACGCGTGTGCACGAGCACGCACTCATGGACGCACAGACACACACACACGCTGGGGCACATGTGCATACACGCAGACACACGCACGGCACCTGTGTGCTCACACGGGAACATACTCATGGGCACGTGCATGGGTACACACACGCAGACGCACCCAGTCACACACACACATGCTTGGGCACACGTGCACACTGTAGGCATACTCGGGCACACGGGTCCGTACACAGGCACACATAGCTCACACACTGCAGACATGCGTGCGCACACAAGCACACACTGGCACACATGCTCAGGCACCACATGCTCACACACACAGGCACACTCATGTATGCACACAGGCCCGTGTTGCACACGCATTGGGCTCATGCTGAGCCACATGTATAGCTCACACACATGCATGCTGGGCACGCTCAGGCACACACACACGTGCTCAGGCACCCACGTGCTCACGCGCACAGGCACACACTATGCGCATGAGCACGCTCGGCCTTGGAGCCATGGCTGGCGGGGAGCAGGGCCCCTGGGGGGCCTCCTTCCCTTGCACACTTAATCCAGGAGCTGTCAGCTTGGAAGGCCAGACGAGAACAAAATGTCAAATGTTAGCAAAGAGGCCCCTCTCCTGCAGGCCCCCCCTCCTGGCAGGCCACGATCTGGTCAGTTTCCGAGTGGGGGTACTGGGAAGACCCTGGGCACTGAGGACCGGGGCTGGGCGGGGGCTGGGGGCTGAGTGGCTTGACTTCACGTGGTTCTCTGGGACGTGGCTTCCTGGTCCTTTTCTGTGGCCAGAGGGAGGCCCGGGCATAGTCTGCTATCCTCGGCAGTGGGACTGGGCTGGGGTCTGTCTGGGAGTCAGTTCTTGGCATTGCAGACCCACAGGGTGCCACCAAGGTCTTGGGTGAACGACAAATCTGTCCTGACTGGCTCTTGGGGTGCTCTGAGCTGGGCGTGGTCTGCCGCTGGATCCCACTCACTTTGGCACAAAAACTCCATAGCTCAAAGTCTGTGGCTTCATCTTGGGCCCGAGGTGACCTTTGTAGGTGATACCTGTTAGCCCAGGGGGAGCTCATGAGATTGGGGAGACACCATCTCACCCTGGGGGATTTGTAAGAATTACGAGGGTCCCCTAGCATTCAGAGATCTGGCCAGAATACAAAGGCTGGGCCGGCGCTGGTGCCCATGTGGCCGGGGCGCCGCAACGGCAGGTTGGGGCCCCAGGGTTCTTGCGCCTGTTGCTGGGGTGGACCTGAGCGGTGAGGGCTGGGAGGCTCGGCTTCTCAGAGGCCTGGGGGTGGTGGGGTCCAGGTCCCCCGAGCCTGACCCCTGACTCAGATACTTCGTTACTGCTCCTCTCTGGCCCCCGCTTCCCTGATGATGGCAGCCCCAGCCACCAGGGGTGGGGAGGGACGTAGGTGTGAATGTCGTCAGCCCACAGTTGAAGGCCAGTGCAGCTAAAGGGCTGTGCTGGCCAGTGGCCTCTTCCCCCAACCAGGTGCGGGGGGTGGGGGAAGAGGACATCCGTATCTCCCCCCAGGGCACCCCTGCTGGGAGCAGGTGACCTCAGTTAGGAGTGGGTTGGCAGTAATGATGTCTGTACCCAAAACCCAAAGAAGGGGGAGAGAGATGGAGAGAGAGAGAGAGACAGAGACCTAGAGAGACAGAGACATAGATGGAGAGACAGACAGAGATGGAGAGAGATAGACACGGAGACAGAGAGACCGAGATAGAGACGGAGATACAGAGATACTAAGAGACACAGACAGAGAGGCAGAGACACAGAGAAGAAATGGGTAGAAGAGAGACAGACGGAGACCGTTGGCTGCGGCAGCACTGGGGCTCGCAACTTCAAAGGCGCAGGCTGCGGTTTGGACCTCGTAGCTGGATCTACACAAAACACCGTCACCCCGGGCCTTTTTATTCTGCTCACTTAGAAAAAAGCAGCTTCATTGAGGTATAACTGACGTACGGTAAACCGACGTAGCTAACGTATACAACTTGATCCATTCTGACCTGTGTAGACAGCTGGGAACCCGTCGGGACAGTGAGCACATCGTCACCCCCAAACCCTCCTCCTGCCCCCTTGGCCTCCTTCCCCTGCCCCTCCCCACTCAAGGGGTCACCACGGTCTGCCTTCTGTCCCCACAGGGTAGTTTGCCTTTGTAGGGACCCCACGGTGTGCTCTCCCCAGCTCCCTTCACTCAGCACAGCACGCGTGAGGCTCATCCATGGTGCGTCAGCGGCATCGAGAGTTCATGCCTTTTTATTACCAAGGAGGGCTCCGTGGTGCGGATGGCGGGGCTCCTTGGTGCGGATGGCGGGGCTGCTTGGTGCGGATGGCGGGGCTGCTTGGTGCGGATGGCGGGGCTCCGTGGTGCGGATGGCGGGGCTCCGTGGTGCGGATGGCGGGGCTCCGTGGTGCGGATGGCGGGGCTCCTTGGTGCGGATGGCGGGGCTCGCGGTGCGGATGGCGGGGCTCCGTGGTGCGGATGGCGGGGCTCGCGGTGTGGATGCACCACGATTTGTTTACCCACTCGGCTGCTGAGGGACACTTATGTTGTTTCCAGTTTGGGCTCTTAAAAATGAAACTGCTGTAAACATTTGTGTGGAAGTGTTTGTATGGAAATACGCTCAAATTTCTTTTGGAGAAGTAACTAGGAGTGGAATGGCTGAGTCCTATCATAGGTGTAAGTTTATTTCAGAAACTGCAACCTGTTTCCCCAAGGGGCTTTGCTGTTTTAAATTCCCATCAGCAATGCGTGGGGGTCCTAGTTCCCCATTTGGGGTGGTCAAGTCTTCTAGATTTTGTTGTTAAGTGCCATCGAGTCGGTTCCTGCTCATAGCAACCCTGTGTACAACAGAAGAAAACACTGCCCCGTCCTGCGCCACCCTCACAATCATTGTTATGCTTGAGCCCATTGTTGCAGCCACTGTGTCAATCCATCTCACTGAGGGTCTTCCTCTTTTTCACTGACCCTGTACTTTACCAGGCATGATGTCCTTCTCCAGGGACTGGTCCCTCCTGATAACATGTGCAAAGTATGTTAATTGTGGATCCCATAAAATGAAATCTTGACAACCTCAATCTTTTCTCCACTTACCATGATGCTGCTTACTGGTCCAGTTGTGAGGATTTTTGTTTTCTTTATGTTGAGGTGTGATCCATACTGAAGGCTGTAGGGTTTTTTTTTGGTTGTTTTTTTTTTTTTCATGATGACCATATAGATATTGTTCACTGAACAGCCAAGTGGTATGTATTTATTTTTTTGTATTTTAGATGAAGGTTTACAGAACAAATTAGCTTCTCGTTAGTTAGTACACATATTGTTTCGTGACATTGGTTGCCAACCCCATGACATGTCAGCACTCTCCCCTTCTCGACCTTGGGTTACCTGTTACCAGCTTTCCTGTCCCTCCTGCCTTCTAGTCCTTGCCCCTGGGCTGTGTGCCCCTTTAGTCTCTTTTTGTTTTATGGGTCTGTCTAATCTTTGGCTGAAGGGTGAACCTTAGGAGTGACTTCACTGCTGAGTTAAGAGTGTCTGGGGGCCATACTCATGGGGTTTCTCCAGTCTCTGTCAGACCAGTAAGTCTGGTGTGTGTGTGTGTGTGTGTGTGAGTTAGAATTTTGTTCTACATTTTTCTCCAGCTCTGTCCAGGACCCTCTATTGTGATCCCTGTCAGAGCACTCAGTGGTGGTAGCTGGGTCCCATCTAGTTGTGCTGGACTCAGTAAGGTGGAGGCCGTGGTAGACGTGGTCCATTAGTCCTTTGGACTAATCCTTCCCTTGTGTCTTTGGTTTTCGTCGTTCTGCTTTGCTCTAGACAGGGTGGGGCCAGTAGATGTATCTTAGATGGCCCCTCACAAGCTTTTAAGACTCCAGACCTACTCACCAAAGTAGAACGTAGAACCTTTTCTTTATAAGCTATGTTATGCCAATTGAGCTACGTGTTCCCCGAGACCATGGTCCCCAGCCCTCACCCAGTAATTCAGTCCCTCAGGGGACTATGAAGCTTCCATGACCTTGCCTTGGTCAAGGTGTACTGGCAAGGCTGTAGTCTTTGTTCTTCATCAGTAAGTGCTCCAAGTCCTCTTTGCTTTCAGCAAGCAAGGTTGTGTCATCTGCACATCTTTAGATTTTAGCCAGTGTAATAGGTGTCGAGGTGTCTCATGTTGATTTGATTGTTCATTTTCCTAATGATGTTGAGTATCTTTTCATGTGCTTAACTGGTATTCAGAAACCCTGGTGGCGTAATGGTTAAAGAATTCAGCTGCTAACCAAAAGGTCGGTAGTTCGAATCCACCAGGTGCTCCTTGGAAACCATGTGGGGCAGTTCTACTCCGTCCTATATAGGGTCACTATGAGTCAGAATCAACTCGACGGCAGAGGGTTTGGTTTTTTGGTTTAATTGACATCATATAACTTCTTTGGTGAAGTATATTTTTAAATCTTTCACCCATTTTAAAATTGGGTTGTTTGTCTTATTGAGTTGTAAAAGTTCTTTATTCCAGATACATGGGTATGTGTTTTGCAAGTATTTTCTCCTGGTCTATGGCTTTCTTGCTCATTATCTTAACAGTGTCTTTGAAGACCAAAAGTTTTCAATGATGATGTCAAATGCGTTGTGTTTTTGTTTTTCTTTTTTATGCTTTTCAAGCTTTAAGAAATGTTTCCCAAACCCAAGGCCACTAAGAGTTTCTTCTATTTCTGTCTTATAGTTTCAATGCGTGTACTTAGGCCCGTGATGCATTTTGAGTTCAGTTGCGTAGATCGTGGAAAGTATGGATTGAGGTTCTTTTTTTTTTTTTTTTCCCCATATGGACAGCCAGTTGTTCCAGCACCATTTGTCAGAAAGAGTATCTCCTATCTTCATGGAATATCCCCGGTACCTTTTAAAAACAATTTACCATAAATATGTGGGTATATTGCTAGTCTCTATTCTGATTCATTGATCCTGAGTCTGTGTTTGTGCCTATGTCACAGTGCCTTGGTTCCCTTAGCTTTATAAGGTGTCTTGAAATAAGGTATGGTAATTCTTCCAACTTTGTTGTCTTCTTCAAGTTGTTCTGGCTATTCTAAGTCCTTTGCATTTCCATAAAACTTTTAGAATCAGACTGCCAAGTTTTGCAAAGAAGCCTGGTGGGATTTTGTTTGGGATTGCACTGAATCTGGAGATCAGTTTGGGTAGAATCCATATCTTGGCAGTATTGAATCTTCCTCTCCATTTATTACTTAGATCTTCTTTAAATTATTTAAGAAATGTTTTACAATTTACAGGGTATAGGTCTTGTACATCTCTTGTCAGATACCTAAATATTTCAGATTTTTGATGCTATTTTGATGCTATTCATTAATTTCAATTGCCAGTCATTTATTGATGGCATTTAGAACTATAAGTGATTTTGGTATGTGGAGCTTGTATCTTGTAACTTTGCTAAACTCACTTTTTTTTTCTGTGAGTAGACTCCATTTATTTTTTACCTTGATGATCATGTTGTCCACAAATACAGTTTTCCTTCTTGTTTTCCAGTTGTTGTTGTTAGGGGCTGTCGAGTTGGTTCCAACTCATAGCAACTCCATGTACAACAGAAAGAAACACTGCCCAGTCCTATGCCATGCTCACAATCGTTATGCTTGAGCCCATTGTTGCAGCCACTGTGTCAATCCATCTCACTGAAGGTCTTCCTCTTTTTCGCTGACCTTCTACTATTTGATATTGATTTATTAAACAACATCATTCATATCCCAGACAAGTAGAATTTTGCTGAAGATCATTCAAAAGCAGCTGCAGTGGCATATTGACAAGGAACTGCCAGAAATTCAAGCTGGATTCAGAAGAGGACGTGGAACCAGGGATATCATTGCTGATGTCCAATGGATTCTGGCTGAAGGCAGAGAATACCAGAAAGAAGTTTACCTGTGTTTAATTGAGTTTGCAAAGGCATTCGTCTGTGTGGGTCATAACAAATTATGGATAACATTGTGAAGAATGGGAATTTCAGACACTTAATTGTGCTCATGAGGAACCTGTACATAGACCAAGAGGCAATCATTTGAACAGAAAAAGGGGGTACTGTGCGGTTTACAGTCAAGAAAGGTGTGCGTCAGGGTTGTATCCTTTCACCATACCTATTCAATCTGTATGCTGAGGAAATACTCCGAGAAGCTGGACTATTTGAAGAAGAACACAGCATCAAGATTGGAGGAAGACTCATTAACAACCTGTGATATGCAGATGACACAATCTTGCTTGCTGAAAGTGAAGAGGGCTTGAAGCACTTCCTGATGAAGATCAAAGACCACAGCCTTCAGTATGGATTACACCTCAGCATAAAACAAAAACCCTCACAGCTGGACCAATAAGCAACATCATAATAAACAGAGAAAAGATTGAAGTTGTCAAGGATTTCATTTTACTTGGATCCACAATCAACACCCATGGAAGCAGCAGTCGGGAAATCAAACGACACATTGCGTTGGGCAAATCTGCTACAAAAGACCTCTTTAAAGTATTAAAAAGAGAAGATGTTACTTTAAGTACTGAGGTGTGCCTGACCCAAGCCATGGTGTTTTCAGTTGCCTCCTATGCATGTGAAAGCTGGACAATGAATAAAGAAGACCAAAGAAAAATTGATGCTTTTGAATTACGGTGTTGGCAAAGAATACTGCATATACCATGGACTGCCAGAAGAACAAACAAATTTATCTTGAAAGAAGTATAGCCAGAATGCTCATTAGAAACAAGGATGGCAAGACTTCTTCTCACATACTTTGGACATGTTATCAGGAGGGACCAGTCCGTGGAGAAGGAGGACATTGTGTTAGGCTAGGTTCTCTAGAGAAGGAAAACCAGTAAAACGTATAAATATATATACAGACAGAGATTTATATCAAGGAAATGGCTCATGCTGTTGTAGACGCTGGAATGTCCCAAGTCCGTAGATCAGGATAGAGGCTTCTCCTGATTCACGTAGCCACAGGGACTGGTGAGCCCAAGCTTGGCAGGTCAGAGAGCAGGGTTCTTGCTCACAGGCTGTGAAGACAGACAGATCCCAAGATTGCCAGGCAAGACTGTAGGTAAGCTGCTAGCTCAAGTCCCAAGAACCAGAGGTCAGACAAACAGGAACCAGCTGTAGGATCCAGTGCAGGCAAAAGCCAGAACATCTGCTTATATTCAGATGCAGGCCACATGCCCAAGGAAACTCCCTTTCAACTGACTGGCTACTCACAGCAGATCCCATCATGTAAGTGATCACATATCAGATCTCAACAGGGAAATGATCACGACATTATAGGACTGCCAAAACACTGAGAATCATGGCCCAACCAAGTTGACACACAATCTTAACCATCACAGACATCATGCTTGGTAAAGTAGAGGATCAGTGAAAAAGAGGAAGACCCTCAACGAGATGGATTGACACAGTGGCTGCAACAGTGGACTCAAGCGTAATGCTTGTGAGGATGGTGAAGGACTGGGCAGTGTTTCTTTCTGTTGTACATGAAGTTGCTCTGATTGAAACCAACTCGATGGCACCTAACAACAACAACAACCTCTACTTTACCAAGCATGATGTTCTTCTCCAGGAACTGGTTCCTCCTGAAACATGTCCAAAGTACGTGAGATGTAGTCCATCATCTTTGCTTCTGAGGAGCATTCTGGCTGTACGTCTTCCACGACAGATTTGTTTGTTCTTCTGGAAATCCATGTATTCAGTATTCTTTGCCAACACCGTAATTCAAAGGCATCAATTCTTCTTCAGTCTTCCTTATTTATTGTCCAGCTTTCACATGCATATGAGGCGATTGAAAACACCATGGCTTGGGTCAGATGCACTTGAGTCCTCAGAGTGACATCTTTGCTTTTCAACGCCTTGAGGAGTTCTTCTGAAGCAGATTTACCCAACGCAATGCATTGTTCGATCGTGGCTGCTGCTTCCATGGGCACTGATTATGGATCCAAGTAAAATGAAATCCTTGTCAACTTCAATCTTTTCTTCCTTTATCATGATGTTGCTTATTGGTCCAGTTGTGAGGATTTCTGTTTTCCAATATGTATTCCTTTTTATTTCTCTTTGTTTGTTTGCTTTTTGCCTGATTATACTGGATAGAATTGCCAGCACAATGTTTAATAGAATCGGGGGATGGACATCTTTGCCTTGTTCTCAGTCTTAGGAGAAAAGCATTCAGTCTTTCCCCATTAGGTGTGATGTTGGCTGTAGGTTTTCCGCACTGTCCATTATGAGGCTGAGGAATTTCCCTCTGGTACTTATTCTGAGAGTTTCTTCCATGAATGGATCTTGCATTTTGTCAAATGCTTTCTTTACATCTCTGAAGATGACCATATGGTTTTTCTTCCTTAGTCTGTTAATATGATTGATTACATTGATTGGTTTTCAACTGTGAAACTAACTTTGCATTCCTGAATAAACCCCACTTGGTCATGTATTAACCTTTTTATATATTGTTGGATTTGATTTTCTAAATATTTTCCAATTTCCTTTTTGATTTCTTCTTTGAGGCATGGGTTATTTAAAAGTGTTTATTTGCTTTCCAAATATGTGGAGATTTTCCAGATATATTTCTGTTATTGATTAAGAGTTTTTGCATCTATGTTCATAAGGGATATTGTTCTGTAGCTTTCTTTTCTTGTAGTATGTTTGGTTTTGGTATAAGAACAATGCTGGCAACATAGACTGATTTGGGAAGTGTTTCCTTCTCGTTTTTCTGGAAGAATTTGTGTAGAATTGGTATTATTCCTTTTCTATATAGTTGGTGAAATTTACCAGTAAAGCTGTCTAGACCTGATGTTTTTATTTATGAGAAAGTTATTAACTCAAACATTAAATTATTTAATATGTATAGGGCTACTCAGGTTATCTGTTTCTTCTTGAGTGAGCTTTGGTAGTATGTGTGTTTGAGGGAATTTGCTCCTTTCACCTAAGGTGTTAAGTTTATTGGCATAAAGTTGTTCATAATATTCTACTATTAACCTTTTACTATCTGTACAATCTGTAGTGATGTTTCCATTCTCATTCCTGATATTTGTAATTTGTACCTTCTTTCTTTTTCTTTTCCTAATTAGTCTGGCTAGAGTTTTAGTGATTTAATTGATCTCAAGGAACCAGCTTTTGGCTTCACTGATTTTTTTATCTCCTTTATTTATTTGCTAATTTTTATTTATTTTGTTGTTGCTGAGAATATACACAGCAGAACATATACCAGTTGAACAGTTTCTACATATACAATTTAGTGACATTGATTACATTCTTCAAGTTGTGCGACCATTCTCGCCCTCCTTTTCTGAGGTGTTCCTCCCCTAGTAACATAAACTCACTGCCCCCGAAGGTTCCTATCTAACCTTTTGAGTTGCTGTTGTCACTTTGATCCCATACAGATAGTTCTTAAAAGAGCATAATGCCCAAGGCAGACATTTTTTAACCAGTTAAGCTAAACTATTTGGTTTTAAGAAGACTTGAGGGGATACTTTTGGTTTAAGGTTTAAAGATTAACTCAGGGCAATAATTTCAGGGGTTCATCGAGCCTCCATGGCTCCAGAAAGTCTGGAGTCCGTGAGAATTTGAAATTATGTTCTGCATTTTCCCCTTTTTGATCAGGATTCTTCTATGGAATGTTTGATCAAAATGTTCAGTAATAGTAGCTGGGCACCATCCAGTTCTTCTGGTCTCATGACAAAGGAGGCAGTTGTTCATGGGACGATTAGTCATACATTCCATATCCTCCTCCTATTCCTGACTCTCCTTCTTCCTCTGTTGCTCCAGATGAGTAGAGACCAATTGTTGTACCTTGGATGGCTGCTTGCAAGCTTCTAAGACTCCAGGCACTACACAGTGAGCTAGGAGACACAACAGAAGAACTAAACATATTATTAGGCTAATTAACTGGGATGTCCCATGAAACCATGACCCTAAACCTCCAAACGAAGGAACCAATCCCTTGAAGTATTTGAGTGTACATAAGCAGCCTCAGCAGCTACTCTTTTAATTTTTTTTGTCATTGTTGTAACTATATCTATCACACAACTTTTACTTCATTGATTTTTCCCCATCATTTTTCTGTTTCTTATATCATTGATTTCAGCTCTAATATTTTATTATTACCATTTATTATCACAAATCCAAAGAAAAGTGATCCAACAAAATGTGGAAATTATTGAATAATATTAATATCACATGCAAGTAAAATTTTGCTGATGATAATTCAAAAACGGTTGCAGCAGTACATCAACAGGGAACTGCCAGAAATTCAAGCCAGATTCAGAAGAAGACGTGGAACAAGGGATCTCATTGCTCATGCCACATGGATCTTGGCTGAAAGCAGAGAATACCGGAAAGATGTTTACCTGTGTTTCACTGAGTTTGCAAAGGCATTCAACTGTGTGGATCATAACAAATTATGGATAGCATTACGAAGAATGGGAATTCCAGAACACTTAATTGTGCTCATGAGGAGCCTGCACATAGACCAAGAGGCAGTCATTTGAACAGAACAAGGGGGTACTGAGTGGTTTACAGTCAAGAAAGGTGTGTGTCAGGGTTGTATCCTTTCACCAAACCTATTCAATCTGTATGCTGAGGAAATACTCTGAGAAGCTGGACTATATGAAGAAGAACACAGCATCAAGATTGGAGGAAGTCTCATTAACCACCTGTGATATGCAAATGGCACAACCTCACTTGCTGAAAGTGAAGAGGACTTGAAGCACTTGCTTATGAAGATCAAAGATCACAGCCTTCAGTATGGATTATACCTCAACATAAAGAAAACAAAAATCCTCACATCTGGACCAATAAGCAACATCATGATAAATGGAGAAAAGATTGAAGTTGTCAAGGATTTCATTTTACTTGGATCCACGATCAGCATCCATGGAAGCAACAGTCAAGAAGTCAAAGACTTACTGCATTGGGCAAATCTACTGTAAAAGACCTGTTTAAAATGTTAAAAAGCAAAGATGTCACTTTGGGGACTAAGGTACACCTAACCCAAGCCATGGTATTTTCATTCACCTCATATGCATCTGAAAGGTGGACAATGAATAAGGAAGACCGGAGAAGAATTGATGCCTTTGAATTATGGTGTTGGTGAAGAATATTGAATATACCATGGACTGCCAGAAGAATGAACAAATCTGTCTTGGAAGAAGTACAGCCAGAATGCTCCTTAGAAGCGTGGATGGTGAGGCTTTGTCTCACATACTTTGGACATGTTATCAGGATGGACTAGTCCTGGAGAAAGACATCATGCTTGGTAAAGTAGAGGGTCAGTGAAAAAGAGGGAGACCCTCAATGAGATGGATTGACACAGTGAATGCAATAATGCCCTCAAGCCTCAAGTATAGCAATGATTATGAAAATGACACAGGACCAGGCAGTGTTGCGTTCTGTCGTACATGGGGATGCTATAAGTTGAAACTGACTCGACGTCACCTAACAGCATCAACGACATTTATTAATTTGTTTTTTCTGCTTACTTAGTTTTAACTTGCTCTTCTTTTTCTAGTTTCTTAAGGTACAAACTGAGGTCAATTATTAGGGACCTTTTTCCCTAATATATGTGTTTAGTGGTAGGTATCTCCCTCTAAAACCCACTTTAGTTACATCCCACAAATTGCGATGACTTGAGTTATATTCATCCTGTTCAAAATATTTTGTAATTTCCTCTATGATTTCTTCTTTGATGCATAGATCATTTAGAAGTGTATTATTTACATTCTAAATACATGGGGAATTTTCCAGATATGTTTTTGTTATTGATTTCTAATTTAACTCCTTTGAGGTCAGACAAAATAGTACGATTTGAATCTTTTAAAATTTATTGAGACTTGTTTTATGACCCAGAATATGGTCCATCATGGGAAATGTTCCACATGCTCTTGAGAAGAATGTGTGTCCTGCAGTTATTGGGTGGAATCTTCTACAAGTGTCAGTCTGGTTGGTCAAGTCTACTGTAGCCTTATGGATTTTCTGCCTACTTGTTCTGTCAGTGATTGAGAGAGGGGCGTTGAAATCTCCAACTATGCTTGTGAACTTGTCTCCGTTCTTTCATCTCTAGTAGTTTTTGCTCCATATGTTTGAAACTTTGTTACTGAGCATTTAGGACTCGTCTCTTCTTCAGGAGTTGATCCCTTTGTCGTTATGAAGTTGCCTTCTTTATCCCTGGTCAATTTCTTTGCTCTGAAATCTGCATTGTCTGATACTTATGTTGCCACTCGAGATTTCTTTACATTAGTGTACACATAGTATATCTTTGTCGTTTTTTTTTTACATTAGTATACACAAAGTATATCTTTTTCATTTTTTTACTTTTAACCTATTTATGTCTTTATGTTTAAAGTGTGTTTTTTGTATGAAGGATACATTGTTGTTGTTGGGTGCAGTAGAGTTGATTCACACCCCTAGCAACTCCGTGTGACAGAGTAGAGCTGCCCCATAGGGTTTTTCTAGGCTGTAGTCTTTATGGGAGCAGATGGCCATGTCTTTTTTTCTTTGGAGTCGCCCAGTGGGTTCGAACGACCAACCTTTTGGTTATTAACTGAGCACTTACCCATTGTGCCACCAGGGCTTATTTTGGGAGTCAAAATATTTTTCTCCTAATGGATAAGCTGATTCACATATTTCTTTTTTTTCTTTTTATTATACTTTACATGAAGGTTTACAGAACAAACTAGTTTCTCATTAAACAATTAGTACACATATTGTTTTGTGACATTGATTGCCAACCCCACAACATGTCAATACTCTCCCCATCTCAACCCTGGGCTCCTTCTTACCAGCTTTCCTGTCGCCTACTGCCTTCTCATCCTTGCCCCTGGGCTGGTATGCTCATTTAGTCTCTTTTTGTTTTATGGGCCTGTCTAATCTTTGGCTCAAGGGTGAACCTCAGGAGCGACTTCATGACTGAGCTAAAAGGGTGTCCACCATACTCTTGAGGTTTCTCCAGTCTCTGTCAGACCAGTAAGTCTGATTTTTTTTTTTTTGTGAGTTAGAATTTTGTTTTACATTTTTCTCCAGCTCTGTCTGGGACCCTCTATCGTGATCCTGTCAGAACAGTCAGTGGTGCTAGTCGGGCACCATCTAGTTGTGCTGGACTCAGTCTGGTGGAGGCTGTGGTACTTGTGGTCCATTAATCCTTTGGACTAGTCTTTCCCTCGTGTCTTCGGTTTTCTTCATTCTCCCTTGCTCCAGATGGGGTGGGACTAGTAGATGTATCTTCGATGGCCCCTCACAAGCTTTTAAGACCCCAGACGCTGCTCACCAAAGTAGAATGTAGAACATTTTCCTTATAAACTATGTTATGCCAATGGAGCTAGATGTCCCCCAAAACCATGGTCCCCAGCCCTCAGCCCAATGACTTGGTCCCCCAGGGAGTTTGGATGTGTTTATGAAACTTCCATGACATTGCCTTGTACAAGTTGTGCTGGCTTCCCAGTATTGTGTACTGTCTTAGCCTTCACCAAAGTTACCACTTATCTATTGTCTAGTTATTGTTTTTCCCTCCCCACCCCTCCCCTCCATCATAACCATCAAAGATTGTTTCTTTCTGTGTGTAAAGCTTTTCATGAGTTTTTATAACAATGGTCTCCTACGGTATTTGTCCTTTTGTGATTGACTTATTTCACTCAGCATAATGCTGTCCAGATTCTTATACCTTTTTTTGCCTCAGTCTTCATTTTCTTACTTAACCCTCTACTAACTCTCATTCGTTGCCTATGTGATAGACAACCAGCTTGTTCCATTTCCCCATTTTTTCCCTTCTTCTCTCATTTTTAGTTGTATTATTTCTACTTTGCTCCATATGTACATTATTATGTACGTGCATATGTATGTAATGTGTGTAAAGGAACTTAGATCTTCCACCCTTGTCCCTGCTGTGTTTTGATGTTAGAAGTACATTCATACACACTAAATTGTTTGTTACTAGCCTTGGTGGGGCAACAGTTAAGCACTTGGCTGCTAACCCAAAGGCTGGAGGTTCAAACCTACTGGCAGCTTTGCGGGACAAAGACCTGGTGATCTGCTCCCATAAAAACTGCAGCGAAGAAAACCCTGTGGGGCGATTCTATTCTGTCACATGGGGTCACCATGAGTCAGACCTGACTTGATGACACCTAATAACAACCACATCTCTAGTCCTTTTGATGAGGTTTTCGTAGCCATCTCCAGCTGGATAAAACTCATACTCTGATAGATTTTTCAAGGAAGGATTATGTGTACAGTGTTCCCTAAGTTCTTCTGTGTTAAGAACTGTTTTTCTACAGCCTTGATACTTGACGGACAGCTTGGCTGGATATAAAATTCTTGCTTCACTCTTTCATTAATTTTTTTTATGCTACTTCATTATTGCTTTTCTTTGTATGTTGATTTTGAAAAGTCTGAACAGTAATTCTTTTGCCTTTTAAGATTTTTTTTAGCCTTTTTGACTGGAGATTTTGATGCTTCTTTCTTTATTGTTGAAATATAATAACTTCATCAGAATACATCTTGCAATTGATTGTAGGTTAATTTTCCCTGGGGTATCCGATGGGCCTTTTCCACGTGTAGATTCCGATGCTTTTTTATTTCTGGAATGTTTTCTTGGATAGTTAATTCTGTTCCATTGTTTTGTGTTTCTTCTTTAGGGTCTCCAGTAATGTAAACATTTTTCCTTCGTTGCCTGACTTCCACTTCCACCAATTTCTCTCTCGTCCTTTTCACTTCTTTCTCTGTTTCATTTTCATCCTTCTGGTAGATCTCCTGCCGTTGTTCAGTGCGCCTTGTTAAGTTTCCATCTCACGGGTTTTTCCTTGGCCACCTTATCAATAATTCTTTATTTCTGAGGTAAATTTGTCTTTATAAAATTTGTTTCCTGAGTTCATTGGATTTTATTTTTATTGCTTCGTTTGTGTGTGTGTGTCTCCATTTCTGCTCTTGTTGTTGTTGCTGTTCAGTGCTGTCATATCCATTCTGACTCTTAGCGACCCTGTGTGCTACAGAACGAAACACTGCCCGGTCCTGCGCTGCGCTCACAATTGTTGCTATGCTTCAGCCCATTATTGCAACCACTGGGTCAGTCCATCTCGTTGAGGGTCTTCCTCTTTTTCGCTGACCCTCTACTTTACCAAGCATGATGTTCTTCTCCAGGGACTGATCCTTTCTGACAGCATCTCCAAAGTATGTAAGGCGAAGTCTTGCCATCCTTGCTTCTAAGGAGCTTTCTGGCCATACTTCTTCCAAGACAGATTCATTCATTCTATTGGCAGTCCACGGTGTATTCAGTATTCTTCACCAACACCATGATTCAAAGACGTCAATTCTTCTTCGGTCTGCCTTATTCATCTTCCAGCTTTCGCATGCACATGAGGTGACTGAAAACACCATGGGCTGGGGTCAGGTGCACCTTAGTCTTCAAGGTGACATCTTTGCTTTTGAACATTTTAAACAGGACTTTTGCAGCAGATTTTCTCATTGCAATGGGTCATTTGATTTCTCGACTGCTGCTTCCATGGGTGTTGATTGTGGATCCAAGTAAAATGAAATCCTTGGCATTATCAGTCTTTTCTCCGTTTATCATGATGTTGCTTATTGGTCCAGTTGTGAGGATTTTTTGTTTTCTTTATGTTGAGGTGTAATCCTTACTGAAGGCTATGGTCTTTGATCTTCATCAGGAAGTGCTTCAAGTCCTCTTCACTTTAGTAAGCAAGGTTGTGTCATCTGCATATTGCAAGTTGTTAATGAGTCCTCCAATCCTGATACTGTGTTCTTCATATAGTCCATCTTCTCAGATTATTTCCTCAGCATACAGATTGAATAAGTATGGTGAAAGGATACAACCTTGACGCACACCTTTCCTGACTTTAAACCATGCAGTATCACCTTGTTTTATTAAAATGACTGCCTCTTGATCTATGTACAGGTTCCTCATGAGCACAATCAAGTGTTCTGGAATTCCCATTCTTCACAATGTTATTCATAATTTGTTGTGATCCACACAGTCAAATGCCTTTGCATAGTCAATAAAAACACAGGTAAACATCTTTCTGGTATTCTCTGCTTTCAGCCAGGATCCATCTGACATCAGCAATGATAACTCTGGTTCCACGTCCTCTTCTGAATCTGGCTTGAATTTCTGGCAGTTCCCTGTCAATGTACCACTGCAGCCACTTTTGAATGATCTTCAGCAACATTTCACTTGTGTGTGATATTAATGATATTGTTTGATAATTTCCACATTCTGTTGGATCACCTTTCTTTGGAATAGGCATAAATATGGATCTCTTCCAGTCGATTGGCCAGGTAGCTGTCTTCCAAATTTCTTGGCATAGACGAGTGAGCATCTCCAGTGCTGCATCCGTTTGTTGAAACATTTCAATTATTATTCCTTCAGTTCCTGGAGCCTTGTTTTTCGCCAGTGCCTTCAGTGCAGCTTGGACTTCTTCCTTCAGTACATCGGTTCCTGATCATATGCTGCCTCCTGAAGCAGCTGATCATCGACCAATTCTTTTTGGTTCAGTGACTCTGTGAATTCCTTCCATCGTCTTTTGATGCTTCCTGCGTCGTTTAGTATTTTCCCTGTAGGATCCTTCACTATTGCAACTCGAGGCTTAAATTTTTCTTTCAGTTCTTCCAGCTTGAGAAATGCTGAGTATGTTCTTCCCTTTTAGTTTCCTATCTCCAGGTCTTTGCACATGTCACTATAATACTTTGTCTTCCTGAGCCACCCTTTGAAATCTTCTATTCAGCTCTTTTCCTTCATCATTTCTTCCTTTCACTTTAGCTACTCAACATTCAAGAGCAAGCTTCGGAGTCTCTTCTGACATCCATTTTGGTCTTTTCTTTCTTTCCTGTCTTTTTAATGACCTCTTGCTTTCTCCATGTATGATGTCCTTGATGTCATTCCACAACTCGTCTGGCCTTTGGTCATTAGCGTTCAATGCGTCAAATCTGTTCTTGAGAAGGTCTCTAAATTCAGGTGGGATATACTCAAGGTTATACTTTGGCTCTAGTGGACTTGTTCTAATTTTCTTCAGTTTCAGCTTGAACTTGTATATGAGCAATTGATGGTCTGTTCTGCAGTCGGCCCCTGGCTTTGTTCTGACTGATGATATTGAGCTTTTCCGTCGTCTCTTTCCACAGATCTAGTCGATTTGATTCCTGTATATTCCATCTTGTGAGGTCCATGTGTATAGCCACTGTTTATGTTGGTGAAAAAGGGTATTTGCAATGAAGAAGTTGGTTTTGCAAAATTCTATCATGTGATCTCCGGAATCATTTCTGTCACCAAGGCCATATTTTCCAACTGCCGATCCTTCTTTGTTTCCAACTTTCTCATTCCAATCACCAGCGATTATCAGTGCATCCTGATTGCATGTTTGATCAATTTCAGCTGCAGAAGTTGGTAAAAATCTTCAATTTCTTCATCTTGTGCCTTAGTGGTTGGTGCGTAAATTTGAATAATAGTCATATTAACTGGTCTTCCTTGTAGGTGTATGGATGTTATCCTATCACTGATAGCATTGTACTTTGAGATAGATTTTGAAATATTCTTTTTGACGATGAATGCAACACTGTTCCTCTTCAAGTTGTCATTCCCGGCATAGTAGACCATATGGTTGTCTGATTCAAAATGGCCAATACCAGTCCATTTCAGCTCACTAATGCCTAGGATATCAATGTTTATACATTCCATTTCATTTCTGATGGTTTCCAATTTTCCTAGATTCATACATCATACATTCCGTGTTCCAATTATTAATACATGTTTGCAGCTGTTTCTTCTCATTTTGAGTCATACCACATCAGCAAATGAAGGTCCCAAAAGCTTGACTCCATCCACGTCATTAATGTCGACTCTACTTTGAGGAGGCAGCTCTTCCCCTGTCATCTTTTGAGTGCCTTCCAACCTGAGGGGCTCATCTTCCAGCACTATATCAGACAATGTTCCACTGTTATTCATAAGGTTTTCACTGGCTAATTCTTTTCAGAAGTAGACTGAAGTCCTTCTTCCTAGTCTGTCTTAGTTTGGAAGCTCAGCTGAAACTTGTCTGCCATGGGTGACTCTGCTGGTGTTTGAATACTGGTGGCATAGCTTCCAGCATCATAGCAACACACAAGCCCCCACAGTACGACAAACTGACAGATGCATGGGGATCGATTCAAATATATTCTATAAATCCTATTTCTCTCCTGTTTCCTAGCCTTTCATTCATTATGAACATATTTTCTTTTATGCCATTGAGCATACTTAGGATAGCTGCTTTAAAATCTTCCCTGCAAATTCCGGCATCTGTGTTGTATTGGAGTTCATTGTCATTTCACTTAGAATCGATCACACTTTCTTTTTACTATGTTTTGTTATTTTGGATTATATTCTGGATATTTTGAATACTGTGGAATGTCTGGGTTCTGTTATGCTCCTCTGAAGAGTGTTGATAATTTTATTTTAGCAGGCCGTTAGCTTAAGGGGGCTCAAACTGCAAAATCTGTCTGTTGGATGACAGCTGCAGCTGCAGTCTCAGGTCAGCTCTTCCCTCCCTAGTTGAGCTGCTCTGAGCCTGCTTTGCATTTGTGTGGTTTATTTTAGGCACAGAATGCATGGTTCCCCCTCTTTGGTCCCCTCATTTCCCCGATTCCCTCTCACTTGCCAGGACCTGTGGTTTTGCCAAACTCTCTCCTCTGGGTTTTCAGACCAGAAAGACAGCAGATGTTCTATCAGAGTTTTTGTTCTTACCGTGTACTAACATAGCCTGCCCTCAGGCTAAAAACCATAACATTTGAACACCTACCCTGTGCCATTTCTTTCTACCAAGTCTCAACTCCCCTCCAGGATCTGCCTGCCCGTGCTCTCTCTCCAGACACTCCGGGTAGTTGTTTCTCATGTTGGGTCTGGAGGTTATGGTTGCTGCCTGCGAGAGGAGGGTCAGTCTTCCAGGGAGTCTGCTCCGCTCTACCAAGTGCAAACCAAGTGCAAATCTCCTGTATGGTTTTTTTTTTAATTGTACTTTAGATGAAGGTTTACAGAGCAAATAGTTTCTCATTAAACAGTTAATACACATATTGTTTTATGACAATGGTTAACAACCCCACGACATGTCAA
>NW_004444180.1:2555217-2623963 GCF_000243295.1 Trichechus manatus latirostris
CCCAGTCTGTAGGTTCTCTTTTTACTCTTTTGGTGAAGTTTTTGATGAGCATAAGTCTTTAATTTTTAGAAGATCCCAGTTATCTAGCTTATCTTCTGGAGTTTGTATGCTGTTGGTTATGGTTTGTATCCTGTTAATGCCATGCATTAGGGCCTCTAGCATTGATCCTATTTTTTCTTCTACGAACTTTATTGTTTTTGGCTTTATATTTAGGTCTTTGATCCACTTTGAATTAGTTTTTGTATATGGTGTGAGATATGGGTCCTGTTTCATTTTTTTGCAGGTGGACATCCAGTTTTGCCAGCACCACTTTTTCAAAGACTGTCTTTTCCCCCATTTAATGGACTTTGGGCCCTTGTCAAAGATCAGGTGACCGTAGGTGGATGGATTTGCATCTGGGTTCTCAATTCTGTTCCATTGGTCAGTGTATCTGTCATTGTACCAGTACCAGGCTGTTTTGACTACTGTAGCTGTATAGTGGGTTCTGAGGTCAGGTACTGCGAGTCCTCCTACTTTATTCTTCTTCTTCAATAGTGCTTCACTTATCTGGGGCTTCTTCCCTCTCCATATAAAGTTAATGAGTAGTTTTTCCATCTCTTTAAAGAACATTGTTGGTCTTTGGATCGGGTGTATTTTTTTTTTAAGTACAGAAAAATATATCATTATAAAGATGATATTTGGGATGCATTGAGTATCTGCTGTGTGCCATATGCTGTCTGGACACTGAGCATGTAGCAGTGAGTACAGGAGACATGTGTGGGTTCGGAAATCAGTCAAACAAGATAGGGGAGGTGCACCCAGAGGCAGATGTACCATCCAGCTCCAGGGAACTCCTTCTAGCACTGGCCCTTCCCAGTCCTGGGCCTGATTTTTTTTTTTTTAAATAACCTTTTTATTTTAGACTCATTTGTTGTTGTTGGGTGCTGTCGAGCTGATTCCAACCGAGAGCAACAGAGTAGAACTTCCCCCATAGGGTTTTCTTGGCTTTACTCTTTACAGAAGCAGATCGCCAGGTCTTTTCTCCTGCGAGCTGCTTATGAGTTTGAACCTTTCGGTTCACAACTGAGTGCTTAATCATTTGGACCACCAGGGCTCCTCAGACACGTGATGTGACTTAGGTTTTAACAGGACCCCTGTGACTGCAGGGGGAGGGGGCGGGCAGCAGCAGGAGCTCCAGGTGGTGGAGACAGGGTCCACTGGGGGCACCAGGGGCAGGCGTGTTTATTTGGATTTGCATATGCCTGCAGGATCCCTTGGTGTTGCAAACAGTTCATGCGCTTGAGTGCCCCTGGGTGTTCTTGTACCATCTTTATAACTTTAAGTCTGAAATAAAAAAGGCAGCCGGAAGGTTGGAGGTTTGAGTCCACCCAGAGGTGCCTCGGAAGAAAGACCTGGCAGTCTACGTCCGAAAAATCAGCCACTGAAGACCCTGTGGAGCCCAGTTCTACTCTGACACGTGGAGGGTCGCCAGGAGTTAGATGATTTGATAGCAAATTTTTTTTTTTTTTTTAAGTGTATGTCCTACAAGTATAGAAACCCCGAGAGGAACATCTATGTCACCGAATGGTGGTTGCTTCTGAGGAGGTGGGTCTGGGAAGGGGACTGGGGAGCTGTCCTGGGGGCTCGTGTTCATCCTACTGGGCTTTATTTCTCAAAAACAATCTGAACCGAACACGGCAAAACGGAGACAAGGCCGCGGGGGCGTGGGGGCGTTTCTGTGTTCTCCTCTAGCCGTGCCATCTGCCGTACTCCTAGGTCCGCTTGGAATATTGAATACTGAGCAAGGAGGCCGGGTGTCACAGAAGAGCTGAAAACTCCCCGTAATCACCCACCCGCCCTTCCTCCTTCTCGGGGCTGAGCCGCACAGCCTGTCTGTGGGGGCTGTTTGTATGTCTGCACGTAACTAAATTCGTCTAAGATATTTGAGGGGTTTACCAGTTCTTGGGGGAAAATTAGCAGATTTTGTAGCTGTGGGGGGGGGTCGGGTGGATATAAGGGCCCATTTCAAGGCTAAGCCATCTTATTGCATCATGGAGAAGTTTGCTAGAGCGCTCACGTGTGTGCATGAGTGCACGTGTGTGTGTGAGTACATACGTGTCAGGGTGTGAATGCATGCATGTGTATGAGTTCACGTGTGTGCACATGCTTGAATGGACATGTGTGCATGTGTGTGAGGGCATGTGTGAATGCACGTGTGTGTGTGAATACATGTATGTGTGCATGTGTATGAGTGTGTTTGAATGCACGTGTGTATAAGCGTGTGTGAGTGCACGTGTATTGAGCTCCGGGGAGGGCCACGTGTGCTTGGTTTTGTGCACGTGTGCACCCGCCCCCCTCCCACTCACACAGCCTGAGGCGCCCCATGGATAGTGTCTGCAGAGAGAGGTGACACCATCACATGGGTGCGCACCCCCACTCACACAGCCTGAGGCGCCCCGTGGATGGTGTCTGCAGAGAGGGGTGACCAGGTCACATGTGGGCGAAGTGAGCACATGTTGGGGAACAACACGAGAGGCCCTGTTCCCTGCCCCGCCCCCGCCTCTTGGGCTTCTCTGCTGACAGATCAGCACTTCGGAGGATGTTTGGTGCTGGGGGCTGGGACAGGACCTGGAGTGCTTACAGCCACCGAAGGCAGGCCAGGTCCCCAGTGGGGCAGGGGTGGCTGGTGGTGGCCGTCAACTACCTCGTTCAGGTTCCTACCGGTGTGACTGTCAGTTGGCCGTAGCACTGGGCAGCACCCCGTGAGCCTGCTGCGGTCAGGGTGCCGGCTGTGGGCTGCCCAGCTGCTCCCCGCAGCCCCAGGCTCTGCCATCCTGGTGTCAAACTGCAGGAGCACCTGGGACTCCAGGCCTGTCTGGGTGCGGTGGCGGGCACCTGGCACACCTCGTCCTTGGCCTGCCTTGCTGTCCTTGCCATCCTCCCCCACTCACCCCGCTGGGCCTGCCTGTGTAGGCAGTTTGGGGCCCATTGTTCCCAACTGCACAACAGGAAGAGAAAGATCGCAGCCCATACCGGGGTTGGTGATTATCTGGGCTTTTCCTTTGGGGCATCCCTGGGATGAGGACCCCTGCAGTCCATCGGGGAATGACTCCTCCTGCTGCAGAGGCTGAGCCCTGAGGAGAACACTGGACCCCCATCTGGAAGAAGGATGGCTTCCTGGGGGAGAAGTCGCTGGGGTGTCAGAGAAGGGTGTGCTGGGCAGGTGGCGGACGGGCTGCTGGGCTCCAAAGGGTGGGTCGGCAAGGGTCACTGTGGCCATCGCGTCCCTGTGGTCCGTCTTCTGGGGCAGACCCTGTGTCAGTTTTGGGGGCTGACTGTGTCAGTTTGGGGGCCCTTACGCTGAGCACCCGCCAGGAAACAGAGCGCTGAGGGCTGGTGAGGCTGCCAGAGACACTTCCTGAGGAAGGGGCTGTGTGTCGAAGGACGAGTGTGCATTAACTGGGTGTGCATGTGTGTGCATCCATGTGTCTGTGCATGTGTGCATGCATGTGTGTATCTGTGTGTGCATTGTAAGCATGTGGATCCGTGTGTGTACACGAGGGGTACACGTATGAACATGCGTGTGTACACCCATGTGTGCATATGTGTATGTGTGCACCTATGCACGCACCCATGTATGTATGTGTGTGCATTCGGGCGTGTGCTCATGTGTGCACGGGCATTTGTGTGTGCCTGCACCTGTGTGCATGTTGGAGGCAGACAGCAGCACCCTTTCAGGGGAGGTGCCGCGAGGCGGCGGGCCCCAGGGACCCTCTCTACCCCTCCTCAGGCCCTTTCCGGGGGGAGGCTGAGCTGGCCTGAAGCTGGCTGTGTCTCTTTTCCTCCCGCCCACCCTGTCTTGTCAGTCTCCTTTCCCCACCCACACCCAGCTGTCTGGGTGCTGCTGTTTCTCCATCCACTCACCAGTGTGCACAGAAGCTGCTGGAAGATGCCCTGGGTGCCCAGCCCCATTTCATGAGCAGGGAGGGCCTCGTGGCCTGCTGGTGGCTGCGAGGCGTCGGCTGGCACCGCCTTGTCCAACATCCAAACGGTCCACAGGTGGTGACGATGGCTGGTCGGTTGTGACCTCGAGGAGGGGCCTTGGGGTGCGTGTGAAGACAGGCAGGAAGGCTCTGGCAGTGCAGCCCGTGCCCTATTTACAGAATCAGCTTCGGAACCCGTTTACTGTCTGATGTGCTTCCAGTAACCGTGATCCTGGGGGCCTGTCTGTTCAAACAGCCCCCGGTGGGCGAGTTTCCTCCTCTCCTGGCCTGGTGGGTGATTTAGCCCAGGCGCCTTTGATGGGAACAGGGGCCATTTTGTTGGCAGCCTGGCTTCCTGGGCTCCTGAGAACCTGGCGAGGGGACCCCAGTGGGCAGCACGCTCACGTGTCGGCACAGGGCTTCACAGCCTCCTGAACATGTGACGGGGAAATGACACCGATTCTACACAAACCCTTCCTGAAAATCGAGGAGGAGGGAACATGGCCCAACTCGCCCTACAGTGTCCGCGTTACCAACTACCAAGCCAGACACAGATGTCACAAGGAAACAAAACTCCAGACAATATCCTTGAAGAACATATGCAAAAATTCTACACAGAATTTTAGCATCAAATTCAACAATATGTTAAAACAATTGCAGGGTTGGTTTGTTGTTGTTAGGTGCCATCAAGTCGGTTCTGACTCACAGCAACCCCATGGACAACAGAACCAAACACTGCCTGGTCCTGCGCCATCCTCACAGTCGTTGTTATGCTTGAGCCCATTGTTGCAACCACTGTGTCAATGTGTCTCGTTGAGGATCTTCCTCTTTTTCACTGACCTTCTACTTTTCTAAGTCTGATGTCCTTCTCCAGGGACTGATCCCTCCTGATAACAAGTCTAAAGTAAGTGAGACGAAGTCTCGCCGTCCTCACTTCCAATGAGCACTCTGGCTGTACTTCCTCCAACACAGATTTGTTCGTTCTTCTGGCAGTCCATGGTATATTCAATATTCTTTGCCAACACCATAATTCAAAGGCATCATTTCTTCGTTAGTCTTCCTTATTCATCATCCAGCTTTACCATGCATACGAGGTGATTGAAAACACCATGGTTTGGGTCAGGCACACTTTAGTCCTTAAAATGACATCTTTGCTTTTTAACACTCTAAAGAAGGTCTTTTGCAGCAGATTTGCCCAGTGTAATGCGTTGTTTGATTTCTTGACTGCTGCTTCTATGGGTGTTGATTATAGATCCAAGTAAAATGAAATCCTTGACAACCTCAATCTTTTCTCCATTTATCATGATGTTTCTTATTGATCTAGTGGTGAGGATTTTTGTTTTCTTTATGTTGAGGTGTAATCCACACTGAAGGCTGTGGTCTTTGATCTTCATCAGTAAACGCTTCAGGTCCTCTTCACTGTCAGTGAGCAAGGTTGTGTCATCGGCATATCACAGGTTGTTAATGAGTCTTCCTCTAATCCTGATGCCTTGTTCTTCTTCATATAGTCCAGCTTCTCAGGTTATTCGCTCAGCATACAGATTGAATAGGTATGCTGAAAGTATAGGTATGCTGAAAGTATACAACCCTGTTGCACACTTTTCCTAACTTTAAACCATACAGTATCCCCTTGTTCTGTTCAAACAACTGCCTCTTGGTCTACCTACAGGTTCCTCATGAGCACAGTTAAGTATTCTGGAAGTTCCATTCTTCACAATGTTATCCATAATTTGTTATGACCCATACAGTTGAGTGCCTTTGCATAGTCAATTCAACACAGGTGAACATCTTTCTGGTATTCTCTGCTTTCAGCCAGGATCCATCTGACATCAGCAATGATATCCCTCATTCCACCTCCTCTGCTGAATTTGGCTTGAATTTCTGGCAGTTCCCTGTCGATGTACTGCTGCAGCTGCTTTTGAATGATCTTCAGCAAAATTTTACTTGAATGTGATATTGATATTGTTCGATAATTTCCACATTCAGTTGAATCACCTTTCTTTGGAATGGGCATAGATATAGGTCTCTTCCAGTTGGTTGACCAGGTAGCTGTCTTCCAAATTTCTTGGCATAGCAGAATAAGTAATTCAAGCGCTGCAACCATTTGTTGAAACATCTCAATTGGTATTCCATTGGTTCCTGGAGCCATGTTTTTTGCCAATGGCTTCAGTGCAGCCTGGACCTCTTCCTTCAGTACCATCAGTTCTTGATCATATGATACATCCTGAAATGGTTGAAGATCAACCAATTCTTTTCGATGTAGTCACTCTGTGTATTCCTTCCATCCTCTTTTGATGCTTCCTGCATCGTTCAGTATTTTCCCCCATAGAATCCTTCAATATAGCAACTCGAAGCTTGAATTTTTTCTTCAGTTTTTTCAGCTTGAGAAATTCCGAGTGTGTTCTTCCCTTTTGGTTTTCTATCTCCTGGTCTTTGTACATTTCATTATACTTTGTCTTCTCCAGCCACCCTTTGAAACCTTCTGTTCAGCTCTTTTACTTCATCATTTCTTCCCTTTGCTTTAGCTACGCTATGTTCAAGAGCAAGTTTCAGAGTCTCTTCTGACATCCATTTTGGTCTTCTTTCCTGTCTTTTTAATGACCACTTGGCTTTCTTCTTGTGTTATGTCCCTGATGCTATTCCACAACTTGTCTGGTCTTTGGTCATTAGTGTTCAGTGCATCAAATCTGTTCTTGAGATGGTCTCTAAATTCGGGTGGGATATACTTTGGCTCTAGTGGACTTGTTCTAATTTTCTTCAACTTCAGCTTGAACTTGCATATGAGTATTTGATGGTCTGGTCCCACAGTCGGCCCCTGGCCTTGTTCTGACTCATATAGAGCTTTTCCATCATCTCTCTCCATAGGCGTAGTCGATTTGATTCCTGTGTATTCCATCTGGTGAGGTCCACGTGTATAGTCACCATTTATGTTGTTGAAAAAAGGTATTTGCAATGAAGAAGTCATTGGTCTTGCAAAATTCTATCATGCGATTGCCAGTGTCCTTTCTATTACCAAGGCCATATTTTCCAACTACTGACCCTTCTTTTTTTTCCAACTTTTGGATTCCAATCGCCAGTAATTATCAATGCATCTTGATTGCATGTTTGATTAATTTCAGACTGCAGAAGTTGGTAAAAATCTTCGGTTGCTTCATCTCTGGCCTTAGTGGTTGGTGCGTAAATTTGAGTAATAGTCGTATTGACTCGTCTTCCTCGTAGGCATATGATATTATCCTATCACTGACAGCATTGTGCTTCAGGATATATCTTGAAATGTTCTTTTTGACAATGAACGCAACACCATTCATCTTCAATTTGTCATTCCTGACAGAGTAGACCCTATGATCGTCTGATTCAAAATGGCCAATACCAGCCCGTTTCAGCTCACTAATGCCTAGAATATCGATGTTTACTTGTTCCATTTCTTTTTTGACGATTTCTAATTTTCCTAGATTCATATTTTTGTACATTCCATGTTCCTTTTATTAATGGATATTTGCAGCTATTTCTTCTCATTTTGAGTCGTGTCACATCAGCAAATGAAGGTCCCGAGAGCTTGACTCCATCCACGTCATTAAGGTCAACTCTACTTTGAGGAGGCAGTTCTTCTCCAGTCGTAATTTGAGTGTCTCCCAACCTGAGGGGCTCATCTTCCGAGACTATATCAGACAAAATTTTCCACTGCTATTCATGTTTTCCCTGGCTAATTTTTTTTTTTTTTTTCAGAAATAAACTGCCAGGTCCTTCTTCCTAGTCTATCTTAGTCTGGAAGCTCAGCAGAAACCTGTCGACCATGGGTGACCCTACTGGTATTAGAAAATACCAGTGACATAGCTTCCAGCATCACAGCAACACACAAGCCCCCACAGTATGACAAACTGATGGACAAGTCGGGGCAAGGTTGGTTTACTACTCGGAAATTAGTCAATGTACTTCACCGTATGTGATTGTTGAGGTTGTGTGACAACTTGGCTGGGCCATGATTCTCAGTGGTTTGGCAATTATGATGTAGTTTGCTGGTAGTATGATGATGTGATCACTTCTGTGATGAGATTTGATATAATGTGATCACCTCCATGATGGAATCTGCTGTGAGCAGCCAATCAGTTGAAAGGGAGTTTCTTTTAGGTTGTGGCCTGCATAGAATATATGTGGACTTTGTGGCAAGGCTTGTGGGCTTTTGCTCACTCTGGATCCTGCAGCTATCTCCTTTTCATCTGACTTCCAGTTCTTGAGATTTGAGCTAGCATCTTACCCACCATCTTGTCTGCCGATCTTGGGATTTGTCAGTCTTCGCAGCCTGTGAGCCAGAACCCTGCTGTCTGACTTACCAATCTTGGGTTCACTACATGAATCGGGAGATGCCTCCAGTCTGACCCATGGATTTGGGATGTTCCAGCCTGTACAAACGTGTGAGCTACTTCCTCGATATAAATCTCTCTGTATAGATATTTATACGCTTTACTGGTTTTGCTTCTCTAGAGAAACCAGACGAACACACCATATTAACAAACTCAAAAAGAAAAACCACATGATCATCTAACAGATGCAGGGGAAAAAAATGGGCAAAATCCAACTGCCATTCCTGCTGGAAGCTCTATTCTAAGAAAATTAGAAATAGAAGGGAACATCCCTAGACTGATGTAAGGCATTTGTGAAAACCTACAGCTATGTCTTCTCAGTCACCTCATCCATGTGTGAAAGCTGGACAATGAAAACGGAAGACTGAGGAAGAATTGATGCATTTGAATTGTGGCGTTGGTGAAGACTATTGAGTGTACCATGGACTGCCAGAAAAACCAACCAATCAGTCTTAGAAAAAACGCAACCAGAATGTTCCTTAGAAGCGAGGATGGCGAGACTTCGACCCGCTTGCTTTGGGCATGTCATCAAGAAAGACCAATCGCTAGAAAAGGATACCATGTTTGGTAAAGTAGAGGGTCAGCAACAATGAGGAAAACCCTCCATGAGTTGGACTGACACAGCAGCCACAACAATGGACTGAAACTTTGACCGCTGTGTCCACAGACACTGATTGTCGATCATCACGCGCAAAACAATGAGCCCCGATCCTTATCTGTCACCACGTATAAAATTAGACTTGAAATGGATCATAGATCTAAGCATAAAACATAACACCATAAAATTTCTACAAGAAAACATGGAAGAACATTTTTGTAACCTTAGATTAGGTAAATATTTCTTAGATAGAAGAGATAAAGCATAAAACTTAAGGAAAAAAGAAGACAAGTTGGATTTTATCAAAATGAGAAACTTCTGCTCTTGAAAAGATGCTGTTAAGAGAATGCAAAGACACAGATTGGAAGAAAATATTTATAAAACAAAGCTGAGAAGGGGGACTTATATGTAGGACACATAAACCACTCTTACAGCTCAACAGACCGAAGAAGAATTGACACATTTGATTTATGGTGTTGGAGAAGAATATTGAATATTTCATGGACTGCCAGAAGAATGAACAAATCTCTCTTGGAAGAAGTACAGCCAGAGTGCTCCTTGGAAGCGAGGATGGTGAGACCTCGTCTCACGTACTTTGGACATGTTATCAGGAGGGACCAGTCCCTGGAGAAGGACATCATGCTTGCTAAGTAATGGGTCAGCGAAAGAGAGGAAGACCCTCAATGAGATGGATTGACACAGTGGCTGCAACAATGGGCTCAAGCATAACAAGGATTGTGAGGATGGCGCAGGACCAGGCTGTGTTTCGTTCTCTTGTACTTGGGGTCGCTGTGAGTCAGAACTGACTTGACAGCACCTAACAACGTTTCTGCTTGGGTGTGTTTTGGTAGTTTATCTCTTTCAAGGATGAATCCCCAAGGAGCAGGATTTGGGAAGGAAGAACATCCCGTGAGGGGGTATCATTTTTCATCGGGCTGCGGGCCGGGCCGGTTGCTAGCGCCCAAATGCAGCCCTCTGCAGGGGCCCCTTCTCAGTGCCCTGAGAGAGAACAAGGGGTGGGCTGCCTTTTGCCTCAGAGCTGCTTCAAGCCCCTCCCCAGCCCTGCTGCATCCAGCAGAGCACCCCTCCCCAGCGCCCAGGGGCCGGGACCCAGCCTGGGAGGCAGAAGATAAGGGTTGTGCTGGTCTCTTTGCCTTTTACCTCACGGGAGGCTGTCCTTCCTCAGAGGAATGAGGTCCCCGAGTCAGTGGCAAGTCCGCCTCGCCCCTCTCTTTCACTGCATAAATTTCATCCCTAAAACATCATGCATCTTTCTGAAGTTGTCCACATATTAGCTCTTAAAACAGCAAAATCTGTGCACAACTTCCTCCCGGTCCCTTAAAACATTCCTGGGGTTGTGGGGGTGGGGACTGTTTAAATTCACTGCCCGTTGTTAAAATCCCTAGTTGTGCAAAGAGGGAGTGAGGTGCCCAGCCGTCAATAAACAGACGGGACCAATCCACGGGAGCGCGTGCCCACACATTGACGTGCACACGCTCGCTCACAGACACACGTGTGCACACGCTCGCTCACAGACACACGTGTGCGCACGCTCGCTGACACACGCACACGTACACACACACAGTAAAACATTCAATAAACACAAGCCCTTCGCGACGCCGTACAGCCCCCTTAAGCGCTGGCGTCAGCCGGCCCTCCTCAGCCTCGGCTAAAGTAAACACGTTCAACCAGCTGGCCCGGGGGGAGTCTGTACGGCACTGACGCCAAAGAACTAGAAGGGGTTTCATCCCTGCCCCTCGTTGGGATTGGTAAACTTCTAGTTCTGGGCAAATTCTTAAATAAGACATTTTTAGAACCTTGGGCCTGGGACAGATAAAAATAGTGCCTCCCTTCCCCACCCCCTTTTTTTCCCAGCCCGGCCAGGCTGAGGGAGACATGGCTGGGGTGGGATTCGTGGCCCTCAGCCGTGGGGTCCCTTGGCTGGAAATGAATCCCGTTTCACTGGCCTGCAGATGGAAATAGCCCTGCCTGGGAGAGGCAGGAATCAGGTTTGAATACGTGCAAAGCTGGCCGCTGGGCGACTCCTGGGCTCTGCAGCCCAGCACGAGCGTGTCTGAGTGTCTGTTCCCACCACAAACGGCCGGTGGGACTCACGGGAGCTCCTGGCCCCACCACTGGCCGCTGCTGCATGGCCGTTTGGGGGGCTCAGGGCCAGCTTCCTGGGAGCTCCAAGCTCCACAGAGCTGGGGTGCCTCCCTCCCTCAGTGCACCCCACATGTTTCTGCCTCTGGGCCTTTGGTCTTGCCGGTCATTGGTCTAGAATGTCCTCGTCCAGCACTTCGAGTCTGTCATCAGAGCCCAGAGTTCTCCGTGGGCTGGGGGTGGGTGGGCCATGCGCCCCGACAAGGACGAGGGGCCCTATCTTGCTAAGGCTCCCCAGGGGCCCTTCCTGGGGAAGGAGGAACATCAGGGTTGGTACAGTGGAGGGCCGGTGCAAACGAGGGAGGCCTTCCAGGGAATGATGGCCCCCGAGCATTCCAGCATCATGAAGACGGGGCAGGACCAGGCAACCTTGCCTTCTGTTCTCGGTAAAGTCGCCGTCAGTCTGAGCCGACTGGACAGCATGACAAGTCCTGACACGTCCCAAAATGTTGCGATGTACATGGCCTCCATCTCTAACCAAGACCTGATCCGGTTAGAGATAAATGGTGGAGAGATCACCAAAAACAAAACAAAAAACCCCAAATCTGAACTTTTGGGGAGTTCAGGCACGCTCTTCTCAACAGCCATCTGGGAGAAGAGGAATGAAGGTGCACAGCAGGGGCTGCGTGGTACCCGTGCCCACGAGGCAGGCGAGACCTCCCTGCTGAAAAGGAACTTTCTGGAACTGCCCCCTACCCCTCCCCGCCCTGGAGGCTCCAGCCACCAACCTCCCAGCACCGTCTGCAGACGCTTTTCTTCTGTAGCTGTCACGTCAGCTCCTCATCGCTTGCTGGTGGTTTCATTGTCGTCTCCCCATGGGGGTTGAAATTCATTTGTTTAAACAATAATAATAAGATGATTATATCTAAATGTATAACTAAGTAATAGACTTTAATTATATATCCTTGTATATTATGTAGATAAAACAAAAACCAAACCCATTGCTGTCGAGTCAATTCCGACTTATTGCAACCTTACAGGACAGAGTGGAACTGTCCCATGGGGTTTCCAAGGAGCGGCTGGTGGATTTGAACTGCCGACCTTTTGGTTAGCAGCTGAACGCCTAACCAGTGTGCGCCACCAGGGCTCCATGTTATGTAGCTAGGAACTGTATAATGTATAAATGTAGGTATTTGTTGTTCCTGGTCGTTGTTGAGAAGGAAGCGCTGCCCGGTCCTACGTTGTCCTCGGGACGGTTGGGGTGTTTGAGTCCATTGGTGTGACCGTCCTGTCCATCCATGTCATGGAGAGTTCTCCTCGTTGTCACTGACCCTCTTTGTTACCAAACATGATGTCCTTTCTAATGATTGGTCTCTCCTGATGACGAGTCCGAAATAAGCGAGCCAAAGTCCCACTTGTGTGAGTATATGAATCATACATAAATGTATAAAAATATCATATCTACTGTGTACACATACACTCCAGGGTGCCAGCCCTTTGCCGGGTGCTGGGTGATTGGAGGGTCTGTTGGAGCCTGGAGGGTCTCTGGGGGCCGAGTCATCTTGGCTGTATCTGAATGTGGCTCTTCCACCCGAGCCCCATGGCTGCCCCTGACCTTTGGGATGCCCCGGTGGGGAAGGAGGGGCCGTGGCGGCTCCCCATCTCCGCCCTGGGACTGGAGGTGCCTGTTAACCTGCCGGCTCTAGTCTTCACTTGTGAGTGGCGTTCAGGGCATGTGGAACGAGGTAACCGAGGGCCTGCTGGCTTCCCTGCCCGGGCCGCAGCCTGTATTTGGAGGCTGTAAGTGGGTGACTGGGGTGGGTTTGGCCCCAGAAATGGGCCCGAGAAAGTGCCGGGACATGAGTGTGGTCGGCGCCCTTTCTCAGCCTTCCCCCCACCCTGAGGAGCCCCCAGCCCCCATGCATGGTCTCCCCTGGGCCAGCTGCCTGGCTGCCTCCTGCTCTGGCTGGGCCCCAGGCCCTGGCCGGCGGCACTGGGCACCAGCACTCCCCACAGACAGGGCTGGGCCGGACCCCGAGCTCCAGCTGCATGGGGGTTTGTTTGCTCAGGGGCGTTGGGGCCACCGCATTTCTCCCCGTGGTGTGGGCTGTCCCCTGAGCAGCTTCTGGGGGTGCTGAGCAGGACGCCCTCCCGGCCTGCATCCCAGGCCATCCCAGCCCCTGCCGATGGGCCTCCCAGCCTTCAGGGTGTCATTAAATGCTAGAACTGGGCCCCCGCCAGCTGGGGGAGTCCAGGGCCTGACCTCAGCCGGGGGCTCTGTGTGGCCTTGGGGTGGATGCAGACCCGGGAGGAGCAGGGAACCCCAGAGCACCCCCAGGCCCACCTGGTGGCTTCTTGGGTGTAGAAACGTGGTGTCTTAGTTGCCGGGTGCTGCTGTAACAGAAACATCATGGGTGGCGGCGCAGCAAACAAATTTATTTCCTCACCCTTCTGGAGGCTCAAAGTTGGAATTCAGGGCGCCGGCTCTAGGGAAGGGCTTTCTGTCGGCTCTGGGGAAGCTCCTTGTCTCCTTCAGCTTCTGCAGCCCGGTGCCCCTTGCTTCCTTGGTGATCCTCACGTGATGTCTGTCTTCCCCGTTTGTGCGTGTTTGTCCGTGTGTCTAAACTGCTTTGTAACTCGGACGTGATTAGGGTTAGGACCCACCCTACACTGCTAACCCCTTCCCACTGAGTCGATTCTGACTCACAGCAACCTTACAGGACAGAGCAGAACTGCCCCACAGGGTTTCCAAGGAGCGGCTGGTGGATTCAAACTGCCGACCTTTTGGTTAGTAGCCGAGCTCTTAACCACTGCGCCACCAGTGCTCCTTACAGATTGAATGGTGTGCCCAAGATAGGAGTTGGAATCTTTAACTCCTATACCCCTGGTGGTGTAGTGGTTAAAAGCTTGGCTGCTAACCAAAAAGTTGGCAGTTCAAATCTACCAGCCGCTCCTCGGAAGCCCTATGGGGCAGGTTCTGCTCTGTCCTATGAGGTCGCTAGGAGTTGGAATTGACTTGACAGCAAGGGTTTTATTCAAACTGTAGCACGTGGATGGAGGAATGGGGGCCATTGGGCTGTCTCTGTGCTTTAGCCTGGCGAGGGCCCCAGCAGTCCACAGTGGCCGCTGGCCCTGTGCCACCTGTCGGGTGGGTAGGCGTCCGGGGCTGGGGGGGCAGCGCTGCAGCCTCTCCAAAGGGCTTGGACACAGACGACAGCTGTCGGGATGGGAGGACCGTCCCCATGGCGACCCGGAAGCCTCAAGGCCTCTCCTGCTGCATCCGGGGAATAGAAGTCTGGACAGCTGGCCTGTGCGGCTGGTTCTCAGGGGATCTACCAATGGCCTCGTAGAGTCACCCCGAGATGCGCAGCTGCCTCTAGGGGTGGGCACGCAAGGCAGCTGGCCATTCGGCGCTCTGCACGCGGGAGGCAGGCGATGGTTCTGGGCAGGCGGCTCTTGCCCCGTTCAGGCCCCTTGTTGGGCCCACCACCCCACCCTGGGCAGAGGCTGCCTCCCTCCCCGTCTGTGACTTGGGACGCTCATGGGAATTCAGGGTGGCAGGGGGCTCTTCCCCAAGCGGGGAGGGGCTGGCTTTCCAGCTGCATCGTCCTGCAGGGCCAGGACCCCCAGGGTGTCCGCACCTCTCAGTGGAGCTGACTTCAGGGAGGTGGGCCGCAGACCAGCAGCCCTGAACTCCAGAGCTGCCCGGGGGTGCGGGTGGGCAAGGGAGGCAGGAGTGATGTCAGGGCCGCGGCGCAGGGGTCTCTCTGAGCCCCCAGAATGCAGCACCCACAGACAGGCGCCCGGAAACTGGGCGCACCCCCACCCGAAGCTTCTCTGTGGTTATCGGGCAGAGGGTGGGTTTGGTCTCAGCGCTCGGCTTCTGGAGCCTTTACGGAGTCTGAGGGTGGGCTCTGACGGGGCCTGCTGCGTGGGTGGGGGGCAACATGGGCCGAGGTGGGGGCTGAGCAGAAAGGACCCGTCCCTGGGTAGCAGGCCAGAGCAGCAGCAGTGCCCCGCTATGTACCTGCTAAGGGGATGGGTGAGGAAGGGCTTGTCGGGGGGCAGTGGCGGCTCCCCCTGCTGCGGAAGTCTGGGGTGCCTGGAGCCCCACACCGTGCATCCTCTTGTTTCCCTGAGCCTCCCTGCCTCCTCCAGGCTGTGCCCCGCCCCCCAAACAGAGCCCAGGAGCCCCGTGTCTCACCTGTGAGTCTCCCCTCCACACCTGCCAGCCAAAGCACAGCCCCCAGCAGCTCTGGCTGGGCGGGGCTGCTGCTCTGGGTGGCAGGCATGGACACAGGGCTCCAGCTGTGCCCAGCACATGTCCCCTCGGCGGGCACAGTGCAGCAGCTGACCGCAGGCAGGCCAGGAACAAAGGGCGCTTTGACAGCCCTTGCGCCTGGATGACGCTCTGGCCAGCTGACCCTCCCAGGTGCCATGCTCTGTGGCTTCTCAGCCCCTCATGGAGGTGGAACAGCTGGCCCCGGAACAGCCTGTCCCCTGCGCACCCCAGGCCCTGGTCAGCGGCCTGGGCTGGCCCCAGTATACCCCGACCCTCCTTCAGGTCTTTGGGCCCCCCCTTGGCCTGGCTAAGTCCTGTTTACCTCTTGAGAGGGCCAGCACCCTGCTCAGGCGGCCTTCAGTGGGACAGATGGGTCCTAGGAGCCCCTGCAGAGGGTTTCCCAGGCTGGCACCCACCAGGCCCCCAGAGTGGCCAGCTGTGCGCCCGTCCCTAACCCCGAATCCCACTTGCGGTGGCTCCTGCTCTACACACCCCCCTCCCCTGCGGGGTACTTCGTCTCAACCCTCTATGAAATTCATTTTTCATCTTGAGGACAATGGGGCAGCCCCACGGGAGGCCAGGACAATACCGCCGATAAGGATCTGGGAGGCTTCCTTCATCACGGAGAAAAACGCTTTCATCCCCAGTACAGCACAGGCATGGCAAATCCCAGCGGGGTGACCTCCGGCCGCCCGGGCGCTTCTAAATCACGCGGTGCCTGCGGCTTCCGGGGTTCAAAGCACATGGAGCCTTGGGAATCTTCAAAGGATGGAGATTCACTTGTTTATGATAAAAACAAAACGAGATAAAACGGCAGCTCGACCTTCATCCTTCCCGGGCAGTGGTGGGGCCACGGGCAGTTAGGAGCCGATGTCCAGCCTCCCCGGGGTCTCCTTCTTGAAGGAGACTCCAGCTCGTCACCTGGTCTTCTCTGCCTTTATCTCAATGCTTTGGGTTCGGGTGGATCTGCGGTTATACGGCTGTTACCCCAAAACCCCAGTTTGTCCACATGACGGCGTGTCCCCAGGAGAATGGCTGCTCCTTGTTGGTGAGGTTGAGCGTTTCTCTCCCTTCTGCATCACACGCTCCCAGCCTTTGGGGCTTGCAAATGTCTGTCTCTCCAACGACAAGATTTCAGCCTCGGTGGTGAAGTAGTAACTTTCAGAAAGATGCAGCCCAGCTCCACTCAATGCCCGAGTGTGGTCAACAGTGCACCCGTATTTCCACCACCTTAAGGGTGGCACAGATGTTTAAGTGCTCGAGTACTAACCGAAAGGTTGGGGGTTTGAACCCACCTAGAGGCGCCTTGGAAGAAAGGCCTGGCGATCTGCTTCCGAAAGGTCACAGCCATTGAAAACCCTATAGAGCAGCTCTACTCTGATACACGTGGGGTTGCCAGGAGTCAGAATCGACTCAAAGGCACCGGGTTTAGCTTTTTTTTTGAACCCAATCCTTTACACTTTGGGACATTTCCTTTGTCGTCCTCCTGAGAAAATACGGCTCGCGTTTGTGGGGCCGTTTGCAGTTGGCATATTGCTCGTGTTCACATGTTCTCAGCAGTGCTGAACTCACCACAGGCCCTGAGGACTAAGGCCCGAGGCATCAAGGACAGAAGCAAAGTGATTTCCCCTGGGCCCTGGGGCCAGGCCGCAGCTTTCAGTACTTAGGAAACCCATAAAGACCAAAGCTACAGAGGGGCCCTGGGACCTACGGAGCACTTCGGTTTGTTCTTATTGTGGTAAAATACCCATAACAGAATCCATTTCTGAAATCATGGAGGCTGGATGAACCCCTGAAACTTTTGCCCTAAAATAACCTTTAAACCTTAAACCAAAAACATCCCCTGAAGTCTTCTTAAAACCAAACAATAATTGAACTTAGCTAGTAAAGAATGTCAGCCTTGAGCATTGGGCCCTTTTCAGATCCATCTAAATGAGATCCAATTGACAACAGCAACCCAAATGATGAGCTAGGAACCTTCGGGGGCAGTGAGTTTATATTAACGGGGGAAGAACAGTTCGGAAGAGGAGAGTGAGAATAGCTGCCCAACTGGAAGAATGTCATCAATGTCACTGAAAATCGTACCCACAGAAATTGTTGAACTGGCGTATGTCCTGCTGCGTATATTCTCAATAACAACAAAAACTAAAACAAATTATAAAAAAGAGAAAAATTCCCGTCACATAAAATTTACCACTTTATCCATTTGAAAGTGTACAATTCGGTGGCATTTAGGACATTTACAGTGTTCAGCTATCACCTCTGTCTAGTTCCAGATCTTTCTCATCACCCCAAAAGGAAACCCCGTACCCAGGAGCTGTCACCATCCCCCCCCCCGGCCCCAGCCCCTGGCAATCACCAGCCTTCTTTCTGTCTGTGGATTTGCCTGTTCTGGATGTTGTACAGAAACGGAACCACACAGCACGTGGTCTTTCTCTCCCCAGTGCTGCGGGTTGATCCGTGTTGGAACACGTATCAGAGCTTCGTTCCCTTTATGGCTGAATTATATCCCGGTTTCTGGATACACCAGCCTTTCTTTATGCATTCAGCGCTTGACACACAACACCCGGGTAGTTTCCACACGTTGGCTGTTGTGAACCGTGCTGCTGTGGACTTCCGTGTACCAGTTATTGTTCGAACACCTGTTTTCCATTCTTTCGGGTGTGTTAGGGATTGAATTGTGTCCCCCCTCCCCCAAATACGTATTGTAAATCCTAGTGGTTAGAATCCCATTTGGGGAATGGGTTGTCTTTGTCATGTTAATGGTGCAGGATTAGCGTAGGGTGTGTTTTGAGTGAATCTCTTACAAGATATAAAAAGCAGATTAGGACAAGCAAAAAAGCAGAGACGGGGTAAGATGGATAGGATAAATTAGATGTCAAGACACGCGGAGATCTCCATGGAACTAGGAAACGGAAGCTGAAGAGACAAGGACCTTCCCCCAGAGCCGACAGAGAGAGAAAGCCTTCCCCTGGAGCTGGCGCCCTGAATTCAGACTTGTACCCTCCTAAACTGTGAGAGAATACACTTCTGTTTGTTAAAGCCCCCAGCTTGTGGTGTTTCTGTTATAGCAGCGCTAGAGGACTAAGACAGGGTGTGTATCTACGACTGGAATTGTGGTTACAAGCCCAGCTGCTGGCTCGAATCCACCAGCCGCTCCTTGGAAACCCTTTGGGGCAGTTTTTCTCTGCCCTGCAGGGTCGCTAGGAGTCGGAATGGACTCGACGGCAGCGGGTTTGGTTTTTGTTTTTTATGCTAATCCCGTGTTGCATGTTTTGAGGCATCACCGCGCTGTTTTCTGCAGTGACTGCACCACCTTACCTGCCCGCCAGCCATGGGTGAGGGTTCCAGCTTCTCCACATTCTCTCCAACACCTCTTGTTTTCCACTTTCTGATAATGGCCGCCCTCGTGGGTGTGAAGTGATACCCCACCGTGGGTTTGTAGGAGAGGGGGGTATATGGGAATCCTCGGTACTTTCTGGACAATTTTTCTATAAACCTAAAACTGCTCTAAAAACTGAAGTCTGTTTTAAAAAACGGCAATCCCTAGAAGTAACATTTACTCTAAGAGACTCAAGTACCACTTCAGATCTGCTCAGGGCATGGCTGAAGAAGGGATTACGGAATAAGAAGATGGAAATAAGAAAAAAATATATCAGCCCAGTGGTCTAAGGGTCTGCTAGGCGGGCCTCTGGCCACTACCCTGGGGGGGTGGAGCCCCCCCCAGGTGGCACCGTTTTCGTGCCCAACTGTGAATGAAAGGTTCGTGGTTCAAGTCCATCGAGAGGTGCCTTGGAAGAAAGGCCTGGTGATCTGCTTCCGAATAATCAGCCATTGAAAACCCTATGGAGCACAGTTCTGCTCTGACACGCAGGGGGTTGCCATGAATTGGAGTCGACTTGACAGCAACAGTGTTTCTCTTCCTCCCGTTGGGGCCGCCAGCTGGTCGGGGGCCATCCTGTATGAAGACATGTGTGTCCCCCTCTCAGCGTCAGCGGCTGGAGGTCAGTTAGTGGCTGATGGCCCTTGGGGTGTTCGAATGCTCAGACGGGAATCCTGGCACCGCAGCACGGCTTCCTGGGGAGGCTGAGCTCACCGCCCTGCTTCTCCCCACACCCTGCTGAGGGCACAGTGCCTTCACCCCTCCATTTCTGCTCCTCGCATGCGACTGGGAGCCTGCCGAGCCAGATTCTCAGGGGCCCAGATGAGCACACGAGGTCCCTGCTACCCAGAGCTCACAGTCACTCCTGGGTGTCTGTCATTCATTCGTTGGGCCATTCATTCATTCAGCAAGTCCAGATTGAGCGCCAACCAGGGCAGGCCCTGTTCCAGGGGCCAAAGAGAGGGTGGGGGGCCAGGCCGACATGGCCCCTGCCCTGGGGGGCTCAGTCAGCCTCCACCCCAGGACTGGAGGACAGAGGTGGGGTCTGGTCAGCCCCCGGCAAAGTCACTGAGCCTCAGATACAGATGTCCCCTGCTCTCCCTCATGCGCTTAGCCACACATGACCCCCCCCCCCGCAAAGGATCCAACGTTACAAACCAAAAACCTCTTGCAAGAGAAAAGCAGTAAACTTTTCCAAATTTTCTCTCCTTGTCTGTGGCGCTTGCCCCAAACACGAGCTAGATGATGTAAATATTATTTCGTCCTAATTAATAACACTTGGCACCCATTCCTGGTGGATGCCCTGGCCGGGGACGTTGGGGATGGGGCCCGCCAGTGTCACCAGGCAGGAGCAGGAGCCCCCTGCCGCGGCTCAGAGGGGCACGAGGCAGAAGCAGCCTGAGGAACGGGGTGCCTCGAGCTTTGCACTGCTGCCTTCCATGCCTGGGGGAGGGAGGGATGGGTTCCCTGGCTCACCCCGCAGACTTCTGGGTACCTCCTGGTGCCAGGGCTGGGCAGGCGCTGGGCCTGCAGACCAGGTAGACAGTGGCCAAGGCTTTGAGCAGAGCGCTATGCTACATTTCACGCTGAATGCACGTTTTTGCATTAAGCCCTCACCAGAGCCCACGAGGTCGGGATCATTACTCTCCGTATGTGACAGCTGAAGACACTAAGCCCAGGGTCCCACGTCTGTGCCCAGGGGTGGAATCTAGCCCCTTGGAGGGGGACTTCCCCACCATGCTGGGAACCCCAGCTCTACCTTCCCAGCTCTTGGTGGCCCAGAGGAGGTAATGCGGGTGTGACTGGGTCGGGGCTGCCCGCCGGGCCCAGAGCCCCCGTCCCTAACAGACCTGGGCTCGGGCCTGCTGTGCTCAGTGTGAATGGGTTATGGGGCCCCCCAGTCTGAGCGGATTGTAGGATACCCTGGTCTCAGTGGGTCATGGGGTCCACAGGTGTGAGCAGGTCACAGGGCCCCCTGATGTGAGTGGATTACGGGGTCTCCAGTCTGAGGGGATGCAGGGTCCTCCATCTGAGCAAGGTCGTGGGATTCCCCGTCTGAGCAGGTTGGGGTGCCCTGTCTGAGCGGGTTGCCCTGTCCCCACAGGAGATCGTGCTGGTGGTCTTCTTTGGCACGGAGTACGTGGTGCGTCTCTGGTCGGCCGGCTGCCGCAGCAAGTACGTGGGCATCTGGGGGCGTCTGCGCTTTGCCCGGAAGCCCATTTCCATCATCGGTGAGTCGCACCTCTCAGGACTGGGGACTCTGGCCGGGGGGCCACCACAGCACAGCACCATCACCAGGTAGCTCCTGCCTGAGGCCTGAGACCCCAGGCTGCTCCCCTGGGATGGGCAGGCCGCTGGCAGGGGGACCACCCAGGGCGCCCAGCTCTGGGCACATTGGGGCTCTTGTGGCTGTACTTGAGAAGCTGCCTGGGGGCCTGGTCGGGCCCACTCAGCACCCAGGAGCCTCTGATGGCCTGTGTGCCAGGGCCCGTGGTGGGCGCGGTTTCCTCTGTCCCTTCTCAGAGCGGGACCTGATCTGGCTCCCCCTCCACAAGGTGTCTCCATGTCCCCCGGTCCTGGGGCCCTCCTGGGGCAGGGTGGGGCCGTGCTCCCCCAGGCCCCCCACCCCCACTGGCCTGTGGTGCCATGACCATTGTCCCCTCTGTCCCTGCAGACCTCATCGTGGTGGTGGCCTCCCTGGTGGTCCTCTGCGTGGGCTCCAAGGGACAGGTGTTCGCCACCTCAGCCATCAGGTAGGCCTGGGCTGCTGGGAGCACCAGCACCCTGCAGCCCCTTCTCTCGGGCTGGGGTGCTGCTGCCCTGTAGACAGATGGACATGACAGCTCCAGCGGCTGAGCAGACAGCACAGGAATGGGGTGCACCCCGGATGGGGGTGGGCCTGGGTGAACAGGGAGCTGGATCCATGGGGCGACCCCTCCCCTGACCAGTCACTAGCCTGTCCTCCGTGAGCACCATGGTGGCATCAGTTGGCCCCGGCCGTGCATGCCCAGGTATTCAGGCTCCTGGGGCCTGGCCGCGCCAGCCCCGCCCCTCATTTCGGCCATCAGCCACTCCCTCACCCCCAGCTCTGTAAGGTGGGCGGGCCGCTCTGTCTGGCAGGCAGTAGGGGGCTCTGTGAGGCTGGTCTCTGACTCGGGTTCGCCCCCCTCGGAGGCAGCCCCCTTCCCATTCCGCTCCCCGGCTGGAGATCCAGCCCCTAGGTTACTAGCCAAGTCTGGGTGACTCCGTCTTGTCTGCGGACTGGGTGTGATCCCAGAGCCTCCCCAGGGGGCCCTCTGAGGCCTGTGGGAGCGTGGGAAGGTGGGCTTAGTGCAGTGGCTGGACCCTCAGGTCAGGGAGGGGAGGACGCAGCGCGGGTTAGAAGCTTTGAGCAGTTCCCTGGGGCCGGGGGCGGCCCTGGGAGCAGAATTCAGAGGCACCTGAGCAAGGTGCGAGTCCAGGTGGTGGGTGAGGATGGGTACACCCCGCCATCTCCCACCAGCCGTCTCCCACACCTCGCCTCCCCATCCCCCCCGCCCCCTCCGCAGGGGCATCCGCTTCCTGCAGATCCTAAGGATGCTGCATGTGGACCGCCAGGGAGGTACCTGGAGGCTGCTCGGCTCTGTGGTCTTCATCCACCGCCAGGTGGGCGCCCGGGAGATATGACAGAGGGGCAGGGCGAAGGGCGGGGCGGGTCAAAGGGCGGGGTGGGCCCAGGGTGCGAATGGGGGGGCGGGGCGAAGGGCAGGACAAACACAGACCGAGGCTCCCCTTGATCTCTGCCAGGAGCAGTGCAGGGTCTCGGCTTCCTGGACCCCGCCAGGCAACTCAGGTGCAGGAAGCCATCCCAGGGTCTCTGTGCCCAGGCTGTGACGTGCCCACGTCCCTTCATGCCCAAACAAAAAAACATCAGGCAAATAAAATGACAGAAATGCCAGACAGGAAGCAGTCCTCGAGGCTCAGAAATCCCAACCAGACGGACAGACAGTGAGGGTGGGGCACCAGCGGCCTTTCCCGGGCCGCCCTGGAGCCAGCTTGGCTCCGCGGGAGGAGAGGGCCATCCCCTGCTCGCAGAGGGTCCCCGGCCCACTCTCGGGCCCCTCGTGTAGTGAGCGAGTGGGGTACGTGTGGTCCATGAGCACCATGCAGACGAGCCCTGGTTCCCGGGTGCCAGAAGTCTCTTGAAGTCCGATGGCTGCGTGCGTGACACGGTGCGTGATGTGAAACTACGTGGCAGATAATTGGATTTGCTGCAGGGCCATCTCCGCCCGCTCTGAGGTGTCTTGGGAGTGCCACTGGCCTGGTTGGGACACCCGGCTGACCGCTGCCCCCCCCCCCGCAGGAACTGATCACCACCCTGTACATCGGCTTCCTGGGTCTCATCTTCTCCTCCTACTTTGTGTACCTGGCCGAGAAGGACGCCGTGAACGAGTCGGGCCGCGTCGAATTCGGCAGCTATGCGGACGCGCTGTGGTGGGGTGTGGTGAGTGGCGTCCCCAGGCTGGTGGGCCCGGAGCTGGCTCGGTCCACACCCCACAAGGCTCTAGCTTCTCCAGACTTTCTCCCTCACTGGGGGTTCCCACCGGCCGCGGGCTGTGCTCAGAACCCCAAACACTGATTCACACGTGGAGCCATAGACCCCGGGGCCTGGCAGACACATGGCTTGAAGGCCCCCGCTGAGGTTAATGCTCTGTGGGTCTGTCTGGAAGTTCTTAATACTTTTATCTTTGAACTTTAAACAACAACAACAAAATAGTTTAGCTCCACATTTTCCTTCGCCCAGCCCCTGATAACCCCTAATCCTTTCTGTCTCTGTGGGCTTGCCTGTTCTAGATGGTCTGTATCAGCGGGATCATATGCTGTGTGTCCTTTCCCATTTGGCCCATTTCACTCAGCATGGTGTCTTCAACGTTCACCCCTACCCACAGGGGCTGCCCAGGAGGCAGGCCCACAGGGAGAGGGGTAGCTGGCCCTGGGGTCTCCAGCCCATGGTCCCCTGCACGGAACTCCACCCAGAGCCACGTCCTCTGGCAAATGCCCTTCTGCTGAGGCTAGCTGTCCCCGTGCCCAGGCCGGCCCTGCAACCCCCTCTCCGAAAACACACCCCTTCCTGGCCTCCAACCCTTGCTGAGGAAACCACAGTTGGCACACTAGGTGTTAACCTCCAAAATCAAAACCAGTCATGTCGGGGTCCCCCTGGGGACTGCGGGCTGCGGGCTCAGGAAGTCTGCCTTGACATGGTGGGGTTGGGGGCTGGGGTGTCTCAGCTCAGACAGGCAGACCGACAGTGGATGGGGCTGTGGGCAGGCTGCTGAGCTGCTCCGTGCCGCAGTTTCCCTGCCTGTGACTCCCCAAGAGGCCATTGCAGGGTCGTAAACGATGAGTGAACAGTGCGAATCTGGGGTGTCTGAGGGGGTGACTGGGGCCTTGCTCCAGGCCGCGGGCAGTGTCTCTCAGGACTGAGCCGAGGAGCCTGGGTCGAACGGGGGCCATGGGCTGCTCTCTGCACCCCCCTAGCATGCCACTGAGAGCCTCTTTCCCGACCCTTACCCGCTCTGGGGGGGCAGGGCAGGGCAGGACTTGGACGGGTAGGGAGTGGGCTGGTTCTGCTTGTTGGCGGAGATCGCCCTGGACTAGCTGAGCACCCCCACAACCCCACCTGAGTCTCCTGGGAAGGCGGGCCTGGCACTTAACTGCACCGGGGACATTGGCCGGGACTGCACGGGGGCACCCCACAGGGGAACAGTGTCCTTGTGGCCCTGTGGCAGCCTGGTGTGGGCATGCCAGGTGGTCAGAGCAGACTGGCCACGGGAAGGCTTTCAGCCCGGTGGGCGTTGAGGCCCAGGCTGGCTCAGCCGTTGGGAAGGACTGCGGTAATGCAGAGCGGGGCTGGGGCTGGGGAGGAGGCCCTGCGTGGTTGAGGGGGGCCGAGGCCCTGGGGCAGGGTGGGGGCTGAGAGGCATGAGACAGGGTGGGCGGACAGCTGTGGGGGCCACCGCCCTGGTGGGGCCCTGATCCCGCCAAAGGCCCTGTGTGTCTCTCCCTGGAAGCTCCTTCCGGAAAGGAAGGGCCTTCATCTCTCTTGAGTCTCCTCCACCCTTGAGAGGAGGCAGGAGGGGAGGGCTGTTCAGGGGTGTGGGGCAGGGGCTGTCTGAGCGCATGGGGCACAGGGCAGGGGACCGCTCAGGGTGTGAGGTGAGGGCTGTCCAAGCCCACAGGGTGGGGGCAGGGGCCAACCCCCGGCCCCTTGCTCATGCAGGGCCCCAGATGACGGCTGAGTCAGTGAGTTTTCTGGAAGCTTCTAGTGTGCTGGATGGCTTAGGGAAGGCAGGACACACTGACCCCGCCCAGGCCAGAGACACCCCAGTTTCAGCCTCCCCCCACCCATGCTAGCCTGCGCTCGAGGCCCCAGAGCAGCAGCTGGGACGGTCTGGGCGGGAGCTGGCCCGTGGTGGCAGTGGGGACGCGTTCTGGGGACAGGCCTGTGTGGAACAGCCAGCCCAGAGCCAGGAGAGGTCCCGGGGGGCTGTGGCGAGCTTGGCAGCTGCCTGGCCTGCTTTCCCGGCCACAGGGAGCCTCGTGGAGCGGAGGCTGCCCCCTGCCCTCATGGTACCACGCTCCAACCCCCCACACCTGTGCAAACATCCGCCGACAGCCGGGAACACGGCCCCTTTGTGTGGCCTTGGCATCAGGGACTGTGCGCCATCAGCTGCAGCCCGTGCCCGGCCCCAAGCATCCGCCACCATTGTTCGTGCCGAGCCTGCACCCTGGCCGCCCTGCCCACTGCCCTGTCGCCCAGCCCACCTCAGGGCCAGCAGCTCCATTCACAGCCTCAGCCGCCCTGCAGCTGGCCGGGGGAGCGGCCAGGGCTCGAGTTAGGGGATGTGTTCCTGCCGCTTCCAGGACAAATGCAGCTCAAGGAGCACGGACGGGGTGGCTGGGGGCATTTTCAGGCTGACTGGACGATGGGTAACCTCGAGCTAAGCCCCTGGCGCCCAGGTTGGGTGTGGACAGTTTCCTTTGTCCGAATTTGTCCGTGCCACCACAGGTGGGGCCCGATGATCCTGTTGGGGGCAGAGGCGGGTCTGCGTGACCGGCATGGCTGTGAGGGGCACCCAGCAGGAGGGTCACTGTAACCCCTACGTCGGGTGTGCCCCAAGCCTCATTTGGTCTCCAAACCCCGTGGCCCCAGGGCATGGGATGGAGGACGAGCCAGGAGTGGAGCCCTCCCCTCTAAGATGGGTGAGATAAACCCTAAAACGGGGTATTAGGGCTGCAGAGGGCAGGGAGAAGCTGCCCACCACTGTCCCCTGGGAGAACCTTGGTGAGCCCGCACCGGGGCTGTGTGACAACGAGCTTAGTGCCCCCGTAGGGCAGGGGGGCCTCTCAGGCGGCCCGGGTCCTTGCGTTGGTGCCCAGTGGTGTGTGTCCAGCGTTTGCCTGCAGAGTGGTGACTGCCCTGTGGCCCGCCGGCCACATCCCTCATAGGAAAGTCCCTCCCCAGCTAGGGGGTTCCAGCCCCACTCTGCCCCTGACTCGGGGGCTTTGGGCACAGCCCCTCCCCCCAGCCTTGGTTTCCACAGCCGTCAAGGTGCGGCTCCAAAGACTGAGTGTTCCCCCACTAGTTAGCGGCAGCCAGTTGTGGGGCTGACTCGGATGTGAAATCTCGCTGGTCCCCCAGCGTGGCGCCCGGAGCCTGGCCGCCAGGGTGTTTGGGCGGGGGTGGGGTGGGTGTGTGTGTTTCAGACACTTTTCTTGCCCTTGGAACAAAGTGCGCTTGTTTGTGGGAAGGTGTGAGCAGGGAAATGCTGCTCCATACACGGGCTGCTCTGTGTGGGTGTGGGGGTCTGTAAGACGAGGCTCTGGGCTGTGTCCTCACCCCCCACCTAAATGGAGTGTTTGGAGCGGAAAGGCCGGAGCCTGTCCCTCTAATTAAGCCACCATGTGAGACGGAGCAAGTTCTGGTCCACTCCTACCCGAAGGAGGTTCTGGAAGGTTCCAGCCTTCCAGGCTGTACTGCATCCAGACAGGCTGAGGGCCAGGCTTCCCAGACATTCCCACTCAGGCCCCATCAGCCCCGCCTAGTGTGTGGGGCCAGCGTCAGGACCTCACTGAAGCAAGGGAAACCGAGGCCCGTGGGCCAGGACGTAGCAGAACCAGGCCGTACCTCCCCCCACCTTAGTTCAGGGCTTTCCTCTGCTCAAGCTCCCTGCAAAGACCCCAGGCCCCTGCCCACCTGGGCACGGTCCTTCCTCATCTGTGGACCACTGGCTACGGGGATAAGAAATGTGGGCTTGGGGCCCAGCCAGAGCCCCCTGAGGAGGGCATTTAAAGGTGGGTTTTGTAGGATGAGTAGGAGCCCACAAAGCCGGTTCATCTCTCCGTACTTAATGCCCATGGCGAGGCTTGGACCCTGTGATGGGTGCAGCTGCCTCTTAGCCAGTTCCTCTCGGGCCCCTCCCTCTACCCAACTCCCTTTTGCGGAGCTGCCTCTTCCATGCCCCAGCCTGCTCCCCCCTCCACCTGCGTAGATCTTGTCTTCTCTGGGAGGGGACCGATGATGCTGGAGGGGGAGGCCAAGGTGAGCAGAACCGGCCCTGCCCGGGGGGCACTCCTTACATGCAGGGTCGGGGGGCAGAGGGATTAATGCAATCTCAGGGCTCAGCAGAGGAATTTTGAAGGATGGATAGAAGGTTGCCAGTGACCAGCAATGAGGGCATTCGGGGTGGAGGAACAGACTGTTCACGATCAGGGAGGAGTGACCGTCCCTCAGAGGTCACAGCCCTCTGTGGTCAGCTCCCTGCTCCAGCGTCCAGGCTGTGGGGGCTATTGGGAGCTAGGGCTGGGTCCCGGCCCGCTCAGGCTGGCCCGGTGGCATGGACAAATGAACAGTGAGTGAGCCAGCCCTCCAGGGCCGCTGCACTCTGAGCCCCCAGGGCTGTGAGGTCACTGCCTGGGACTTGCTTCCCCTGTGAAGTGGCCCCGTCCTGTGTGCACAGGGCCCCCCAGAGCAGGCAGCTGCGGCCCAGGCCCACAACATGGGGCACAGACCCGGCCAGAGAGGACAGCTGCAGATAAGGGGCGCAGATGCCCCAGACCCCTTACCTGTGGCCCGCTGCGGGGGTCCCGGCATTTGCTCCCCGAGTGTGTGGCCCGCCTTGCATGTGCTGTGCAGGCGAGCATGCCAGTGAGCACTGGGCTGGGACGTGGGCACCGCCGTGCTCCTCGGTGGCCACGTGCCGTGTGTGTGTGCGAGCATGTACACACGTGGTGTGCTCATCTGCGTGAGGTGCGTCTGTGAGCGTGCGCCCACGCACGCACGACTGGGGTGGTCCATTCGCAGGGCCCGGCGCTCACTGGCCTGAGCGTAACTGGGTGGACGTGTGGGCATTTCCAGCGCAGTGAAGCGGCAGGGGCCTGCTCCACACAGGCGGGTGTGGGAGATGGCGTGAGGGGGGCTGTTGTGGGCGGCGTGGGGGCTGGGGCCGTGGCCAGGCCCCAGCAGTGGCCCGTCCTGGAGCATTTTCCCAGCCACAGCAGCTGAAATTAGTGCTTGCACTTCACAGCATACTAAGGTGCTCTGCGGTATAGTTCAGTTCCTGTGACAGGTCCCTGTACTGCCCCACGCTGCACCTCTGCTCCAGGCCTGCCCAGCACCCCCGTGTGCCTGTCTTGTCCATGTGTCCCTCCTTCCTCCCTCCCTCCACCTGGTGGCCAGTGGACAGCAAGGGGCAGCGAGGGTCCAGGGTCTCCTGGGAGGCCCCAGCGGGCCGGGGGTCACCGCTTCCGTTGATCTGTTTGGTGGGCCCCTGCCGTCCCCCATGCTCTTGCTGGCCTCAGCTGGAGTGGAGGCCTCTAAGGGCCAGCCAGCGGCCGATTCCCACTTGGTCCTGATCAGCGGCCCCAGGGAGGCGAAGCCAGGCCTGGCAGAGCGGGTGTCCAGGGGCTGGAAGGGTCGGGGGTGGCTGAGCTCCAGCTGAGACTAACTGTGGCCCATGTGGCAGGCCTCCCTTTTGGGTGACCTGGGCTGAGCTGGCTGTCCGGCGTTCGGGCGGGAGTGAGCAAGGCCCCAGAACAAGACGAGGCTCCACGGACATACAGCAGGCGACCCGCGGGCGGCAGGCTTGGGATGCAGGCAGGGCCTCCGGGCTGCAGCTGGCACAGCCGGGTGGGCTCGACCTCTGCAAAGCGCCACCTGGGACTCTCCTGGGACCCCGGGGAGCAAGCCTCAGATGAGAGTGGGCGGCCCCTCGCTCCATTGTCCCAGCACATGCCCTGGACGGCCAGACGGGCTGACAACTCCCCCACTGAGAAGGAGGGTCGGGCTGCATCTTGTTCTCTGGGGAAAAAGGAAACGAAGCGTCTGGTGCCCTGGGTGGCTTCGGGAAGTGGTGTGTCATCCCGTCCCTGCCTGTGTCGGCGGCCTTGCTGGGAGCTCCAGCCCCCTGGGGTTCATGCGGCGATGCTGGTGGCCCAGGTGCCAGCCCCAGGGGTATGGGCCACCTCGGTGCCAGGCCGGCCCCCTGCGAGGCCGCCCGGAGCCCCCACGCTCCATCAGCGCAGGCTGCTTGTGCCGCGTCCCTGCCTGTGGGCTCGGCGGGCTCCGCACAGAGGAGAGTCGGAGACCCACCGAAGCCCCCTCCTGCCCACAGGCCTCCGCTGAGGGGCGCAGGGGCCGGCCTGGCACACAGACCCAAGCTGGGCCTCCCTGGGTCTCGGGCGGGCTCTCCAGCCTCGGGCAGCTGACTGTGGCCTCTCCCCCCTAGGTCACTGTCACCACCATCGGCTACGGGGACAAGGTGCCCCAGACGTGGGTCGGCAAGACCGTCGCCTCCTGCTTCTCCGTCTTCGCCATCTCCTTCTTCGCGCTCCCCGCGGTAGGTGCGGCCGGGACGTGCGCGCTCCCGGCTCCCCGCCCCGCCTCTCCAGAGCCCCGCCCCGGGGCAGACCGACCTCTGGTAGAATCTGCTCCCCGCTGGGGGCCTTGGGGGCCACCCCTCCTGCCCACCCCTGGGGTCCTTAGCAAGTGGGAGCAGCATCCCGGCCTCTGTCAATATACCGAGGCCCCCCAACCCTTCTCGGCACACAGGAGAGGCAAGGCCCGCGGCCCAGCCCCAGGGCGGCCCCCCGAGGGCATCAGTGTTCCCAGTGCGGGGAGGCCCTGAGAGAGCCAGGGGTCCTGAGGGTGAACCCCTGTACATGGGCCCTTCCAGAAATCACAGCCCAGACGGTCATAATCTTCCGGCTTACTGTGTGTCATCTGTGTACATGCTGCACACGTGTAGCACATGTATGTGTGTTGTGTGTGTGTAACACATGTATGTGTCCTTGTACATCGTGTGCATACATACATGTCACATGCATATAGTGTCTGTGTACAAGGCATCGGTATATGTAGAGTTTGTGTACACACGCTGTGTGTATGTGTGCCCCCACGCCATGTGTACACTTATAACGTGCACGTGTACACGTGTGTCGTTGTTAGGTGCCGTCGAGTCCGTTCTCATAGCGACCCCCTGCACAACAGAACGAAACACTGCCCGTCCTGCGCCATCCTCACAATTGTGCTTGAGCCCATTGTTGCGGCCACTGTGTCAGTCCATCTCCCTGAGGGTCTTCCTCTTTCTCGCTGACCCTCTACTTTACCAAGCATGACGTCCTTCTCCAGGGACTGGTCCCTCCTGATAACATGTCCAAAGTATGTGAGATGAAGTCTGGCCATCCTCACTTCTAATGAGCCTTCTGGCTGTACTTCATCCGAGGCACACTTGTTGGTTCTTCGGGCAGTCCATGGGATATTCAATATTCTTCGCCAACACCACAATTCAAAGGCGTCAATTCTTCTCCAGTCTTCCTTATTATTTGTCCAGCTGTCACATGCATAGGAGGCGACTGAAAACACCATGGCTTGGGTCAGGTGCCCCTTAGTCCTTAAAGTGACATCATGCTTTTTTTTTTTTTTTTTTTAACACTTAAAGAGATCTTTTGCAGCAGATTTGCCAAACGCAATGCATTGATTTCCTGACTGCTGCTTCCAGGGGTGTTGATTGTGGGTCCAGGTAAAACGAAATCCTTGACAACTTCAATCTTTTCTCCATTTATCATGATGTCACTTACTGGTCCAGTTGTGAGGATTTTTGTTTATGTTGAGGTGTAATCTATACTGAAGGCTGTGGTCTTTGAGTCCTCTTCACCTTCAGCAAGCAAGGTTGTGTCATCTGCATAACGCAGGTTGTTACTGAGTCTTCCTCCAATCCTGATGTCCTGTTCTTCATATAGTCCAGCTTCTCGATTATCTGCTCAACATACAGATTAACCAAGTGTGGTGGAAGGATACACCCCTGATGCACACCTTTCCTGACTTTAAACCACACTATATCCCCTTGTTCTGTTCAAACGACTGCCTCGTGGTCTATGCCCAGGTTCCTCATGAGCACAGCTAAGTGTTCTGGAATTCCCGTTCTTCGCAGTGGGGTCCGTAGTTTGTTATGATCCACACAGTCGAATGCCTTTGCAGTCACGTGTCTTATACGTATGAATATAGCACGTGTATGCGTGTCACAGGTATACATATAGCATGTGTCTGTATACGTGTGTTGTGTGTATATGTATAACACGTCTGTGTATACATGTGCGTACACATATAGCTTGTGTCTTGTACGTGTCATGTATATACATGTGTCTGTACACGCGTTATGTGTACACACAGCACGGACCTGCGTACACGTGTGTTGGCGTATGTATGGCATACTGTGTACGTGTGCTGTGTATACGTATAACATGTCTGTACGTGTGTCATCAGTGTATGCATAGCACGTGTATGTGCGTGCACGTGTGTGTGGTACACGCAGAGCATGTCATATGTGTATGTACAGCTTGATTCCCTCTGTGGATGGGAGCCCCCTATCTGCTGAGCCAGCCCTTCCTGTCCCGTCCACCATCCTTGGATGAGGACCATCTCCTGACCCCAGCCACCACCCAGTGGTGTGGTTCCTGTCTGGACACCTGCGGATGGGCTGACCCACCTGGCTGTCCTCAAATAGTCCCTGGGAGTGGGTCAGAGAGGCCTGGGTCCCTCCTGGGAGCAGGCCCCTCACTGGGCACATCCTCAGGGAGCAGATTGTGCCCTGTGCTGGCCTAGGCAAGCTGGGGACCACCTCGTCTCCCAGCCCCCATGTCCTGTGGGTGGGTGGCCTGAGTGGACCGAACCTCGTCTGTCCCCCAGGGCATCCTCGGCTCCGGGTTCGCCCTGAAGGTCCAGCAGAAGCAGCGGCAGAAACACTTCAACCGGCAGATCCCGGCGGCCGCCTCACTCATCCAGGTGCAACCGCCCCGCAGGCTGTCCTCCCGTTGTGAAGGGATCTCTGCCCATTGGGGTGGAAGCAAGCTAGTGCCGGCTCCGGGATCCCGAACCACTCCCAGCAGGAGGGTGGGCAGCTCAGCTCTGGGCCCCCGGACTCTGGGATGTGGAAGAGCAGACGCCCCGGCTGGTCTGCATCTCTGCTTGTGGGAGGTGGGCGCAGCAGTGAGCGGGGATGCCCTGCACCCCAGAAGACCCCCCTGAGGGTCATGACCAGTGGTGAGGTGGGAACCCTGTGACTTCAGTGGGCCCTTGCCCCCCTTGCTTCAGCAGCTGCAGCTCTGCGCAGGGGGTGAGTGTGGGAGGGAAGAGGTGAGGGGCCCGGAGCCGTGGGCAGCAAGGCCAGCTAGTGAGCGGGAAGAGGCCGCGGATGGCCGAAGTGGGGTGCAGACACCCCACCACTCGGGGGGGAGGGCTGGCACGCGGTGCCCGCTGTCCTGCCAGGAGGGGCACTGACCAGGGCCGCAGCCCCCCGCCGGCTCCCTCGCCTCCTGGAACGCTGTACTGACGCGGCCACCTTTGCCCGACCCCAGACCGCGTGGAGGTGCTACGCGGCTGAGAACCCCGGGTCCTCCACCTGGAAGATCTACGTGCGCAAGCCCGCCCGCAGCCATGCCCTGGTCTCCCCCAGCCCCAAGCCCAAGAAGTCCGTCATGGTAACTGCCTGCCCAGGACGGGGGCGGGGCAGAGAAGGTGCCTGGGGCCAGCAGGGTGGGGCTGGACTCTGGCCACGTGTCTGGAGCAGCCTGGGTGGTAGCTTCCCACATGGGCATGGAGGTGGGGATAGCGGGGGAGCTGGCTCACGGAGGGCTCTGAAGTCACAGAGCTGGGGTGCCAGGTGACCGCCAGGGTGGGCAGTCAAACGGTTTGGCTGGAGGGTGAATGAAGCGTGGGGACTCTGGGAGGGCTCCTCTTCCTGCCCACACCCATGTTGGAGGGACCCGGGTCTCCTGGTGTCCAGCTGCCTCCAGGGCCTCTGCTGGAACATCCTCCCAGATGCCCGCAGGGCCTGCATCCACTCCCCCTCCCATGCTCTGGTCCCCACCTGCCCTGTTTGTCCTTGGGCTTTCTGCCTCCCCCTGCGGGGCCGGGACCCTCGGGACCCCACACAATGCCTGGATGCACACTTCACCAGGGGCAGGGAGGGCGGAGAGCCTGGCCAGAATGCCTAGGGGCCCGTCTGCCATGTGGTTTCAGGTCAAGAAAAAGAAATTCAAGCTGGACCGGGACAGTGGGGTGGGCCCTGGGGAGAAGATGCTCACGGTCCCGCACATCACCTGCGACCCAGCCGGGGAGGATCGCAGGGCTGACGGCCTGTCCCTCGATGGCTTCGACAGCACTGGTGAGCCGCCCAGCCGCACAGGCGCGTGCTTTGCCGGGTGGAGGGGGCCCGGGGCTGGGGCCTAAGCCCCAAGAGCATGAAGGGACCCCACTTCTCCTTGGGGTTGGGGGACAATGATCTCAGGTGACAGAGATCGGTAGTTGTCTGGAATTCAGCTCTGTGAGGTCTAGACTTCCTCTTCCCTCGGCTGGATGTGCCGGCTGAAATCCCTGCACTGCTGCCAGGTCTGAGGTAGCCCTCATCTTCCTGGGAGAAAACACAGCAAACTGTCTGTCCACTGTGTCTTGGGCGCAGGTGGACCACGGCTCGGCTCCTGGCTCCATCCGCAGCCCCGCCTGCTGGGCCTGCCTCCTCCGAGGGGCAAAGACGGGGTGGGGGGGTGTTCTGTGTTTTGATGCAAAGACCAGTTGCCAGAGTCCACTCTGAATCCTGGTGACCTCGTGTGCGTCAGAGGAGAACCGAGCTCCATGGGGTTTTCAGTGGTTGGTGTTTCAGAGGCAGATGGCTAGGCCTTTCTGCTGAGCCACCTCCGGGTGGACTTGAACCGCCAGCCTCCCAGTGAGCAGCAGCGCATGTTCACTGTTTGGGTTGCTGGGGGCTCACAGCAAAGACACTGCGGGAGCCACCCTAGTGGCGGGGAGGCTCTGTCGCCGTGTGCAGGACCCTCACCAGCACACCTGCCTGGCATCAGAGGGGAGTCTTTGTGGGAAACGTGGCATCCAGCCCCCGAGGGGAGGATAGTCGTTGCCGTGGTCCCAGGGACGGGACAGCCCTTGTCTCCGGACAGAGGCTGCAGGCTCAGGCTGAGGGTGCAGGGGCTGGGGGAGCACTTCTTTTGGGAACACTAGTCAGGGTGAGGCCCCAGGGTTTCAGACAGGGCCCCGTTCAGTGCCCCACTTGTCCCGACGGGCCATGGGCATTCCCGAGGCCCTGCACTGGTCCTTGCTGCCCTTGTTTCTGCCCATCCAAGAGCCACGTCTCCTTCCACCTGTGGCTCTGGATGTGGGTCTCTGAGGGGCCGCAGAGGCAGCTGGCTGTCTGGTCTGCAGGCCTGAGAGGCCTGGGGGAGCTGTGTACCGCATTATCACCCCAGGACTCCGGGTGTAACAAGGAAGGCCAAGGCCAAGTTAAAGGTGGTTAGGGAAGGGGTAAGAAGAGGGGTTGGTAATTTCCATTTCATTTTCAACATGAAGGGTTTGAGACAAAGCACAGAGAATAAGGAAACCCTGGTGGCACGGTGGTTAAGAGCTACGGCTGCTAACCAAAAGGCCGGCAGTTCGAATCCACCAGGCACTCCTTGGAAACCCTATGGGGCCGTTCTACACTGTCCTATAGGGTCACTGTGAGTTGGAATCAACTCAACGGCAATGGGTTTGGTTTTTTTGGTTATAGAGAATAACCAGTCAGAAGCCCCGTCCCCCCACTCTGCCAGAGGCACGGGTTGGGAGTTGGTCGTTCCGCTTGTATGTTTATGCTCTTGTGATGTATGTGACCATGCAGCCTAGACTCTCCTTGCACGCCTGTGAGCCTGACTCACGTGCAGTCACGCCAGGGTAGCTCGCTGTGTGCGCCTAGCCAAACGTGCAGTGCCGCCTTTTCACCTTTTCAGCGTTTCGCAGTGATGTATTCTGATTCTGAGCTTTCAGTGGCTCCCGAGGGATTCTGTCCTGAATGCTTCGCCTACTGTTGCCCCCCACGCCCTCACCCCGTTTCACGGACCATTGTCACCCAGACTTTTGGTTTTCCCTTTTTAAACAAATCTGAATTAGTCATTGTCATCGTGTTCCCTGTATACAGTCAAGACTTGTTTATCTTCACCCACAGATTTGCTACTTTTCTTGTCTTACTGTTCTGTTTTGTTCATCACTCCTTCCTTTGGATTTAATTTCCTTCTTCCTGAAGTCTGAGTTTCCTTCAGTGACATCTGGTGATGTGAACTCTCAGTTGTCTGAATGTTTTTTATTTTACCTTCATTCTTGAATGGTGGTTTAGTTGGAGGAAAAGTTGTAAGTTGACACACTACTACTGTCTCCTGGCTTCCTTGGATTGTCAAGCTAATTGACATTCCTTTGTAGTTGATCCTCCCCTCTCTGGTGACTTTGGATACCTTCTCTTTGACTTTGGTGTTTGGCAGTTTCACTCAGGGCTTCAAAGTGGTTCATTCTGGTTTGAACCCCTGCTGAGAATTTGCATTTCTAACAAGTTCCCTGAGGAGAATTTGCATTTCCACTCCAGATATACAGAATCAGAACCTATATTTTAATAGGATCCCCAAGCGATTCTTATGTATAACTTCCTGAGAACTTGTTAGAAATGCAAATTCTCAGCAGGGGTTTGAACTGGAGCAAACTGGCTCGAAGCCCTGGTTTCACTACAGTGTGTCTAGGTGGTGGATTATTTTTATTTATCCTACCCAGAATTTGTTGTTTCTTGAATCTGAGAGCCTACGTCTTTCATCAAGTGTGGAAAATCAGCACCATTGTGTTGTAGAATGTTGCATTTCTTAATCTCTCTGATCTCTCCTGGAAACTTCCATCTGGCCACCTCATTCTGTCCTCCTTGCCTGTCTTTCATACTGTCCATCTCTGTGCTGCATCCTAGGCAATGTCTTTCTAGTCCACCAACATCCAGGTATGGCTTCTTGAGTGGGCACAGAGGTGTGGCAGGGCAGGAGAGGCTGGACCTGGGCTCCTTCGGCAACTGTGAACTCCTGGATCAGAACCTTCTCATCAGCCCTCCACTGAGCGTCTCAGTTCTGTCCCCTACTCTCTGCCCCCACAGCTTCACTGCCTTTTGTGATAATACTACCATTTCCTTCTCACTTCCACTTCTGTCCTTCAGTCTGCTTCTTCCTAGTCCATTCTGCATGACCAGTGAGTAGGTTAACGAGTGTATCTACCTGTGATGGAGGTCCTGGCAGGTCATGGCCCTGCCTAGAATCCTCCAGGGATTGCTCATTCCCTCCAGGCCTCTGTCAAGAAGCCTCGGCCAGACCCATGATAACCTGGCCCTGCCTCGTCTTTGCAGCCCTGCCACCTTGACCATAGGAAGCACTCCCTGTCCTCGTCACAGCTATGCTTTTCAGCTGGGCACCCCCGACGGTCTTCCCACAACTGCCTGTCTCTTCATGGTGAAAAGATGTCCACTCTCAAATTTCAAGAGGAATTTTTTCCTGATCAGAAAAATGGTATATGCTCATTATAGAGCATATGAAAAATACAGAAGAGAATAACGAAGAAAGAACAGTCTCCTATTGTTTTATCACCCGGAGACAGCAGCTGTTAGGATTTTGGCATATGTCCCCCCGCCTAGTTCTGACGAATATACACATCTGAGCTGCTTCCACACAGACTATTCAGTTTGACTTCTGTTTTTTTTTCCACTTGTAACGTGATCATTACCATTTATCATTTAAAATTCTTTTTAAATGGATTTTTTTGTCTGTGTGTTTAGGCAAATATTTCATTTTCTTGATTTACTGCATTAGAGAGAATCTGCGGAACGATCTGGAAAACCAACGAGAATGCACGTGGAGGGCTTTCCTGGTATGTTTCTGTGAAAGAAGAAAGGAAATAATAAAGATCAGAGTGGGAAGTATGACATAGAATTCAGAAAAACAAGTTTAAGAAATCAGAGGAACCAAAATCTGATTTTTCTAACTTTTTTTTATGGAGGTACAATTCAAAAGCTGGTTTATGAGATCAATAAAACTGATAAACCTCTACGCAGACAGATGAGGGAAAAGAGAGAGAAGATACAAATTGCCTGTGTCAGGAACGAGAAATGTGACACCAGAGCAGATTGCTCAGGTATTAAAAGGTCAATAAGGAAATGTTACCGATAAATTCAACAGCTTAGATGAAGTGGGAAAATTTACTGAAAGACACAAACTATCCAAGAAATAGATAACTTGAATAGCCCTATAGGTGTTAGTGGCATTGAAGTTGTACTTAAAAACATCTCCTCCAATGAACACTCCAGGACCTTATGGCTTTCCTGGTGAATTCTACCAAACATTTAAGGAAAAAAATAAAATAAATTCTAGACAACATCTTCCAGAAAAATTAAAAGGAGGGAATACTTCCAAACACATTCTGAAGCCAGCATTACCCTGATATGAAAACCAACCAAAGACAGTACAAAAAAAGAAAGGTACAGATAACTATGCCCCATGAACACAGGTGCAAATAGTCTAAGCAGAATTTCAGCAAATCCAATCCGAGAATATATTAAAGGAATAATATATCATGACTGAGTAGGGTTCAGGAATGCAAGGTTGGGTTAACATTTACAAAAATAAATCAATGTAGTTAACCCTATTAACAACAATAACAAATACAAACCATATGACCATCTCAAGAGATGCAAAAAAAAGCATTTGAAAACACCCAAGAGCCATAAATTATAAAAGCCCTCAGAAACCTGATAAAGATTATCTACAAAAGATCTATAGCTAATATCATATTTAGTGATGGAAGACTGGCTGCTTTCACCTTAAGATCAGGAACATGCCAAGGATGTCCACTCTCACCATTTCTGTTCACCATTGTGGTGGGGATGCTAGCTAGTGGAATAAGGCAAGAAAAGGAAAATTATAGGCATCCAGATTGGAATAGAAGGGGTAAAATTGTCCTTAGTTGCAGATGACATGATGAATCATGTAAAAATCTGATGGAATATACAAGATTACCACTAGAACTAATGTGAGTTTAACAAGGTTGGAGATACAATAGGCATATATCAATTGTATTTCTATATAGGAGCAAATAATGAGCAATCAAAATTAAAAATACCATTTCCGGTAGCATCAAAAAATACGAAATACCTAGAGATTAATCCAACAAAAGATGTGAAAGACTGTATACTGAAAGCTACAAACACTGCTGAGAGAAATGAAAGAAAATGAAAATAGAGATTATACACGATGTTCGTGAATCACAAGACTCAATACCGAGCACTCACTTTGGTGCAATACCATCAAAATCCCGGCAATTGACAAGCTGATTCTAAAATTTATATGGAAATGCAAAGGGCGTAGAATACTCAAAACAACTTTGAAAAAGAACAGCAAAGTTGGCAGACCAACACTCGCAGTGTAGTATTGCCATAAAGATAAGCAGATGGATCAATGGAACAGAATACAGTCAGGATATACCTTCATATTTATGGACAGCTTGTTTTTGACCAGGGTACAATGCCAATTTGGTGGAGAAAGGATAGTCTTTGGAACAGAAAATTCTAGAACAATTGTGATATTCATATGCCAACAAAATGAACTTCAATCCATGTTCTGCATCATACATAAAACTTGACTAAAAATATATCGTAGACATAAATTTAAAGCCTAAAACTATAAACTTCTAGAAGAAATCATAGGAGATATAAAAAAAAAAAATGGCATAGCAGGGGGAGCGTCTGACCTCCTCTAAATTCACAAGGGGGAAGAAGAGAGAATCATCAGCATCAACAGCCCAAAGCTGATTCCTATGAGGTACCATCCTACAACCTATTTATCAATTCTGACACCAGCCGTCCCTCCCATGGCACTCTGTACTTCTCTGCTGGGTTCGATAATTCATCGCAATGGCCACACAGAACTCACGGACAATACTCACGATTATGGCGTTTACTAGGGAAGTAACAGGTTAGAATTCAGAATCAGGAACAACTCAGGATACAGTTCTTTGGTCAGGACAGCTTCTCAGCTGTGCCCACAGGCAGGCCTCTCCTGAGCCCTCGGCCTCTCATCCCTTGGCACCTCAACACCTCAGCCCTTGGCCTCTCAGACCCTTGGGCCTCTTGGGCTGGCCTGGCCTCTGCCTTGTTTGGGAAAGTGTTACAAAGCTCTTCAGTTCCACCAGTAAGTGCCCAGAGGCACCCCACTCTGCCAGGAAGCCTCCTGCCCAAAGGCATTCAGCTTTCTTGCTCCAGGACTTGGCACACCCACTGTAACTGCCTTGCTCAATGGGCCGGGAAGGCCAAGGTGCCGTCTCCTGCCAGTCTGCTGGTTCTGCTGCCATTTCCTTGCTACTGCTTCTTGCCTTCTCCAGGGTTACAGCTCTCTCTCTCTGGCTTCTGAATCTAGGGGGTTCTCAGCACAGGGATCCCAGGTCCAAAGGACATGCTCCACTCCTAGCTTTTCTTTATGGATGGCTCGTTTAAGCCGAACAGGATGGCAAATTTGACCAATCCCCTTGTTAGGGTTCTCTCCACCTTATTTGCATGGTCCCACCCCTGCAAGGGTGCCATGCACCTTATTTGCATTATTAGCAAGCTGTCCAATCCCTTTGGCAAGCCACAATGACTTTACTCACACAATACCATGCAGTCATTTCACGGGAGTTACAAACCATGGCAAGGAAGGCCACATAAAAGTGATCCACCACACCGCAGGCCACCCCCTGGCTTTTCTAGCCATGGTTCTTTCATATTTGTAGGATAACTTCCCCCTCCCTATCATTTTACCAGTCCAAAGCAGTCATTAACAATTAGTCTTTCAGTAGGATGAGGCTACTCAGGTCCCAGCCATCCTTCAGGTTGGCTGCTGGTTTCCATCTGATCTGGTCAGTTTCTCCAAAAGTCGTCTTGGCTTCACCCTTTCTGGTGTCTGATAAAACTTAACTGAGAGAAGATTATTCCCTTGCTCTGAGCCTCACAAGGTATCAGCATAGTAAGACCTTTAAGGGAGTTTAGGTTTGGTCACCGTGCTCCAGGCCAGTGGTACCTCCCTGTTAGCATCCACCCTTTCGTATTTATGCTTCTACAATTAAAGTGTTTACAATCACAGTTAACCCTGTTAACAGTCAGCGCTCACGACTGAATCATATAGTCCTGTTAGTACCTTCCCCCACCTTCTCTTCCCCAGACCCATCAGGAAAACAGCAAACTATTCAGTGGGGATCCTCCCTTGGCCCCCCCATTTTGTGTCTCAGCACACCCATGAAAGCGTGTAAGCCAGCCACTTCATGCCTTTATCTCCTCCAATTTTAGCTGACCACTGTTTAAATTGCCCGTCCCTATCAAACCAGTACTCCAAGGAGACAAGCACGTGCCTTGATCTGAAGACTCTTCTGTCCCGGTTGGAACTGTGAGCATCTGCATCCATGAGCAAAGTCCAGTCCAGAGCGAGCATCAAATTGCAGCAGTCTACACTGGCTCACGGGGTCAAACACCGTTCTTTTCATTCAGTTGGGTTCTGGTCAGCTCATCCCTAGCCATCCACGCTAGGTCAGTGGGTATCAGCTGTAGGCTCCAGAGTCCACATACTTCCTGCACTTCAGACCAGCCAGTCCCTTCTCTCTCATCCCTAGCTCCTGTGGGTGCCAATGAAACGTGTCCAAACTCAGCCCGTCTCTTCATTGCCATGCCACCCCCACTTCCACTCATCGAGTGGACCCAGGTGGTCACCACAAGCAAGCATACCAGGCCGTCTGCTCGCCGGCTCCCTTTAACTTTCAGTCTTAGAAGGGGGTTCTTCTGATGGGCACGGACTTTTCCTGCCTCAGTGCACCCCAAGGCAAACTGCTTGAACTTCAAAAAGCAAAACAATCACTTTTTTTCCTGCAGGTCCTTGCTTCAAATGCAAATTTCCTGCTCTCCCAGCAGTTCTGAGGGGGTCTTCGTGTCTTTTCAAGTGCAAATTTCCTGACTCTAAAGGATTCTGGGGGAAGCTCAGGATTTGTAGCTAAGCCCCCAGTACTCTATACACAGAGCTGCTGGATCAAAATGAACAGCCTGTGTTTCTTTCGGGCAAATCCTAGTTCCCGTTTTAGCATATCCAATCAAGTATTGACTGAAGGTGGGGTTACGTGCTCTCTGTTACCTGTAATACCCGACAGTCATTTCCATCACACATTTAGGTCTGTTTTACAACACTAGGGGATGGTAGTTGTTGTTAGGTGCTGTCGAGTTGATTCCCACTCAAAGCGACCCCACGTACAACAGAAGGAAATAGTGCCCGGTCCTGCGCCCTCCTCACAATCATTGTTATGCTTGAGCCCACTGTAGCAGCCACTGCGTAAATCCATCTTGTTGAAGGTCTTCCTCTTTTTCTTTGATCCTCTATTTTACCAAGCATGATGTCCTTCTCCAGGGATGGGTCCCTCCTGATAACATGTCCAAAGTATATGAGACCAAGTCTTGCCATCCTCACTTCTAAGGAGCATTCTGGTTGTACTTCTTCCAAGATAGATTTGTTCCTTCTTCTGACAGTCCATGGTATATCCAGTATTCTTCGCCAACACTACAATTTGAAGGCATCAGTTATTCTTCAGTCTTCCTTATTTCATTGCCCAGTTTTCGCATGCATCTCAGGTGAATGAAAATACCATGGCTTGGGTCAGGCACACCTTAGTCCTCAAAGTGACATCTTTGCTTTTTAACAATTTAAAGAGGCCTTTTGCAGTACGTTGGCCTAATGCAATACGTCGTTTGATTTCTTGACTGCTGCTTCCATGGGTGTTGAATATGGATCCAAGTAAAACGAAATCCTTGACAACATCAGTCTTTTCTCTGTTTATCATGATGTTGCTTATTGGTCCAGTTGTGAGGATTTTTGTCTTCTTTATGTTGAGGTGTAATCCATACTGAAGGCTGTAATCTTTGATCTTCATCAGTAAGTGCTTCAAGTTCTCTTCACTTTCAGCAAGGAAGGCTGTGTCCTCTGCATATCACAGGTTGTTAATGAGTCTTCCTCCAATCCTGATGCCCTGTTCTTCTTCATATAGTCCAGCTTCTCAGATTATTTGTTCCACATATAGATTGAGTAAGTATGTTGAAAGGATACAACCCTGCTGCACACCTTTCCTGACTTTAAACCACACAGTATCCCCTTGTTCTGTTTGAACGACTGCCTCTTGGTCCATGTACAGGTTCCTCATGAGCACAATTCAGTGTTCTGGAATTCCCATTCTTCGCAATGTTGTCCATAATTTGTTGTGATCCACACAGTCGAATGCCTTTGCATAGTCAGTAAAACACAGGTAAACATTTTTCTGGTATTTTCTGCTTTCAGCCGTGATCCATCTGACATCAGCAGTGATATCCCTCGTTCCATGTCCTCTCCTGAATCCGGCCTCAATTTCTGGCAGCTCCCTGTAGATGTACTGCTGCAACCGCTTTTGAATGATTTTCAGCATAATTTTAGTCGTGTGAGATATTAACGATACTGTTCGATAATTTCTGCATTCGGTTTGATCAGCTTTCTTTGAAATGGGCACGATTATGGATCTTTTCCAGTTGGTTGGTCAGGCACCTGCCCTCCAAATTTCTGGGCATAGACAAGTGAGCATTTCCAGCACTGCATCCATTCCTTGAAACATCTTAATTGGTATTCCATCAATTCCTGGAGGCTTGTTTTTCACTGAGGCCTTCAGTATAGCTTGGACTTCTTTAGTACCATTGGTTCTTGATCATACACTACCTCCTAAAGTGGCTGAATGTCAACTAATTCTTTTTGGTACAGTGACTGTGCATTCCTTCTATCTTCTATTGATGCTTCCTGTATCATCCAATATTTTCCCCATAGAATCAGTCAGTATTGCAACTCGAGGCTTGAATTTTTTCTTCAGTTCTTTCAGCTTGAGAAATGCTGAGCATGTTCTACCCTCTTGGTTTTCTAACTCCAGGTCTTTGCACATTTCATTATAATCCTTTACTTTGTTTTCTCCTGCCGCCTTTTGAAAATTTCTGTTTAGCTCTTTTACTTCATCATTTCTTCTTTTTGCTTTAGCTACTCTAAGTTCAACAACAAGTTTCAAGTCTCTTCTGACATCCATTTTGGTCTTTTCTTTCTTGTCTGTTTAATGACCTCTTGCTTTTCTTTCTCTATTTTTTTGTGATTTAGGTGAAATTTTACATAAGCAAAATAGTTTCTCATTAAAAAGTTAATACACACATTGTTTTGTGACACTGGTTGCCAACCCTGGGGTGTGTCAACACTCTCACCTTCACTCCAGTTTCCTTGTTTCCATTCGTACAGTTTTCCTGCCCCTTCCTGCCTTCTCGCCTTTGCTTTTAGGCTGGTGTGCCCATAAGTCTCATATACATGATTGTACTATGAAGCACGTCCCTTATTTGTGTTATTTCTGGCCCTGTGTTGTTGTTGTTAGGTGCCGTCAAATTGGTTCCGACTCATAGCAACCATGCGTACAACAGAACAAAACAGTGCTCGGTCCTGCGCCATCTTCACAATCGTTGTTTGATCGGTGCTTGAGCGCATTGTTGCAGCCACCGTGTCAATTATCTCACTGAGGGTCTTCTTCTTTTTTGATGACCCTCTACTTTGCCAAGCATGATGTCCTTCTCCAGGGACTGATCCCTCCTGACAACATGTCCAAAGTAGGTGAGACAAAATCTCACCATCCTTGCTTCTAAAGAGCATTCTGGTTGTACTTCTTCCAAGACAGATTTGTTCGTTGTTTTGGCAGTCCATGGTATAGTCAGTATTCTTCACCAGCACCACAATTCAAAGGCGTCAATTCTTCTTCAGTCTTCCTTATTCATTGTCCAGCTATCGAATGCATATGAGGTGACTGAAAACACCATGGCTTGGGTCAGGCGCACCTTAGTCTTCAAAGTGACATCTTTGCTTTTCAACACTTTGGCCCTATAGACGTATCTAATCTTTGGCTGAAGGGTGAACCTTAGGAGTGACTTCAGATACTGCGTTAAAAGGGTGTTCAGGGGCCAGAGTCTTGGGGTTTATCCAGTCTCTGTTAGGCCAGTAAGTTTTTTTTTTTTTTATGAATTTGAATTTTGTTCTACATTTTTCTCCTACTCTGTCGGAACCCTCTATTGTGATCCCTGCCAGAGCAGTCGGTGGTGGTAACTGGGCATAATCTAGTTGTTCTGGGCTCAGTCTGGTGAAAGTTGTGGTAGCTGTGGCCCATTGGTCCTTTGGACTAATCTTTCCCTTGTTTCTTTGGTCTTCTTCATTCTCCTTTGCTCCAGCTGGGATGGGACCAGTAGATGTATCTTAGATGCCCACTTGCAGGCTTTCAAGACCCCAGTCGCCACTCCCCACAGTCGTATGTATTTTCTGTGTTATGTCAATTGAGTTAGATGTCCCCCAAGACCATGGTCACTAGCCCTCAACCAAGTAGTTTGGTCTCTCAGGGAGTTTGGATGTGTCTGTGAAGCTTCTATGACCTTTCCCTGGTTCTTGCTGTTTTCTTAAGCAGCATCATTATTGGTCTAGTTTTGAGATTTTTGCTTTCACCTCAACATAAAGAAAACAAAAATGCTTTTTTCACGTATGACGTCCTTGATGTCATTCCACAACTCGTCTGGTCTTCAGTTGTTGTGTTCAATGCATCAAATCTCTTCCTGAGGCGGTCTCCAAATTTAGGTGGGACATACTCAAGATCATATTTTGCCTCTTGTGGACTTGCTCTGATTTTCTTCAGCTTTAACTTGAATTTTCATAAGAGTAATTGATGGTCTGTTCTGCAGTCGGCCCCTGGCCTTGCTCTGACTGATGATATTGAGCTTTTCCATTGTCTTTTTCCACAAATGTAGTCCGTTTGATTTCTGTGTATTCCATCCGGCAAGGTCCACATGAATAGTGTGGACCACATTTATGTTGCTGAAAAAAGGTATCTGCAATGAAAAAGTCATTGGTCTTGCAAAATTCTATCATGCGATCTCCAGCGTTGTTTCTGTCACCAAAACCATATTTTCCAACTACAGATCCTTCTTCATTTCCAACTTTCGCATTCCCATCACCAGTAATTATCAATGCATCTTGAGTGCGTGTCTGATCAATTTCAGAAGCTGGCAAAAATTTTCAAATTCTTCATCTTTGGCCTTAGTGGTTAAGTGCGTAAATTTGAATAAGAGTCGTACTGACTGGTCTTCCTTGTAGGCGTATGGATATTATCCTATCACTGACAGCATTGTACTTCAGGATAGATCTTGAAATGTTCTTTTTGACAATGAATGCGACGCCATACCTCTTCAATTTGTCATTCCTGGCATAGTAGACCCTATGTCTGATTTCAAAATGGCCAATAGCAGTCCATTTCAGCTCACTAATGCCTAGGATATCAATGTTTATGCATTCAATTTCATTTTTGATGACTTCCAATTTTCCTAGATTCATACTTTGTACATTCCACGTTCCAATTTTTAATGGATGTTTCCGGCTGTTTCTTCTCATTTTGAGTCATGCCACATCAGCAAATGAAGGTCCCAAAAGCTTTACTGCATCCATGTCATTAAGGTCAACTCTACTGTGAGGACGTAGCTCTTCCCCAGTCATCTTCTGAGTGCCTTCCAACCTGAGGGGCTCATCTTCCGGCACTATATCAGACAATGTTTCACTGCTATTCATAAGGTTTTCACTAGCCAATTTTTCAGAAGTAGACCAACAGGTCCTTCTTCCTAGTCTGTGTTAGCCTGGAAGCTCTGCTGAAACCTGTCCACCAAGTATGACCCTGTTGGTATTTGAAATACCAGTGACAAAACTTCTAGTATCACAGCAACACACGTCACCACAGTGCCTTCTACTCTACCTACAACACTAGGTGGGAGGAACATTCGATATCCGTAATGCATTCAGATAAACACATAACCCTTTTTTAACATTCCGGTTTCATCTTCTCCACCCCTTGACTATCTTCCCATTCATATCCATATGGCCTCGGGCCTCTGGCTGGGTAGAACCAGAAGTCCCTGGCCTCCTATCAATCATCTTATTTAACGGGCCTGGCTTCTGCCCCAAGCCATTCCAGATGTGGCTTTTCTCTACTCAGCTGCACACAACATCTCCTTCCTTTCAGCCATTACAGACGACAACAACCGAAGTAACCATCTAAGAATCAAAAGTGCCACTTCCCACTCCCCTTCATTCTTTCTCTTCCTGTCCCATGCTTCTGTGAGTCTGGAGCCATTGCAACGAGTCATGCTTCTGATACCAACTGTAAAAATGATGGCATGGCAGAGGGGTTACCTGACCTTCTCATCTGACTTCACAAGGGGGAAGAAGAGAGGATCATCATCAGCATCAACAGCCTAAAGGTGATTCCTGTGAGATGGAGGTCGGACACATCTCCACCCTCCCACCTTTTTTAAGCAATTCTGACACCAGCTGTCCCTCCCACAGCACTCTCTACTTCTCTACTTCAATGATTTGTTGCAGTGGCCACACACAACTCACAGACAGTATTCACGATTATGGGGTTAATAAATCCCATAAGGGAAGTAACAGGTTACAATTCAGGTTCATGAATGCTCAGAATACAGTTCTTCAATCAGGACAGCTACTTCTCAGCTGTGCCCATAGCAGGCCTCTCTCCAGACGCTTGGCATCTTGGCCCTTGGCCCCTCAGCACTCTTGAACCGGCCTGGCCTTTGCCCTGCTTGCGCAAGTGTTACAAAGCTCTTGTAGGTCCCCCAGTAAGTGCCCAAGGGCACCCCACTCCACCAGTAGGCCTCGGCCCAAAAGCACTCAGCTCTCTAGCTCCATAAGTCAGCAAGCCTAGCTCCGCTGGCAAGTGCCCAGAGACACCCTACTCCACCAGCAAGCCTCCTGCCCAAAGGTACTCAGCTTTCTTGCTCCATGGGCCGGGAAGCCCACTGTGCCATCTCGTGCTGGTCTCTTGGTTCTGCTGCCTCTGCTGTTGCCATTTCTCTGCCGCTGCTTCTCACCATCTCTGGGGTTTCAGCTCTCTCTCTCTCTGTCTCCTGGGTCTAGGGGGTTCTTGGCGCAGGAATCCCAGGTCCAAAGGACGTGCTCCACTCCTAGCTTTTCTTTCTTGGTGGTAGTCAGGTCCTCTCTTTCCACCTCTGGGATGGCCCATTTTAAGCTTAATGGGATGGAAAAACAGACCAATCCCCTCACTAGGTTTCCATACACCTTGTTTGCATGGTCCCACCCCCACAAGGGTGCCTTGCACCTTATTTGTGTTATTAGCAAGCTGTCCAATCCCCTTGGTGGGCCTCAAGCACCTCATTTGTACAGTCCCACACAGTCACTTGGTGGGAGTTACAAGACCATGGCAAGAAAGGCCGTATAGTGATCCATTGCACCACAGGGAAAACCTTGTGGTCTTGGGTTAGTTAAAGATTTCTTAAATATGACACCAAAAGCAAAAGCTGTAACAAGAACATACTGATCAGTTGGGCTTCCTCAAAATTAAAACCTCTCTTTGAAAGACACTATCAAAAGAATGAAAAAACAAACCAGAGACTAGGAGAAAATTCAAATCATCTGTCTGGTGAAGGACTTGTATTCATAACATATAAAGGACTCTTAAAACTGACTAATAAGATGACAAACAGCCAATGATAAAAATGGGCAAAAGATTTGAACAGACACGTCACCAAAGAAGAAGTACAGACAGGCACATAAAAAGACGCTCAGCATCATGTTATTATATAAAACAAAACAAAAAACCTAACCCCACTGCCACTGAGTCGATTTTGACTCATAGAAACCCTACAGGACAGAGTAGAACTGCCCCATAAAGTTTCCAAGGCTGTACATCTTCGTGGAAGCAGACTGCCACAGCTTTCTCCTATGGAGTGGCTGGTGGGTTCAAACTGCCAACCTTTCAGTTAGCAGCTGAGCACTTTTAACCACTGTGCCACCAGGGATCTCTGTGTTAGTAGGGAAATAAAAATTAAAACCATAATAAGTTACTGCTACACACCTATCAGACTGGCTATAATTAAGAAGACTTACCTTACCAAGTGTTGGCAATGATGCAGAGGAATTGGAACACTCATACCTGGCTGGTGGGAATGTAAAGTGGTGAAACCACTGTGGAAAACAGCTTGCTAGTGTCTTAAAATGTTAAATATACACCTACCATATTATCCAGCCATTCTGTTCGTAGGAGAAATGAGAGGATATGCACATACCAATGCTCATAGCATTTTATTCTTAGTAGCTAAAAATTGGAAACAATCCAGTGTCCATGAACATGTCAATATATTTTTTTAATCGTGGTATATCCATACCATGGACACTACTCATCAATAAGAGGAATCAACTATTGATACCCACTCCAGTCTGGATGAGTCTCAAAAGAAGCCAGACCAAAAAAGAGTATGTGCCTATGCCGTTGAATTAATGATGCTGGTGAAGAATACTGGATATACCATGGACGGCCAGAAGAACACACAAGTCTGTCTTGAAAAAAGTACAGCCAGAATGCTCCTTAGAAGCAAGGATGGCAAGACTTCGTCTCCCATACTTTGGACATGTTATCAGGAGGACTCAGTCTCTGGAGAAAGACACCATGCTCAGTAAAGTAGAGGATCAGCGAAAAAGAGGAAGACCCTCAACGAGATGGACTGACACACTGGTTGCAACAGTGGGCTCAGACACAGCAACGATTGTGAGGATGGTGCAGGACCAGGCAGTGTTTAGTTCTCTTGTACATGGGGTCACTATGAGTCAGAACCGACTCGACGGCACCACAAAACAAAAACATAAAACTCTAGAAAATGCGGACTAATCTAGAGTGACAGAAAGCAGATCAGTGGTTGCTTGGGGATGGTGGGTAGGGGCAGTCGTGGGAGGATGAGAGAACAAAGGGGCAGCAGAGAACTTCTGAGGACGATGGGTTTGTCCCTTATCTTGATGTGGCAATGGCTTCATCATACGTCAAAGCTTATCAAATTGTACACTTTAAACATGTGCAGTTTATTCTGTTAATTATTCCCCAGTAAAGCTGTTCAAAGAACATATAAAATAAAAATATTTTGCATAGCAAACAAATTTAAAAAGTGATAACCCAGGGAGAATAGCTGCAACTCATCACAAACACAGTTAATTTCATCAGTATACCAAAGGCTCCTCTAAATCAAGAAAACAAAAAGATAAAGGATATTAAAAAACAGATCACAGAAAAGGAAATACCAATGACTCTTAAGGCTAGAAAGATGCTGGAACTCAATTACGATAAGAGAAATGCAAATCGAAGCATGGGGATTTTGTTTAACTCATCTGGTTTTTAAACATCAAAAAGTCTGGTAATCCTCTGTAGGTGCACGGACGGGAAGATGCTGGGTCCTTGCTGGTAGGAGAAGGAACTGGTGCAGCCTCTCTGGAGACAGAGAAGCCATTTTAATCAAAAGGAAAGGTGTATGTGTCCTCTGACCCTTCCAGAAATTTATTCTACACGTATCTTACACATACGCAAAATACTCCACCACCAGGACACTGATTTCTGCAATTGCTAAATAGCAAAAGGCTGCAAACCATCAACATAGCTGCCAGTAGAGGTCTGATTAAGGGAATTATCATATATCCAGTAAACAGCCATTAAAGAACATGATGCCGCCCTCTCTGCTGCTGAGAGGTGGCACTGAGATCTGGTCCCAGAAATGGCGGTGCCTCAGGTTCAGAAGACTGTGTGGGAACACAAAGAATGTTTACAAAAGAGAGAGCTGTCTGCCTGTTGCCATGTCTGGAATCCTTTGAAGAACACTGGAATTATCTTCTCTTTAAAGGATAAATAGAACTCGGTTGTAAAATCCTCTGGGTCTGGTACAGTTTTTAAAGGAGATCTTTAATCCCTTTATCGTCTCTTTTCTGGTAATTTGTTCTAAATAACTTTACTGCATCTTTTCAGGGGTAATTTATTTATTGCCATTTCTCCTCTCCGTTTTCAATGTTGTTACCACTCATAGCAACTAATTATCTTTTTATTATTTTATGTTCTTCTGTAATATATCATTTTTTTCTTGCCTGAGCTTTTATATATTTGCTCTTTTTTCTTTCATCAAGATCATGAGGGGTTTTTCTATTTTATTTTATTACAAGTTATCTTAAATAACTGCCTTTATGCTATTTTTTTATTTTCTATTAATTAACTTTGACTTTTATATTTATTAATTCCCTCTGCCTGGTTAATTTATTTTGTTTTCTTTTTTAAGAAATTACTTAGTTAAAATTACTTAAATAAAAGTAATTTTTATTTATTTACTTATTTAAAGTTTTTATTTAAAGCATTTACTTGAAGGTTTTCTTCTAAAAGGCATCTTAAGGGCTATAAATTTTCCTCTGATTGCAGCTTTAGCTGTGACATATTTTAGTATGAAATATTTCCTTTTCATTACTTACTTGTCTTGTTTTGATTTTCTTTTTAATCTAGACTAGTTTTAAGAAATTGTTTCTTAGTTTTTAAGCAGTAAATATTTTTTACCACCATTATTTATTTCTCATTTTATAGGCTAACAGTGAGAGCATGTGGTCTGTGAAATCTCTACTGCTTTTTTTAATGAAGATTTTCTTTGTGTCCAAGTCTAAAAATAAGATCATTGTAAATGTTCCATGTTCCTAAGTATAGACGGTGTAGTCTCTATTTGTGGAACACAGTTTTGTTTATATAAACAGTCACATACATGTATGTAGAGATGGGTCTTGTAGACAGACATAAGTGTATACCTCTGTATACTTATTCATTGTGCTATTCAGATATGCTCCAATTTACCTTCCACGCCTTTTTAATCTAACACATCTGCCAAATTTGGAAAGCGCACAATTAAAATCTTCTCTGCCCTTTGCTTATTATGTTTCTGAAGGTTAAACGGCAGTTTAGTGTAGTGGTCCAGAGCACAGCCCTGTAGCTAAACTCTACCAGTTAACTACCTGTGTGACCTTGGGCAAGCTACTGATGTACCTGTGCCTGTTTCCCCCACCCATGACCCCTCCCAGGAGAGCTGTAACGATTAAATAAGTTAGAGCACGTGAGCACGACCCAGTGCCTGGTACACAGCTCCAGTGTCTCCCTCTTCTGCCCTGACTTCTCACGCTCACATCCCCTTGGTGTCAACACCAGACCTGCTCCTCCTAGTAAACAGCTCCACACCCAGCCCAGTTCCTCGAGCACAGAGCTAGAAAGCAGTTCTTTTTGCCTCTCTGTTCCTTAATATCTTATTTCTTTATAATATTCACATGTATAACTTTACAGATGTGTATAACGAAACATATGTATTGTTGTTGTTAGGTGCTGAGATCTCCTGCGTTCTTCTCCCACAGCTGCATAGTTCTTTCCGGTGTGGGAGTACTGTAGTTCATTCAGCTACTCTCCTATTTATGGGCATTCAGGTTGTTTCTAATATTTAACAGTGACAAACAGTACTGTAATAAATATAGTTGTTAGGTGCTGTCCAGTCAGTTCCAACTAATAGCGACCCTATGTACAACAGAACGAAACACTGCCCGGTCCTGCGCCATCCTCACAATTGTTGTGAAGCTTGTGCCCGTTGTTGCAGCCACCGTATCAATCTATCTCGTTGAGGGTCTTCCTCTTTTTCATTGACCCTCTACTAAGCATGATGTCCTTCTTCAGGGACTGGTCCCTCCTGATAACATGTCCAAAGTATGTGAGACGAAGTCTTGCCATCCTTGCTTCTAAGGAGCATTCTGGCTGTACTTTTTTCAAGACAGACTTGTTTGTTCTTCTGGCAGTCCATAGTATATTCAATATTCTTCACCAACACCATCATTCAAAGGCATCAATTCTTCGATCTCTCTTATTCATTGTCCAGCTTTCGCATATATATGAGGCAACTGAAAACACCACAGCTTGGGTCAGGCACACCTTAGTCCTCAAAGTGACATCGTTGCTTGTTAACACTGTACTCTGTCTTTTGCAGCACATTTGTCCAGTGCAGTATGTTATTTGATATCTTGACTGCTGCTTCCATGAATGTTGATTGTGGATCCAAGTAAAATGAAATACTTGACAACCTCAGTGTTTTCTCCGTTTACCATGATGTTGCTTATTGGTCCAGTTGTGAGGATTTTTTAATTTATTTATGCTAAAGTGGAATCCTTACTGAAGGCTGTAGTCTTTGATCTTCATCAATAAGTGCTTCGAGTCTTCTTCACTTTCAGCAAGCAAGGTTGTGTCATCTACATAATGCAGGTTGTTAATAAGTCTTCCTCCAATCCTGATGCCCCGTTCTTCTTCATATAGTCTAGCCTCTCAGATTATTTGCTCAGCCTACAGATTTAATAAGTATGGTGAAAGTATACAACCCTGACGCACACCTTTCTTGACTTTAAACCATGCAGTATCCCCTTGTTTTGTTTGAATGACTGCCTCTTGGTCTATGTATGGGTTCCACATGAGCAATTAAGTGTTCTGGAATTCCCATTCTTTGCTGCAGCTCAGGCCAGGTGTACTACTTCAGTCACATCACTGATGCCAGCCAGTGGGAGTGGCCCAGTGGCAACAGCAGCGGTGGTGTCAAAACTGGGCAGGGTGAGCCTACCAGGGTCCACTGCTCATACCTGCTGGTCAAACACAACCCGTCACAGCAGCCCTTGTCCTGGAGGCAGGAGATCACCGAACCAAGAAGGAGGCCCTGGAGCTAATCAACAGCTACATCCAGAAGATCCAAGTTGAGTTTAGGAGGGCTCTTGAGTCTCTGGCCTCACAGTTCAGCAACTGCAGCTCAGCCAGAGGAGACCTGGATGTCTTCAGAAGCCAGATGAAGAAGCCATTTGAAGACACCTCGATTGCACTGCCAGCGGGGGAAGATGAGTGGGCCTGTGCTCGCAGATGATGGCAGCCGGGTCTCCCCCTCTGCTGAAGTCACAGAATACTCTCTGTTCCCAAACTAGCTTGGAGGGTGCTCTTCAAGACCGGGGCCTCTGGGGCCCCTGTCTGCCCTGAATTGGGGCAGCCATACTAGACTCCTCTGCATCTTAAGGAACTGACTTAAGAAGGGCCACCGGCGTGTGGGGGAGGGCTCCGAGAAGCAAGGGCAGGCGATGATCTGTCGCAAAGAGAAGGCCTAGTCAGCTGTACTGCCCCTGGCCACCCCAATACCAGGTCCAGTGGTGGCAGGAAGCCCTGGAGTGGTTGTTCCAGTTATGCCACGTTCTCCTATTCACTGCAAAAATTAAATGCTTGACCTAGGGGCTCAGGGTGGCCCGGCCCTGGGGTCCTCTCTTAGGGGCACTAAAATATGGATGCACATATGTATATTTTTTGAGGGGGTGCTATCTTTGTCTATTTAATGTTTACTTGGTTCCCCTCCCCTCTGGTGTTGCTGTTGTTAGGTGCCATTGAATTGGTTCCAACTCATAGCGACCTTATGTACAACAGAATGAAACACTGCCTGGTCCTCACATTCGTTGTTATACTTGAGCCCATTGTTGCAGCCACTGTGTGTCCATCTCGTTGAGGGTCTTCCTTTTTATAGTTGACCCTCTACTTTACCAAACATGACGTCCTTCTCCAGGGACTGGTCTATCCTGACAACATGTTCAAAGTATGTGAGGCGTAGTCTCGCCATCCTTGCTTCTAAGGAGCATTCTGACTGTACTTCCTACAAGACAGATTTGTTCGTTCTTCTGGCAGTCCATGGTATATTCAGTATTCTTCACCAACACCACAATTCAAAAGCATCAGTTCTTCTTCGGTCTTCCTTATTCATTTTCCAGCTTCCACATGCATATGAGGCAACAGAAAACACGATGGCTTGGGTCAGGCACACCTTAGTCTTCATCCCAGCATGGGGATGGCTCTGGACCAGGCAGTCATGAGTCGGGGGCTGACTTGATGGGCGCTAACAACAACAATATGTGGGGGGACTTTCTCCAAGGCTGCTGGGATGATTCCATTTCATTCTACAGTGTCCTGACAACGGCGTGACACTGCCCAGTGTGTGTGTGCCACATGGTCCCTCTTGATGGGAGTCCACGTGGCTTCAAGTTTTGGCCAGTTTTCCAAAAACCTTCCTTGAGCCCATGTTCCTGCAGTGGTACTGTTGTTCCCACATGATAAATTCCCCGGAATAGTGTATTATACGTCACGGGACGGGATGCATCACCAGGCTGCCTTCCTGGGGGCCATCTGACCTGGTGTTTCTGGAGACAGGGCTCCCCGTGGCCGTTTCCTAGACAGCAGTCACTGGCAGGGCTGTTGCATTTGTGTCCACCGCAGGGGGCAGGGTTTCTCCACTACCGCCCAGCACTATTGGGCCGGGCAAGTTCTTGTCATGGGGGGCATCCCTCCTGGGCGCTGTAGGATGTTTAGCAGTATCCCTGGCCTCTACCCACTCAGTGCCAGCAGAAACAACCCCCCCGCCCCCAAATTGTGACAACCAAAAATGGTCTCCAGACATGGGAAATGTCTCCTGGGGCGCCCCAGGTGAGATCCACTGGGTTAAGGTGTCACCTCAGGCCTTCCTTCCCTCCTTCCTTTCAACTTTTTAATTGGAAGTAATTCTGAACCTACAGAAAAATTGCAGCGCTAATAAGACACTGGATACCCGTACATCCTTTACTGAGATTCACCAATTGTGAATATTCTGCCCCATTTGCTTTTGCATTTGATACACCTTTCTAGATATATAAGGAACCCTGGTGGTGCAGTGGTTAAGTGCTCAGCTGCTAACCAAAAACTCAGTGCTTCAAACCCACCAGCCACTCCACAGGAGAAAGATGAGGCAGTCTGCTTCCATAAAGATCACAGCTTTGGAAACCCTATGGGACACTTGTACTCTGTTCTGTAGGGTCTCTATGAGTCAGAATCAACTTGATGGCAGTTGGTTGGGTTTGGTCTAGATGTATATTCACAAAATAGTTTTCTTAAAAACCATTTGAGAGTAAGCAGCATACTCCACGGCCCTTTGCCCCTACATACTTTGGATGTGTTTCCTGAAAGTAAAGGTATTCTCTGAAAATGATACAGTGATCAGCCTCAGTAATTTAACATTGATACAGCCTTTTACCTAACCCGTCATCTGTATTCCAGTTTTGTCTGTTGACACAATCGTGCCCTTTATTGCATTTTGTCCCTCCACTGGAGGATCCAGTTAAGGTATAGATGTGCCTTCAGCTGAAGTGTCTCTTAGCTTCAGCTTCATTTGGGATGTGTCCACTCTGTCTTTTAGGATACTGGCGTTTTTGAAGGGGGTAGTCCCCTTCTTTCTTGGGGGCTTTGATGTTTCCTCCAGGTTAGATTCAGGTTGTGTGTTCCCAGCTGGAACGCCACCTAAGTGGCCTTGGACCCTTCCCTATCCCAAGGCACACGGAACCTCTGCCTTCATCTTGAGGGTCATTCAGTCATTCAGTCAAGATGGCATCCACCTTGTCTGCTGTATGGTTACTATTTCTCCCCTTGCAACTAATAAGCAAGCTGGAGGGTAGGGGGTCATTTAAGGCCATGGAAATATGCTGCTTCTCATAAAATATATCTCCCTGGATTTACATCCTTCCCTGAACTGGTCTTTGTTAGTGATTGCAAAATGATTTCCCAACTCCAGCATTCCCTCCACAAAAGTACTGCAAGAAAAAAATGCTCTCCATGCAGAATGGTATTCCAAGAGAAAATATCTCAGCATTCCACTGTAAGGAAGAGCTCTCTCTGTTGTTGTTGTTAGATGCCGTCCAGTCGGAGCCGACTCATAGCAACCCCACGTACAACAGAACCAAACACTGCCCAGTCCTGTGCCATCCTCACTGTCGTTGCTATGTTTGAGCCCACTGTTGCAGCCACTGTGTCAATCTATCTCCTTGAGGGTCTTCTTCTTTTTCACAGACCCTCTACCTTACCAAGCATGATGTCCTTCTCCAGGGACTGGTCCCTCACGACATGTCCAAAGTACGTGAGACAAAGTCTCGCCATCCTCACTTCCAAGAAACACTCTGGCCAAACTTCTTCCAAGACAGATATGTTCATCCTTCTGGCAGTCCATGGTATATATTGAATATTCTTTGCCACCACCACAATTCAAAGACGTCAATTCTTCTTCGATCTTCCTTATTCATTGTCCAGCTTTCACATGCATATGAGACGGTCGAAAATACCATGGCTTGGGTCAGGTGCACCTTAGTCCCCAAAGTGATATCTTTGCTTTTTAACACTTTAAAAAGGTTTTTGCAGAAGATTTGCCCAATGCAAGATGTCGATTGACTTCCTGACTGCTGCTTCCATGGACACTGAATGTGGATCCAAGTAAAATGAAATTGTTGACAACTTCAATCTTTTCTCCATTTATCATGATGCTCCTTTTTGGTCTAGTTGTGAGGATTTTTGTTTTCTTTATGTTGAGGTATAATCCATACTGAAGGCTGGGGTCTTTGAACTTCATCAGTAAGTGCTTCCATGCCTGTTTGCTTTCAGTAAGCAAGTTTGTGTCATCTTCATACTGAAGGTTGTTAATGAGTCTTCCTCCAATCCTGATGCCCCGTTCTTCTTCATATAGTCCAGCTTCTTGGATTTTGTTCCACATACAGATTGAATAAGTATGGTGAAAGGATACAACCCTGACGTACACCTTTCTCGACTTTAAACAACACAGTAGCCCCTTGTTTTGTTTGAGCGACTGCCTCTTGGTCTATATACATGTTCCTTGTGACCACAATTAAGTGTTCTGGAATTCTCATTCTTCACAATGTTATCTATAATTTGTTATGATCCACACAGTCAGATGCCTTTGCATAGTCAATAAATCACAAGTAAACATCTTTCTGGTATTCTCTGCTTTCAGCCAAGATATAGCTGACATCAGCAGTGATATCCGTCATTCCACATCCTCTTCTGAATCCACCTTGAATTTATTGAAGTTCCCTGTCAATATACTGCTGCAACAGTTTTTGAATTACCTTCAGCAAAATTTGAATTGTGTGTGATACTGATGATATTGTTTGATAATTTCCATATTCTGTTGGATCACCTTTCTTTGGAATGGGCACAAATATGACTCTCTTCAAGTCAGTTGACCAGGTAGCTGTCTTCCAAATTTCTTGACAGAGGCAGGTGAGCACCTCCAGTGCTGCATCTGCTTGTGTTATTCCATCAATTCCTGGAGCCTTGTTTTTCGCCAGTGCCTTCAGTGCAGCTCGGACTTCTTTCTTCAGTACCATCGCTTCTTGGGCTACCTCCTGAAATGGATGAACATCATCCAATTTTTTTTTGGTACAGTGAGTTTGTGCATTCATTCCATCTTTTCATGCTTTCTGCATTGTTTAATATTTTGCTCATAGAATACTTCAAAATTGCAACTTGAGGCTTGAATTTTAATTCAGTTCTTTTGGCTTGAGAAATGCCGAGCGTGTTCTTCCCTTTTGGTTTTCTAACTCGAAGTCTTTGCACATTTCATTATAATACTTTACTTTGTCTTCTCCAGCCGCCCTTTGAAATCTTCTGTTCAGCTCTTTTACTTCATTGTTTCTTCCGTTCGCTTTTGCTACTCTACATTCAAGGGCAAGTTTCAGAGTCTCTTCTGACATCCATTTTGGTCTTTTGTTTCTTCCTGTCTTTTTAATGACTTTTTGATTTCTTCATGTATGATATCCTTGATGTCATTCCACAACTCGTCTGGTCTTCTTCGTTCATTAGTATTCAATGCGTCAAATCTATTCTTGAGATGGTCTCTAAATTCAGGTGGGATATACTCAAGGTCATAGTTTGACTCTCGTGGATTTGTTCCAGTTTTCTACAGCTTCAGCTTGAACTTGCAATATGAGCAATTGGTAGTCTGTTCCACATTCGGCCCCTGGCCTTGTTCTGGCTTATGATATTGAGCATTTCCATCATCTCTTTCCACAGATGTAGTCGATTTGATTCCTGTGTTTTCCATCCGGTGAGGGCCATGTGTATAGTTGCTGTTTATGTTGTGGAAAAAAGGGTATTTGCAATGAATAAGTCGTTGGTCTTTCCAAATTCTGTTACACTGTCTCCAGCATCATTTCTATCACCAAAGCCATATTTTCCAACTACAGAGTTCTTTGTTTCCAACTTTCTCATTCCAATCACCAGCGATTATCAATGCATCTTAATTGCATGTTTGATCAATTTCAGACTGCAGAAGTGGTAAAAAGCTTCAATTTCCTCGTCTTTGACATTAGTGGTTGGTACATAAATTTGAATAATAGTCTACCAATTGTTTTTATTATTATCTATATGCACGGGCTCATTTTTTAAAAATCATAATTCTTTACTGTCCTTAATTATTTTGACATTCAAATTGTCCCAGATTTGCCTAATGTGAGCCCCCCCTTTTTTTTTAGCATTTTCTTATTTTCTGGTATAAAAATAAGTTTATACCTACCCTACCCCAGTCCTAGAATCAGCCACTTCTCCTAGGAGTCCTGACTCCTTTTAGTGCGGAATGAAATTATTAGAAACCAAAATCTGGGCACTGGGTGTGCTCATTGCTACGGGGATGTTTTTTTCCTCTAGGCCCTTCCTGCAGGAATAGTGAAGGAAACATATGCATAACCCACTCCTCACTTATCGACGCAGTTAGGGTCCAAAGACCAGATTGTTATGCAAAAATCGGCATTATGAAAAAATGGATGACCACATCAGATCACAAAATGGAGGATGCCTACATCATTGCATAACTGCCGAATTACATTACATAACTGCCAAATTACAACATTATATAACTGCCAGATTACATCATTACATAACTACCAAATCATGGAGAATCATGGCCTAGCCAATATGACACATAACCTTAGCCTTCACAGCTGGTGTTCCCTTCGCCTCACACCTCAGTGTTTGTTACTGCCAGACGTACGTCGTTAATGCGCAGACAGTAGATTTTTCACTATTGTCATAAATGTGAAATGCTGGATAATGAGATCATCGTTAAGTGAGGAGTAGATATATATGTGCACGTGTACTTACATATACAGGGATGTGCATATAGATGAACATATCCATAGCTTAGAAATCCTTAGGCCACTCCATCCCCACTGGGTTCTTCTTTATTTCCAAGCCCCTCACCCACAGTGAGAACCCGAGTCCCTAAACACACTGGCACACAGACTCATTGCTCCACGTATGATGCACTTAAAACCGTTTCAGAATCTCCTTGTCCACATCACTACAAAATCAAACCCAGCAGAGTCTGAGATTTGTGTGTAATTCCCTGACTCGACCCACTCAAGACCCAGGGCATATCATCAAATACTGTCGTCTCTAATTACTTAACAGTTTTCTCCCTCCCTCCCTCCCTCCCTCTCCCTTCAATGTGGTTTTGTCATTCATTTGAAAATCAGTTGGATAAACAAATTTTTCCAACTTGTTTTTCTCGTAACCATATTATTGAGGTATAGTTTACATACCACAGAATTCACCCATTTTCAGTGTGATTGTAGGAAATTGACTAAGTTGTGCAACCATCACCATGATCCAGGTCTGGCACATTCCCATCACCTCAACAAGATCCCTCGTGCCCATTTACAATTAATCCTTTCTCCCGCTTCCAGATCCAAGCAACTGCTGATCTACTTTCTGTCTCTCTATTTGCCTACTCTGGGCAGTTCATATTAATGGAATCGTACAAAATGTGATCTTACCTGTCTGGCTTCTTTCACTCAGCATAAAGCTTTCAAGGTTCATCCACATTGTAGTATGAGTCAGAACATTGTTTCTCTTTATGGCTGAAAAATATTCCACTGTATGGATAGACGGCATTTTGTTTACCCACTCGCCAGCTGAGGGACACATGGGTTGTTTCCATCGTTTGACATTTAGGAATCGTGGTTCTATGAACATTCGTGTACAAGTTTTTGTGTGAACATGTGTTTTCACTTGTTTGTTAGATTCCTAGAAGTGGAATTGCAGGGGTCCTTTAAAGGCTTAGGAAACATTTTCTGGATTTAAGTTCATTTCTTAAAAGTGAACAAGGGACAGTTTCTAAGTTGAAGGTTTCAGCTTGACCTCAGAAGGACTTGTTAACAGTTCAACACGAGGACAGTGCCATTTCCAGAGACTTACGATAGTTTCATTATTATTTTCTTTTAATAATTCCACCAGTTTCACTGGGGAGAGGGTCCATGGGACTTCTCATATTGCCATTCAGACGGGAACTGTCCCCTATGCTTTTTATGAAAAAGTTTTTACATTTTCTGTTTTGCCTTTAAGTCCATGATTCATTTTAACTTAATTTTTATATAAGCTGTGAGGGTTGGTTGAGGTTATTTGTTTTTTTTTTGCCTATGGATTGTCTATTTCTCTATTTTTGTTCGTTGATTGTTGAAAAGGCTATCTTTCCTCTATTTAATTGCTTTTGCACCTCTGTAAAAAATCAGTTGGGCATATTTGTATGGGTCTCGTTCTGATTTCTCCAGTCTGTTCTATCTCTCTACATTTCTCTCCTTCCGCCACGACCACATTCTCAATTACCATAGCTACGTAAGTCTTGAAATCAGAGCAATTGTTTCCTCCCACTTTATTCTTTCTTTTCATGCATGTTTCAGCTATTCTAGTTCTTTTGCCTTCCTATTAAAATTTTAGAACAATCTGGTCTATAGCTACAAAATAGCTTCTTGGGATTTGGATAGAAGTCAAGTTAAACCTGTATGTCTCTTGGGGAAGAACTGACATCTTTGCTTTGTTGAGTCCAACAATCTATGAGCATGTACGTGTCTCTCTGTCTACTTAGATCTTCTTTTTCCGTCTCCAGCATTTTGTAGGCTTTAGCATACAAGTCCTAAAGTTGTTTCGTTAGATGTACATCTATTTCCTTGTTTGGGGACTGATTATAAGTAGTACTACACATTTGGTATTGGTGTCCACATGTTCACTGTTCGTGTAAACAAACACAATTGATATTTCCTTATCTTGTATATGGCAAAATATTGAACACTTATTCTAGTTTTTTGGGGAGATTTCTTGGGATTTTTTAATGCAGTCATGTCATCTACAAATAGGGATGGTTTTATTTCTTCTTGTCTGATGTGTACGCTTTTTATTTACTTGCTTTGTTTCAGTGGCTAGAACTTCTAATGCTATGTTGAGAGTGTTGAGAGCAGACATCCTTGCCTTGTTTTTGATCTTAGAGGGAAACCATAGTCTTTCACCATTAAGAATATTAGCTAGGTTTTTTTTAATAGATGATCTGTACAATTGAGGGTTTCTTTCTATTTCTGTCTGAGAGTGTTTGTTTATCAAGAAAAGGTGTTGACTTCTGTCAAATTTTTATGTATCACTTGATACGATCATGCCGTTTTTGTCCTTTATTCAACTGATATGGTGTATTTTATTAATTGATTTTCAAATGTTAACCCAACCATGCTTTCTTGAGGTAAATCCTACTTAGTCATGGTGTAGAATCCTGGTTTCAATCGGCTAGTATTTTGTTGAGGATTTTCACATCTGTGTTCTAAGAGTTATGCTCCAGCTGTACTTCTTCCAAGACAAACTTGTTCATTCTTCTGGGAGTCCATAGTATAGTCAATATTCTTCTTCAGCACCATAATTCAAATGCATCAGTTATTCTTCAGTCTTCCTTATTCATGGTCCAGTTTTCACATGCATATGAGGTAATGGAAAATATCGTGGCTTGAGTCAGGCACACCTTAGTCCTCAAAGTGACATCTTTGCTTTTCAACACTTTAAAGAAGTCTTTGCAGCCGATGGAAATTGACTGCTGCTTCCATGCGCACTGATTGTGGATCCAAGTAAAACGAAATCCTTGACAATTTCAATATTTTCTCCGTTTATCATGATGTTGCTTATTGGTCCAGTTGTGAGGATTTTTATTTTCTTTATGTTGAGGTGTAATCCATACTGAAGGCTGTGGTCTTTGATCTTCATCAGTAAGTGCTTCAAGTCCTCTTCACTTTCAGCAAGCAAAGTTGTGTCATCTGCATAGACGAGTGAGTACTTCCAGCACTGCATCCGTTTGTTGAAACATCTCAATTGTATTCTGTCAATTCCTGGAGCCTTGTTTTTGCCAAAGCCTTCAGGGCAGCCAGGACTTTTAATTTCAGTACCATCAGTTCTTGATCATATGCTACCTCCTGAAATGGCTGAATGTCGACCAATTCTTTTTGGTACAGTAACTGTGTACTCCTTCCATCTTCTTTTGATGCTTCCTACGTCGTTTAATATTTTCTCCATATAATCCTTCAGTATTGCAACTTGAGGCTTAAATTTTTTTCTTCACTTCTTTCAGCTTGTGAAATGCTGAGCATGTTCTTCTCTTTGGGTTTTCTAACTCCAGGTATTGCACATGTCATTATAATGCTTTCTGTGTCTTCTCAAGCTGCCCTTTGACATCTTCTGTTCAGTTCTTTTACTGTATCATTTCTTACATTCGCTTCAGCTATTCCACGTTCAAGAGTTTCAGAGTCTCTTCTGACATTCATTTTGGTCTTTTGTTTCTTTCCTGTCTTTTTAATGATCTTTTGCTTTCTTCACGTATGGTATCCTTGATGGCATTCCACAACTCAACTGGTCTTCGGTCATTAGTGTTCGGTGTGTCAAATCTATTCTTGAGATGGTCTCTAAATTTAGGTGGGATATACTCAAGGTTGTACTTTGTCTCTCTTGGACTTGTTCTAATTGTCTTCAGTTTCAACTTGAACTTGCGTATGAGCGATGATGGTCTGTTCCACAGTCAGCCTCTGGCCTTGTTCTGACTGATGATGTTGTATTCCATCTGGTGAGGTCCACGTGTATAGTTGCCGTTTACGTTGGTGAAAAAAGGTATTTGCAATGAAAAAGTTATTGGTCTTGCAAAATTCTAATCATGCAATCGCCGACACTGGGCTCAAACATAATGATTGTGAGGATGGCACAGGACCGGGCAGTGTTTCATTCTGTTGTACATAAGGTCGCTAGGAGTTGGAACCGACTCAACGGCACCTAATGACAACAGTCCCTCTAGGTCTTTAGTTTCCTTTTTTTCTTATTGATTTTTAAAATTATAAATATAGATACACATATAGATAATTTATGTTTAGATTTTTTTTAGAAATAACAACCCATTGCCCTTTTCCCCCATCCCCTGATAACCACTGATCTACTTGCTGTCTTTCTGCATTTGTTTATTCTGGATATTTCATATCAGTGGGATCATATGATATTTGCCTCTTTGTGACTTATTTCATTCAGCGTAATGTTTTCAGGGTGTATCCATGTTGTTGTAGTGTGTATCAAAACTTTTTTTCTTGTTATGGCTGAATAATGTTTCATTGTATATAGAGACCACATTTTATTTATTTGGTTATCCGTTCACGTGTTGACGGACACTTTGATTGTTTCCACCTTTTAGCTAGAGTAAATAATGTTGATATGAACATTAGTATACACTTATCTTCTTGAAGCTCTGTTTTCAGTTCTCTTGGGTGTATACTTCGGAGTGGAATTTCTGGGTCATATAATTCTATGTTTAACTTTTTAAAAGAAACACCAACATGTTTTTCACAGCAGCTGAACCATTTTTCATTCTCACTAGCAATGGAAGATTGTTCCCATCTCCACCTCCTCACCAACACTTATTATTTTCTATTTTTTAATTTAAATATGTGATAGCCATCCTAGTAGCGGCAGAGTGGTTAAGCACTCAGCTGCTAACCAAAAGGCCAGCAGTCCAAATCCACCAGCCTCTCCGAGGGAGAAAAATGTGCCAGTCGGCTTCCGTAATGATTACAGCCTTGGAAATCCTATAGGACGTTCTGCTCTGTCCTACCGTGTCATTAAGAGTCAGAATTGACTCCACAACAGTGTGTTTGGTTCCAGGGGGTATGAAGTGATATCTTGTGGTTTTGATTTACGTATCCCTAATGACAAATGGTGTTGAGTATCTTTTCATGTGCTTGTTGGAGATCTGCAGTCATCTTTGGAGAAATGTCTGTTCAAGTCCTTTGCCCATTTTTACTTGGATTGTTTGTCTTTATGTTCTTGAGTTGCAGGAGTTCTCTATATATTTTGAGTATTAAACCCTTATCTGATATATGGTTTCCATTTTTTTACCTATCTATTGGTTGTCTTTTTACCTTCTTGATATAGTTATTGTTGTTAGGTGACATCCAGTTGGTTCTAACTCCTAGTGACCCCATATAGAACAGAATGAAACACTGCCCGGTCCTGCACCATCCTCACAATCTTTGCTATGTTTGAGCCCATTCTTGCAGCCCCTGTGTCAGTCCATTTCATTGAAGGTCTTCCTCTTTTTTGCTGGCCCTCTACTTTACCACGTATGATGTACTTCTCCAGGGACTGGTCTCTCCTGATAACCCGTCCAAACTACGTGAGATGAGGTCTCACCATCCTCACTTCCAAGAAGCATTGTGACTATACTTCTTCCAAGACAGATTTGTTTTTTCTTCTGGCAGTCCATGGTACACTCAATATTCTTTGCCAGCACCATAATGCAATGGCATCAATTCTTCTTCGATCTTCCTTAGTCATTTTCCAGATTTCACATGCATATGGGGTGACTGAAAACACCATGGCTTGGGTCAGGTGCACCTTAGTCCCCAAAGTGACATCTTTGCTTTTTAACACTTTAAAGAGGTCTTTGCAGCAGATTCACCTAATGCAATATGTCACCTGATTTCGTGACTGCGGCTTCCATGGGTGTTGATTGTGGATCCAAGTAAAGTGAACTCCTTGGTAACTTCAGTGTTTTCTCCATTTATCATGATGTTGCTTATTGGTCTAGTTGTAAGGATTTTTGTTTTCTTTATGTTGAGGTGTAATCCATACTGAAGGCTGTGGTCTTTGATCTTCATCAGTAGGTGCTTCAAGTCCTCTTCACTTTCAGCAAGCAAGGTTGTGTCACCTGCATATCGCAGGTTGTTAATAAGTCTTCCTCCAATCCTGATACACCGTTCTTCTTCATATAGTCCAGCTTCTCAGATTATTTGCTCAGCATGCAAATTGAGTAAGTTTGCTGATAGAATACCACCCTGAAACACACCTTTCCTGACTTTAAACCACACAGTATCCCCTTGTTCTGTTCAAACCACTGCCTCTTGATCTATGTACAGGTTCCTCATGAGCACAGTTAAGTGTTCTGGAATTCCCATTCTTTGCAATGTTATCCATTTTTTTGTTCCTGATCATATGCTACCTCCTGAAATGGATAAACATCAACCACTTATTTTTGGTACAGTGTCTCTGTGTATTCCTTCCATCTTCTTTTCATGCTTCTTACGTCATTTAATATTTTCCCCGTAGAATCCTTCAGTATTGCCACTCAGGGCTTGAATTTTCCCTTCACTTCTTTCAACTTGAGAAATGCTGAGCATGTTCTTCCCTTTTGGTTTTCTAACTCCAAGTCTTTACGTGTGTCTATTCCTGGAGACTTGTTTTTCACCATGCCACTAGTGCAGCTTGGACTTCTTCCTTCATTACCATCAGTTCTTAATCATATGCTGCCTCTTGAAGTAGCTGAAAGTTGACCAGTTCTTTTTGGTATAGTGACTCTGTGTATTCTTTCCATCTTCTTTTGATGCTTCCTGCATCGTTTAGTATTTTTCCCGTAGAATCATTCAATATTGCAACTTGAGGCTTGAATTTTTTCTTCACTTCTTTCAGCTTGAGAAATGCCAAGCCTGTTCTTCCCTTTTGGTTTTCTATCTCTAGCTCTTTCCATATGTCATTATAATACTTTACTTTGTCTTCTCCAGCTGCCCTTGAAATCTTCTGTTCAGCTCTTTACTTCATCATTTCTTCCTTTTGCTTTAGCTACTCTACATTCAAGAACAAGTTTCAGAGTCTCTTCTAACATCCATTTTGGTCTTTTCTTTCTTTCCTGTCTTTTTAATTACCTCTTGCTTTCTTCATGTATGATGTCCTTGATGGCATTTGACAACTTGTCTGTTCTTTGGTCATTAGTGTTCAGTGGGTCGGATCTATTCTTGAGATGGTCTCTAAATTCAGGTGGGATATACTCAGGGCCGTATTTTGGCTCTCGTGGACTTGTTCTAATTTTCTTCAGCTTCAACTTGAACTTGTACCTGAGCGATTGGTGGTCTTTTCTGCATTCAGCCCCTGGCCGCCTTCTGACTGAGGATATTGAGCTCTTCCATCATCCCTTTCCACAGATGTATTCGATTTGATTCCTGTGTTTTCCATCCTGCAAGGTCCACATGTATAGCTGCCATTTATGGTGTTGAAAAATGGTATTTTCAATGAAGAAATCGTTTGTCTTGCAAAAATCTATCACGCGATCTCCATCGTCGTTTCTATCACCAGTACCATATTTTCCAACTAACAATTCTTCTTCTTTGTTTCCAACTTTTGCCTTCCAAATCACCAGTGATTATCAGTGAATCTTGATTTTATTTTTGATCAACTTCAGACTGTAGAAGTTGATAAAAATCTTCGTCTTTGGCATTAGTGGTTGGTCCATAAATGTGAACAATAGTTGTATTAACTGGTCTTCCTTTTAGGGGTATGGATATTATTCTATCACTGACAGCATTGTGCTTCAGAATAGATCTTGAAATGTTCTTTTTTTTTTTTTTTTTTGATGAATGTGACATCGTTCCTCTTCAATTTGTCATTCCCAGCATAGCAGATCATATGATTATCCTGTTCAGAATGGCCAATATCAGTCCATTTCAGTTCCCTAATGCTTAGGATATCAGTCTTTATGTGTTTCGTTTCATTTCTGATGACTTCCAATTTTCCTAGATTCATACTTCATACATTCCATATTCCTATTATTAATGGATATTTGCATCTGTTTCTTCTCATTTTGAGTCATGCCACTTCCGCAAATGAAGGTCCCAAAAGCTTGACTCCATCCAAGTCATTAAGATCTTCTCTATTTTGAGGAGGCAGCTCTTCCCCAGTCGTATTTCAAGCACCTTCCAACCTGAAGGGCTCATCTTCCAGCACTTTATCAGACAGTGTTCCACTGCTATTCGTAAGGTTTCACTGGACATTTTTTTTCAGAAGTAGATTGCCAGGTCCTTCCTCCTAGTCTGTCCTAGCCTGGAAGCTCTGTTGAAACCTGTCCACCATGGATGACCCTGCCGGTACTTGAAATACTGGTGGCGTAGCTTCCAGCATCGCAGCAACACGCAAGCCACCACAGTTTGACAAACTGACAGACAGGTAGTAGGCTTTCTTGATAATATCTCTTAATGCACAAAAGTTTTCCATTTTGATGAAGTCCAATCTATTTTTTCTTTTTGTGCATTTGGGGCCATATCTTACATTCCATAACCAAAACTAAAGTTGTGAAGCTTTACCCCTGTTTTTTTTTTTTCTAAGAATTTTATAATTTTAGCACTTATATTTAGGTCACTGATCCATTTTGAGGTCAGTTTCAGGTATGGTGTGAGTTAGGAGTCCAACTTCATTCTTTTGCATGTGTGATCCAGTTGTTCCAGCACTATTTATTGAGATTGTTCTTTCTTTTCTTCTTTTGTGTAGATTTAGCACCCTCATTGAAAATCAGTTAGCTCTAGATATATGAATTTATATCTCAGTTTTATTCCACTGTATCCTTGTCAAGTACCACACCATTTTTATTACTATTGCTTTGCAGTATGTTTTGAAATTAGAATGTATTGGCCCTCTTACTTTCTTCTTCTATTTCAAGATTTTATTGGCTATTCAGGGCCCCTTGCTATTCTGTATGAGGTCTGGTGGTAATGAACTCTCTCAGCTTTTGTTTATATGGGAATGTCTTAATTTTGCCCTCCTTTTTGATGGATCATTTCACCGGGTACACAATTCTTGTTTGGCAGGTTTTTTTTTTTTCTTTTCCCCTTCCAGAACTTTGTCATCCCACTACCTTCCGGCCTTAATGGCTTCTGAGAAATTGGCACAGTCTTATGGGAGATCCCTTGTATGTGATGATTCACTTCTCTCCCACTTTCATAGTTTTCTCTTTATCCTTGTCTTGTTCCCAGTATTAGAGGGAAAATGTCCAGTCTCCCACCATTAAGTATATCATCAGTGTGTTTTTTTAACAGGCCCTTTATCAGGTTGAGGAAGTTCCCTTCTACTCCTAGTTTGTTGAGTGTTTTTTCTCCTGAAAGGATGTTGAATTCTTTCAAATGCTTTTTCTCCATCAATTGATATGATCATATGATTTTCCTTCTTTGGCCTGTTAATATGTTGTATTACAATGATTGATTTTCAAAAGTGGAACCAGCCTTGATTACCTAGAATAAACCTTACTTGGCCATTGTGTATAATTTTTTTCAAAATATCCTGCTGTATTTGATTTGCTAATTTTGTTGTATGTTGTGTCTCTACTTAAGAATATTGGCCTGTAGTTTTCTTTTTATGCTATCTTTGTCTGGTTTCGGTATCGGAGTACTACTGCCTTCATAAAATGAATAGGGAAGTGTTCTCCCCTTCTGCTCCGAGTTTCATAGGATTCTGTCTGGTCATGGAGATTTCCTTTTAGGGAGTTTTTAAATCACAAATTTATTTTCCTTAATAATCAGAGGGATATTCCAATTATCTATTCCATAATGGGTGAGTTGCGGTAGTTTGGACATTTCAAGGAATTGGTTCGTTCCATCTGAAGTTGTCATCTAAATCGGCTTTGTGTGTGTGAACTTGTAGTATTCCCATTTCTTTTTGATGTCTGCAGAGTCTGTGGCGATTTCCCGTTTGATTCCTGATATTAGCAATTTGCATCTGATCTTTTGTTTCTTTGTTAATCTTTAAAG